>NC_090934.1:476024690-476327720 GCF_040938575.1 Ambystoma mexicanum
AAAGAGTTCCCTCCCACTACAGTGGCACTCCCTATTCTGGGTGTAGGCGTCTGCGCTCTGAAATTCGCGTTCCAAGACGACATAGTATTCTATTGTGCTGGTGCTTGTGGTTGCATTGGCGCTTGCTGTGCGCCTCTGTGAGTATCTGCTGGGCTTACATCAGTGACTGTTGTATCTGCATGGGCGGTTGCTGTGATTGTTGCACATGCTGTATTTATGGCGCAAGTGTCTGATACTGGGTGTGGTCTTGGGCATAATATTCGTGTGGTTCTGCACTATATGATGGTGGATACGCTATACCCCCTCTTTAATCCTGTCAATTTTGTTGCATTTCTCCTCTGCTTCCACACACTCTAGTTATATGTCCCACTCTCCCACACGTCCATCATTGTTGAGGCGATGGTCCTTCAACTCTGGGCTCTCACACACTGAATCCACCACCTTGTGGAGCCTGAAACCCAGCCCCTCTTCCTCTCACTGCAGCTCCTCTCCCTCATGGACAATACTTATGTCTCCCCTTCCTGCGAAATTCCCTTTGGCTACTGGCTGTACCTGCTGAAGCTCTTGGGTGACCACCCCCTCTCCACTGGTCAACACGGCTCCAACAACTGAAAATTTGGACCGTTTTTTCTGAACTGACTTTGCCTCTTGAAACTTCCTTTCGTCAAGTTTCTTCCTATCTTTCTCTTGTAACAGTTGACAAAGAGGAACTATAGGCAACTGGATGTCTGGCCATGGCTTTGCTGTCATTCCAACTAGTTTATTTTATTGTCTCTGCACTTGCTCAGGTAACCCTTGACATAATATATGATAAATGATGGCTATGCTTTTGTCCCACGGCTCTCGAGACGCCAACGCTCGAATTTCTTGAATTTAAGCAACGGGGTCCTCGTCATCGTGCATCTTGCACGTCATGATAGCAATCATGTCGGACATATCAGGGTATTGCAATATAAGTGGTCTCCATACAGCGGTCCTGCAATTGTTAAACAGTGTAGGATACATGGCTCATTTCCAAATGTCAATCGATCTTTGCCCAATAGTAGCAGCAAGCAAACTTTTTATGTCGACCACTGCTAGAGTCATCCCAGGTGTCATTCTCTCCAATTCCTAAATCCATTTTCCCACCCCCGATGTCAACGTTGGCAAGTTAAATCTTAATATATCTTTGTCCATTTTTGGACATGGTATGTATTGCGGTCGTCCTTTTTCTAACAATAGGAACTGTGTTATTCCTGCATTATATTTAGGTTCAGTCACACCTTTTGTTTTGTAAATGCACCTGTCGTGCTCACTTTCCTTCGTCCTGGTAACATCCTTAATCTATTTGCGTAAGGAGTTGTTTCTTCTAAAATATGCAATCGTTCCTTCGAACGCTTGGGGTGTGCTGTGGGTGCAGGTTTCTCCCATTCGGTTTCTTCTCAATGTAACCACAATTTCTATTTCTGGGTCCACACTCCTAGATGGGCCTTCGCCCCGCTCCCTCTTCGTCCTCATGGTGCCTTTCATACCTCTCCTCATCTGAACACACTGTCCATAATTGTCATCACTTTCTTCATCTTCTCTGTCCTCAAAGTCTAACCGTTTTGGAGGGTTTGCCCCATTTATTCCCCTTAGAGTCTTCTACAGTAAACCTGGCTCCCTTGGTGGAGATCCTACTACACTCCCTTTTGCCTTACAGATGTCACCATTGTCCCTCCTGCTTCTGTATAGGTTGCCAATCCTCCTGCACATTGCTGCTCCTGCATCTTCATCTGGAAGAGTATTATTCTTCATTACATCCTCTACTTCTCTAGTGCGTCTCTCTAAACTTCTCTTCTTCCCGTTCCTGCCCCACACTTCTCTCCTTCCCTCTAAGTATGTGCTCTTTAATGAGCCTTTGAACCTCTTTTCGCCACCTTTCTCAACTCTGCTCTGTCTTTATCTTCTATTTCCTTTGCTCTTTGTTCCTATACTTACTGTTGTCTTTTATTCTACTCCTTTTGCTTTCTATCTCTCCTGTTCTTCCCTCTCTTCTTGTAGTTTCCTCTCCCTTTCTTTGTTTGCCCCATATTTCCTCTTCCTTTCTATCATTTCCTCCATCATCTTAATCCATTCTCTCTCTCCTTCCTGTAGCTTCCCTCTGTCGCGCCTCTGCTTTCCCTTTTTTCTGTACATTTTTAGCTTACCCTTCTTTGTCTTTAGGGTCATCTATGTTCCTTCCATCCAATTTAACTAATACCTGTCCTCCCACCCACTCATTTGGAGTAATCACTGTCTCTTCTTTATAGCACTGTTTGTCTTTCGGTCTCCTAATCTGTTCTTCAGCAAGTCTCGCCTGTAGTTTGCAGCGCTCCCTATAGTCGTTGCTCATGGGCATCGCCTTTTGTTTATTTAACTTATTTCCTATGATAACATCTTCCTTACTTTAAGCGGGTGGTGCGTACGTGGGTTTAGTACATCCTCCTGCAGCTTTTAATTATTTAATTAGATAAAATCCCTGTCCCTCGTTTGGTGGATCAATGCTCTGGGGAGGAGGAGGAGCTGACGGCGTTGTGCCATCCCCTTCATGATGATTAAGCATCCACTACTTCGGGGTTGGATCTTCCACCTCGGCCGAAAATTTTCCACAACTCTAAAATGGCCAATTTTGTCTGCAGTTTTTTCCCTTTAAACGCAGCATGTAAATATGTGGCCATGTGTTGAAGCACTGATTTTGAAAGTGTGCCCTCTTGGGGCCAATAAAACATTGTATTTGCTGTGGCCCTGAACCCAGTGCGTGGTGGCACATAGCACTCTTTTTTTGATATAGTATTTTATTGGTTTTAAAACATTGAAAACAAGGCTTGAGCATTCAACAGCACAATAAACAAAGAATCCACCTTAGTTATCAGTGTGAGACATTGCATCATAGTGTAAGTCTGTCTGACTATTTCATACAGTACAGTGTTCCACGTCTGTTCAGTTTGCGTTCCCACATTTCTGCCAAATTTTGTCTGGTTTCCTGGGGCACCCTCTGGCAGTGTACATGAGTCGTTCCATTAACATGCAAATGTTCACGTCTGCTACCCATTGTGCAAATAAAATGGGGGTAGTGCTGGATCCCCACAGTTTCGCAATATTGCGTTTTATATTAATCATATGGTCGCGGAGAGGAACATTTTCTCTAAGCGTGTTGTCTCTCCTTCCTCTTCCATGCCCAGTAGCAGCAGTTTGGGATCTCTTGCGACGGTGCGCCCCAAGACTTTCGTCAGTTTATTGCAGCATCGTTACCAGTATTCCTGGATCTGGGGGCAGTCCCATAGGATGTGAAAATACATACCCTCTGCATGCAGGCAGCGTAGACAATTAGGGTCAGTGGCACAATTCCACGTGTACAGTGCAACTCTTGGGTAGTAAACTCTGTGTAGGATTTTAAGCTGTAGGAGACGGATTTTTGCCAAAATTGCAATTTCTCACCGGTGCATTAGCGCAGTTAGCCAGTCCTCGGGTTGTATTTGTCCAACGTCCTCTTCCCATTTGAGTTTCAGGTTGCTAAAGATATTACGTTGCACATTATAGAGGTGGTTCTCTTGGGTATGCTGTCCACTATGTTCCTTTCTAGTGGTGTGCAATCAGGCATGTACGACAGTGTGAGGAGGTGAGTATGTATTGCATGTGTCAGTTGGAGGTAGTAATATCGTTCAATATTGGGGAGGCTGTGTCGTTCTGCTAAGCTCTCGAACGAGGTCAGTGTGCCTTGGGTAATTATGTCCCCAGCTTTTGTTATTCCTGCCGCTGTCCAACTAGGCCATGTTGGTAGTTTGCTCAATTCTGGAAGGTCGCTGTTTCTCCACTGTGGCTGGATCGGTGTGATCTTTAGGTGCCAGTCAATGTGTTTGTGGGCGCCTTTCCATATTGATGCGATATGGGCTGTCATTGTGGAAGGGGGAGGTTTTGGTAGTTTCTGGTAGAGGCAAATGAGTGGAGCTATGCCCTGCATCACATTTCTGCCTGTATGTGGGGTAAATCTGCATTCCCATGTAGGACGTCATTGATCACTGCCATCTGGCTAGCCCAGTAGTAGGATAGCATGTGCGGTAGCCCAATTACACCCTCCCAGTTGTAGTGTCTGTAGTGCGATTCATGCTTGTCCTCCGCCCCATATCAGGTGCCGGAGGATGCTGTCAATCTTGTAGAATTATACTTTTGGTACCCGGAGTAGGGCATTTTGAAGAATGTACAGGAAGCGTGGCAAGGCAAGCATCTTGAAGAGCGCCGCTCTTCCCAACAGTGTTAGGGGGGGTAGTACCCAATGCCGGACGTCCTCTTTGAATCTCTCTATGATTGGGTGTAGGTTCCTAGGTATGAATTCTGCGAGGTTCGCCGTAATATGGACTCCCATGAATCAGAATTGTTATTTTTCAACATGGTATGGGCATTGTGTGGGGAATACTTGTGTTGTCATACTGATCGGGAATATGGTGGATTTGCTCCAGTTTATTTTCAGTCCGCTAAAGGACCCGTAACTGTTCTAGTAGTTTAGTGACTTCTGGGCAGGAGTGGGCCGGATCTCCCAGGTACACCAGGAGATCATCAGCGTACAGGGAGACTTTGTCCTCTACACTTTCAGACCAGCGAAAGCCCCTCCAGGAGTTCGTTTGGTGTAGCAGTATGGCTAAGGGTTCTGTTAGGCAGAAACCTGTGCAGTTCCCTTGGGGAACACTGCAAAAGATTTAAGACTACAGGTATAGCAGTAAACCCACTTGGTAGCAGTCTGCACCACCCAGATTTACCTGGTAGCTGTGGCTGAGCAGTCAGACTTCCCTCAAGAAGAGTTAGGCAGTATGCAAAGTATACACAATATGTACTCAGACACAATAGCACAAGCAAACACTGACCAGAGCTTGGTTTCAAAAGTATATAGTTATTTATTTTCAAGAACACATAAGTTGAAGACACTCTAGCAAAGTATAGTAAAAACACTTCCAACACAGTTATAATGAAAGCAGTTTCAACCCTTACTCCTATCTAGACAACTCTAGGTTAACACCACATAATTAAAACAGAGGTGAGCGCTTAACGTTAGATGACACTCTAGTAGGTTCAAGGAAGGGATAAAAAGAAACAGAAATGGGTTAAACACACCACTCTAAGGTCCAGAACACTTGCAATAGACTCAAAGAAGCACAAAGTCACAGGTGAGCAAAAGTCACTAGGCAGGGCCCACTCTTAGAGTAGCCGGAGCGAAAATGTGCCCAAGATCACACTGTTATTAGGGATTCAAAGTCTTGCAAAGAGTTAGAAAGAGTTTAGAGTGGCTTAGAAGTTTAGCCAGGGTATTCCAGGCACTCCCAGGTTTGAAAGCCGGGGGCTAAATCTACCCCGTACAGTCGGTGGCAAGGGAAGCCAGGCGGAACACAGTACCTGAAGCGGAAAGGGTCCTCCAGCAGTGGCAGTTGTTCCAGGCAGTGGCAGCAAGGCTCGACGTCGGTCAGGGGAGAAGAAGTTCTCGCTGAAGAGCAGAAGAAGAAGGTCGTTGCACTGCCCGGGAAGAAACCAGCCGCGGAGTCCTCCGGTTAAAGGGTTGTACCGATTTTCGTGGTTGGGGTAAAAGTGGTGGGGTTCCGGTTGCCGGGGTGCTTGGCACTGGCAAGGCGGCCACGAGATACCTCGAGAAGCGAAAATAAGGCGAAAACTGGTTGTCCCCACCAGTCAAGGGAAGGAGCCACTCCGTTAAGGGTTCTCCTCGGTCGTCGGGAAAAGTGGTGAGACGGTTCAGCAGGGCTCCACCGGGTGGTGTCGTCGAAGCAGGTCGGCTCAGCTCTTCCCTCGTCGGATTCTTGGTCCTGTGGCGACTTCTGAAGTTCCAGTCCCCAAAGCCCTGCTTTTATGCAGCAAACCCCCATTCACCCAGCCTAGCTGTCACTCAAACATGCTAAGTGGTGAGCCGGCCGGCTCACCACTTGGGCCAATCAGGACGGAGTGCGACTTGAGTTACCAAGGTAACTCAGTCCAGGGTGCCTAAATCCCCCTCCACCCCTCCTAAGTACCCCAGACAGAGTGGCACCACTTTGGAGGGCTTCTGTGGAGAAGCCCGCCAAAAGTGGAACAAAGGGCTCCACTTTGGGTCAGAGTTACAGAGGCGAACACCAACGCCATTTTGAGAATCAAGTTTTGGCAAAAAATCCCAACCGGAGTTATAATAATAAATATATAAACCGGCGGTATGTTTAAGGCTACCGTAAATAAATAATTAAATGTGTTAGCCTAAAACAATGGGAAATCCCATAGGAAAATATTCGCGGTCGAATATAAAACGTAGTTTCCACTGCCACCAGCCAAAACTCGATCAGGGGGGACGGAGACGTGCCCCCTCGACTAACAGACCCTGGGGCAATCGAATTGCCCCAGCCAGTACGTCCACAATATGATGGTTTGTACTGGTTCTGTTCAGGATTCAAGACTAGCAAAGTCTTTGGTGACTTTACATGCCCTGGGAGACAGTAGTCAGTCCCAGGGTATGGAGTCTATGTTGGGGAGTCCCTAGGACACCCCTGGGTCACGGCACAGAGGGTGCTGTGTAACCCACATCACAAAAATACATGAGGCCCTATGGAGTAAAAGACCCCATAGCCCATTCAACACAAGGTTTAACCAAGAAAACACACTTCAACATGTCCAAGAGTGAGGGTAAAAGAGTCTCACTCTGGGCAGGGGAGAAAAAATAAACCCAGAAATCCAGCAAAGCTGCTGGGGGACTCACTAGGTAGGGAAATTCAGCCTAAACAGAGAATTCTCCCTAACAGGTTCTATTAGTGCAAAGAGTAGGGAGGAGAGGGGACATCCTTGTCATGTTCCCTTCCCCAACTGAAAGACTCGTGAAGGCCAACCGTTTACTCTAACCTCCATCATGGGTGACTGTGATGTTTGGACACAATGTTGTTAAATAAATGCAGTTCCACGGAGAATGTATAGTCTTATTCCCAAGGTAACTTTTATTATCAACATACAACTTTTCTAATAAACTTTTTATGCTTTCTTTCAGTTAACCCAATAAAAGGATACAGGCGGTCTTCGGTTATCTTCGAGAGGGGATCGAGTTCTTTTTGGCCAAGCGAAACTGAATATCTCAGGTAAGTCTTTATCGGTTTTCGTGTCTTTCTTTCTCTAATGTCTATAATATTGGTTGAGTCTCTTCTCCTTCCCTTTGTTCAGACTCCCTTCTTTTCCTTGTCTTCCTCTTGCCCTGGTCAAGAGTTTCCTATGATAACTAGTCTCTTCTCCTTTTCTTTAATACTTGTCCTCCTCTTTGTTCTCTTCACTCTTATAATAGTCTATATTCAGTGTTTCTCAACATGCACCTCGGCGTTTTGCATCTAGTTGCTAGCGTAATGGCATCTCCTCAAGAACTCGTAGCAGGTTATTCTTTAACTAATACGTAGCGCAACGGCGCCCCCTTTCAACGTTAGAAATCGTCTACATAAGGTTTTATCTGCAGCCGTTCAATTTCTCTTATAGCGGTGCTCGTTCTTTCATAACAATCGCTTACCGCTAATCAGCTGCGTTACTTCAATGGATCTTCAGAACGATCCTCCGCTGACACTCCCCTGCTTTGTTTCTTCGTATTTGTCCACGTTAGTTCACGCCTCTTCCGAATATCGTCTTCGGTCCCCTCGATCATCCGGCGAGAACTTTCTCTCTGTCTCACCTCCAGGTTATTTCGAGGAAACCGTCACTGTCACGTCCTCTTCTCATTCGGGACAGACGATCAGCCAATCGGCTTGGATTTCGCCGATGTCGAAAGGATTTCTATTCCCGGGAGGTTCAGCGAGTCATCCGCTGCTCGGCTCGGCCTGATCTCCGCTGCCACGAGCTCCGCGGCAGTCACTCCCCTCGGCAGATCATCTGCTCCCTTCGCACGCGGACTCTCGCTTTCTTCGCTTTCTCTCCGCCTCACCTGGAGCAAAGTCATTAGCGATTTCGAACTATCGCTTAAAATATATATAGTTCATTAACTTCTGTTCTTCTCGGTGCAACGGCACAACTCCATTTCTTTCTCCTGCTCTTTCAGTATGCCCAGTTCCAACCGTCCTCCTTCAAAACATCCTCCTCCGTCTCCTGGTAACCAAAAAAAAAAGAAAAAACAAAGAAAGGACAATTGTTGCCAACAAAGTCGTCTCCCTGAAGTCTTCTCTGCGATTGGCCCAGTGACCTGTCAATTACTCCCTTTCTTTAGATCTCAACAATTAACCCTTCATATGGACTTTCTGCCTAGTATTAACAGAGCCTGAGCCAGCGGGTGTCTTTGTTACGAAATCTGCCCCATTTTTATCACATACCCTCCCCTCTAGTCCCTTACGTTTGGTAAGGGGATTGTTTCGGGATAAAAAATCTGCCTGGGCCATTAATTTTCCTGGACGATGAACGGTCTTGAACGTAAAAGGTTGTAGTGATAAAAACCATCTTAGTACTCGGGGATTAGTATCTTTGTTACGCGCCAACCATACAAGAGGTGCATGATCTGTCACCAGAGTAAACTCTCTTCCTAACAAGTAATAGCGTAGTGCTTCTATGGCCCATTTCACTGCAAGACATTCCTTTTCAATGGTAGCATATTGTTGTTCATGTGGTAAGAGCTTCCTGCTTATGAAAAGTACGGGTTTCTCTGATTCATCTTGCCCCAGAAACAATACCGCTCCAAGCCCTGTTCCAGAGGCATCTGTGTGTAGAAAGGACGGAGCTGAGAAATCTGGACATTTTAAGATGGCTTTTTCAGATAAAGCATTCTTTAGGTTATTAAATGCATTCATTGTCTCTGTTGTATACCAGTCCTTCTTCTTGCTAGATGAGTTTTTCAACAAATCTGTCAGAGGTGATGCTATTGTTGAAAAATGGGGTATGAACCTTCTGTAGTACCCAATAAAACCAAGAAAGGCTCGCACTTGTCGGAGGTTTGTAGGAAATTGTAGGCTTTTTATGGCTTTCAGCTTGTCTTCTTGTGGTTTAATCATCCCCTGTCCTACAAAGTATCCCAAATATCTCGTATAGAAATTAGCCATGAACGTTTTCTTTGGATTTATGTGTAGACCAGATTCTTGTAATAGCCTAAGTACATTTTCCAAATGGGTTAAATGTTCGTCCCAAGTTTGACTGAAGACAATAATATCGTCAAGGTATGCTCCTACATATTCTTCCTGTCCTCTAAGGATTGAATTCATGAGCCTTTGAAATGTTGCTGGTGCCCCATGCAACCCAAACGGTAAGACTGTAAATTGGAACAGACCTGATGGTGCGGCAAACGCAGTTTTTTCCTTATCCTCGGGGAGCAACGGTATTTGCCAATATCCTTTGGTTAAGTCTATAGTTGTTAAGAATTTAGCTTTTCCTAGCTTGTCTAGTAAATCTTCGATTCGTGGCATAGGGTAGGCGTCGAACTTGGAAATCTCATTCAACTTCCTAAAGTCCATGCAAAAACGAACCGTTCCGTCAGGCTTCGGCACCATTACTACAGGGGAGGACCACTCACTATGAGAGGGTTCTATTACTCCCATCTCCAACATTTCTTTGATCTCCTTATTGATAGATTGGAGTTTTGTCTCTGGAATTCTATAGAGTCTAATTCTTACTACTTCTCCTGGCTGAGTTACAATACGATGACATACCCTGTTCGTTCTCCCCGGTAAGGACGAAAAAGTATTTGTAAATCTCCTCACCAACCCGAGAAGTTCTTCCTTCTGTAACTCAGATAAATTTTGATTTATGTTTAACGCTTCCAATCCTAGATCTTCTTTTAACCTTGGAAAAGGTTCGAAAGATGTTTCTTTAGTATTAATCACTGCCACTGTCGTTATAGGTTCTACCCATTTCTTTAGTAGATTCACATGATAGGTCTGTGTTGGGAACCTTCGGTCATTTTGTCTCACCTTGTAGGTTAGTGGACCTAGTACCTCTTCAATTTCATAGGGTCCTCTCCACGCTGCCAGCATCTTGTTCTCAGACGTCGGGAGTAAGACCAACACTTTATCTCCTTTGTTAAATGATCTTAATTGAGTGTTTCTATTGTAGTAGTATTCTTGTTTGGTTTGTGTTTGTAACAGATTTTCTTTGGCTATGTTCTGTAACTTTTCTACCCTCTCTTTAAGTTGGTATGCATATTCAGTAAGTGAGATCTCTTGACTCGGCTCCTCTTCCCAGTTTTCCTTCAAAATATCGAGTAGCGTTCTCACTGATCTACCAAACAGAAGTTCAAAGGGTGAAAACCCTGTCGATGACTGGGGGGTATTCCTTAAGGTAAGGAGTATCCATGGCAGCAACCTGTCCCAATTCTTTCCTCCTGGTTCCCCTGTTTTACGCAACATTTGTTTTATGGTTTGATTGTACCTCTCTACAAGGCCATCAGTTTGAGGATGATAGACAGCGGTTTTTAAATGCTTCATTTGTAGAATCGTACACACTTGTTCCATCACTGACGACATAAAGTTGGATCCTCTGTCGGTAACAAACTCCTTTGGTATCCCTACTCGACTGATAAAGGGAATCAAGGCATCACATATACTTTGGGCACTAGTAGACCTAAGAGGAAAGGCCTCTGGATACCTGGTAGCATAGTCGACAATCACTAAGATATATTTATGGCCTCTGGATGAAGGTTCTAAGGGACCAACAATATCTAACCCAATCCGATGGAAAGGTTCCAACACGACTGGCATCGGCTGTAAAGGTGCTTTCCTCACATTGGCTTTATTTTTCTTCTGACATTCTGGACATGCTTGGCAGAAACGAGCCACCTGAGCATACAGCCCCGGCCAATAAAACCTGGCAAGGATTTTCTGTGTGGTCTTCTCAGTTCCTAAATGGCCTTCACCAATTTGTAGGTGGGCCACTTCCAACACTGTTTGATAATATTTCTTGGGTACTAGCAACTGTTTCAGAATGGTTCCAGTGGCATCCTTGCTAGTTCGATAGTATAAACCTTTTTCTTTAACAAAAGATGGACCATTTCCCGATAGCCCTGAGTTAACGGCAGCCCTAGCATTTCCTAATAATGGATCTATTTCTTGTGCCATTCTGAAAGAATCTCCCGCTTCATCAATTTTCCAGTCAATTGCAATGGGACAAACATTTTTTCCGGCCCAAACTTTCTTTAACTTTCTTAAGTCCGACTTCCCTTTCTTCTCTTTAGTTAATGGCTCTGCAATGGTCTCATGGGCGAAAGGGGCACTTCTTAACCAATTTTCTTCTATTGACTTTATGATCCGTGAAAAATTGGGAACATCGGACCCAATAAGTAGAGGCTCTGGTAATACTGGCATTAGGGCGGCCCTCACCTCCATCTGTTCCCCGGCTACTTTTAACCTAATCTCTTTGGTCGGGTATGGTTTGACATCTCCATGGACACAACGTATGGGAATTAGTGTATTCGAGTCCCCAGTATTCCCCACAAGTTCTGTACTTACAACTGTTTGCAAACTGCCGGTATCCACCATAGCTCTTGTAGGTTTCCCATCAACTTCTGCTTCGCAAATATAGGAATATGAGGATTTAGGGATTGTCGTTCCTTCTTGATATTCTCCTTCTCTGGGGACCTCCATGTTTCCCACATCCATAGGTTCAGACTTAACTCTTTTGGGACACATTCTTGCTAGGTGTCCCCATTCACCACATTCAAAACATTGTATGCCTTTTGGGACCATACTGGTGGGCCTGATGCCTACAGGGCTCTCACTCGTTGGTCTCCCTTTTAGAGCCTCCCACTCCGGTTTACGTAACATCGAGTTCGGCCATCTTATCACAGTAGTTGTTCTGAGAGAATGGTTATTCCCACTGGGTGTGGGAGTTGGTTTGTTGTTTGCTGCATATGTCAGGAATCTGCCTTGCCCAGCCTTTTGATAGGCTGAAGCGATGTTAACAGCCTCTACCAGGCTGGGTCGGTGATGTTGTCGTACCCAGCGTTGCATTGGTAAAGGTAAGGCTTCCACAAACTGCTCCATAACAATTTTCTCTGACATCTCATGAGCGGTACTGGTGTTAGACTGCAACCATTTCTCCCCTAACTCTTTGACTCTATAAAAGAGCTGCCTCGGTGTTTCTTCGGCTTGTAACTTGACTTCTCTAAATTTTATCCTATATGCCTCTTCATCATGTCCCAAGCGTTCCAGTACTACTCGTTTCATATCTGCATACGGGGTTTCCCCGGTTGGATTGGCTGCTTGGAAAGCACTCTGCATTTCCCCTGTCATGAGTGGTGCTATGTAGTGACACCAGCTATCGTTTGGCCATTGAGCGTTCCTAGCCACTCTCTCAAAATTTACAAAGAAGTGAGCTGGGTCCTCTCCTACTGCGTACTTTTGTAAAACTGATGCTGGAACCTGGGAATGTCTTCGTACGGTGGTCGCCTCCATTAATTGAGCTTGTTGTAGTTGTATGGCCTGTTGAAATGCTTGTCTATCTGCTTGGGCTTGTTGGTTCTGTAACTGTAGCGCCTGTTGAAGTAACTGTTGCCCCTCACTTAGCGTTTTAATGAGTTCTTCCATGGTGTTCGCCTTTATATCCCACTTCTGACACCAAATTGTGATGTTTGGACACAATGTTGTTAAATAAATGCAGTTCCACGGAGAATGTATAGTCTTATTCCCAAGGTAACTTTTATTATCAACATACAACTTTTCTAATAAACTTTTTATGCTTTCTTTCAGTTAACCCAATAAAAGGATACAGGCGGTCTTCGGTTATCTTCGAGAGGGGATCGAGTTCTTTTTGGCCAAGCGAAACTGAATATCTCAGGTAAGTCTTTATTGGTTTTCGTGTCTTCCTTTCTCTAATGTCTATAATATTGGTTGAGTCTCTTCTCCTTCCCTTTGTTCAGACTCCCTTCTTTTCCTTGTCTTCCTCTTGCCCTGGTCAAGAGTTTCCTATGATAACTAGTCTCTTCTCCTTTTCTTTAATACTTGTCCCCCTCTTTGTTCTCTTCACTCTTATAATAGTCTATATTCAGTGTTTCTCAACATGCACCTCGGCGTTTTGCATCTAGTTGCTAGCGTAATGGCATCTCCTCAAGAACTCGTAGCAGGTTATTCTTTAACTAATACGTAGCGCAACGGCGCCCCCTTTCAACGTTAGAAATCGTCTACATAAGGTTTTATCTGCAGCCGTTCAATTTCTCTTATAGCGGTGCTCGTTCTTTCATAACAATCCCTTACCGCTAATCAGCTGCGTTACTTCAATGGATCTTCAGAACGATCCTCCGCTGACACTCCCCTGCTTTGTTTCTTCGTATTTGTCCACGTTAGTTCACGCCTCTTCCGAATATCGTCTTCGGTCCCCTCGATCATCCGGCGAGAACTTTCTCTCTGTCTCACCTCCAGGTTATTTCGAGGAAACCGTCACTGTCACGTCCTCTTCTCATTCGGGACAGACGATCAGCCAATCGGCTTGGATTTCGCCGATGTCGAAAGGATTTCTATTCCCGGGAGGTTCAGCGAGTCATCCGCTGCTCGGCTCGGCCTGATCTCCGCTGCCACGAGCTCCGCGGCAGTCACTCCCTTCGGCAGATCATCTGCTCCCTTCGCACGCGGACTCTCGCTTTCTTCGCTTTCTCTCCGCCTCACCTGGAGCAAAGTCATTAGCGATTTCGAACTATCGCTTAAAATATATATAGTTCATTAACTTCTGTTCTTCTCGGTGCAACGGCACAACTCCATTTCTTTCTCCTGCTCTTTCAGTATGCCCAGTTCCAACCGTCCTCCTTCAAAACATCCTCCTCCGTCTCCTGGTAACCAAAAAAAAAAGAAAAAAACAAAGAAAGGACAATTGTTGCCATCAAAGTCATCTCCCTGAAGTCTTCTCTGCGATTGGCCCAGTGACCTGTCAATTACTCCCTTTCTTTAGATCTCAACAATTAACCCTTCATATGGACTTTCTGCCTAGTATTAACAGAGCCTGAGCCAGCGGGTGTCTTTGTTACGAAATCTGCCCCATTTTTATCACAGTGACTCATACAGGAGTCGGACCCATCCTGTAAAGGATACGCCAAATCCCATGTGTGACATGATTATTCAGAGAGCTTCCCAAAGGACAGAGTCAAATGCCTTCTCAAAGTCAATAGCACCAGGGGTTCTTGCAGAGCGGAGGCTTTTTCTAGTATAAGATGGAGTCTGCGGATGTTCATTCTTGTGGATCTTTGTGGCATGAATCCACATTGGTCTGGGTGGTCCAGTGAGGAGATTACCATCTGCAGTCTGTTCGCCAGGACTTTGGGCAAGATTTTTGTTTCGCTGTTTATTAGAGATATCGGTCTATATGAACTGCACAGTTCTGGGGCTTTTTCTACTTTCGGGATGACAATTATGCTGGTTTTGCATAGGTAAGGGGATAGAGTCCCCAGTTCCCTGTAATACCGGAAAATATTGAGGAGGTGTGAGGCCATTTCGGTCCCTCCTAGCTTTTTCCATACTTCAATGGGGAACCCATTGGGTCCTGGCGTTTTCCCTGATTGTAGTTGGGATATCGCTGACACAATTTCGTCTTCTGTAATATCAATTTATAGGAGTGCCTTTTGAGGCAGGACTAGACAAGGGAGTGTGATGCTTTCAAGTATGGTGGTGTCGCGTGTGCATTGGCGGCTTTGAATAGCTCTTCATAGAAGTCTGCAAAGCCTTCCGCAATGTCATGATCAGATTGCAGTAGGTCGGATAGCGTTGTGCAAAGTTCTCTGACATGTCGGTGGCCGGTTTCTCTTCTTTCTAACAAGGCTACGATTTTGCCAGCTTTGTCTCCAGATTCTTACAGCCTGGTGCGCATCTCCGACTGGGCCTGTTTGACGTTGTCCAAGGCCACGTTGTGGAGGCATTCCTTGGCCACCAGCAAGGTTCAGTGTGTATCGAGTGAACCAGTGGCTATGTGCTCCGCCTCCTTTTGTAGTACATCCTGCTCTGCTACCACTACAACTTGCAGTTGAGATTTCCTGTGAGCTGAGGTCCAGGAGAGGATCTCACTACAGAAGACTTGTACGCCTCCCACAACCTCACAGGGTTGTCCACTGACCCAGTATTCACTTTTCAGTATGTGGTGGTCGTCTGTTGGATGTGTTCAACAAGGTCTGGGAGGCCTAGATAGCTGTTCAGGCGTCACGATGGATGGGTGAGATCTGCTCATTGAGAGCACCAATGTCAGGGGCGAGTGGTCAGATATGCCGCGTGGAAGCAGGGTTGCATTGAGTGTTCTATGTGCATTTGTTTCTAGAAGGAAGATATAGTCTAGCCGAGAGAGAGGTGTGGACCCCAGAATGAGTAACCACGTTCTGTTGGACGGAGTTCTCTCCATATATTTTATAGTCCGAGGGCTGATGTGAAGGAGGAGAGTTTAGTGTTTATTCTAGGGTTTCTCTCTCATATGTGTGTGCGGTCTATTGTTATGTTCATCATTAAAGTCTCCTCCCATCACCCATATGTCAGCTGGATGAGCTATGATCACTGGAGTGATGTTGTCAATCAATTCCGTGATAAACCGCCAGAATGGTCAGGGTTTCGCTCCATAGCATGCCTTGTAGTGGTACACATCTGCCACTGGTGTCCTGTATCACCTTGGATAGTTTGAGGGGGAGTCTCTTATGAAGTAGTAGCAGAACTCCTCTGGAGCCAATGGAGAGGCCAGCATGTAGTGCTGTTTGGGAATTAGTGTCGTTGAAATGGGTTGCAGCTAGTGCCGGTCAGATGGGTTTCTGTGATGAGGGCAATATCTGGGGAGTGTCTATTAAGGAATTTGGTAACTAGGCTCCATTTTATTCCAGCACCCAGGCCATTGACGCTCCATGTCAAGAGTCTTACCATCTTGGTGCTATCTTCTGCCATTGTCGGTCAGTGGTCTGTTTGAGCGTGTTTGAGGGTGTTTGAGGGTCGTGTGGGGAAGCCGGAGTGAAGTAGTAGGGCAGCTCGGCAGATTTGCAGAAATGATGCGGGCGTACACTGTGATTAGTGGATTCGTAGACCAAAACGTAAACAAAAGTTCACAACTTCCCAATCCCCCCCTTCCTTATACTCCATTCCAACTTGAAGCATCTATCGCCTGAACTCACTGGTGGGCGAGAAATCCGACCACCAGGTAATCAAACAACAGTTAAAAGAAAAAGTTGCTTGTTAGTCTCTGGAGGACGAGTGAGACTAGTTATTGATAAAGAGGTGTTTGAGGGGATTGGTGCGTCAGGCCACACGGCTGAAGGTATTGTCGTGGTTGATGTGGATGATTTCCAGCATGGGCGGCGGAGATTCTCCTCATGATTGCGTCTGATTATTATATGCGAGTTTATGTTTGGAGGTCGCATGTCAATCGTTCACAGCAGGCAGTGATGGGTCAGGGTCTTGTTCCCGTGGAGGGTGGTTTGATGGTGTGCGTGGAGGTCAGGGTTTTCTGTTTTTATTAGATTTCTCGGGTCCCCAATCTCCTTCAATATGTTGCTTAGCCCATCTCCATGCATCTTTGGGGTCTGAAGTGCACAGTCGTGCCTTTGTGATATATTTTGAGTTGTGCAGGGAAGGGAAGAGAAGAACAAGTTACTCTCTTACCTGGTAATGTTCTTTCGATGCGATGGTCAGACGACGTATTCCATATCGTTGACAGTAATCACCACAACTGTGCTGATTCGGAAAATCTTTGGGCGTCTGCGTCCTGCGTCGATGTCGATACGCCGTCCTCGAGGACCTCCTCCGACGGCACCGGATGTTATAAGTAGGACGCATGATGCCCGTAGCCTCAGTTGTAGTTTTTTCCCCAGAACGTGTGGCACCAATCTTCTGCCAGTATGACCACAGAAAGCCTTGCGGAAACGAAAGCTGCAATCGCATAAGAAAATCTGTAGTGGGATAGGCAGGGAGGGAGCGATATGGAATACGTCGTCGGACCATCCCATCGAAAGAACTTTACCAGGTAAGAGAGTAACTTGTTCTTCAGGGGATTGGGTCCTCCGATGTATTCCATATCTATGACAGACTCCCAAAGCAGTACCAATGTAAGGAGGTGGGAAAAGAATTTAGAATATACAAATTTAGAATGCCCAATCAAATTGCAGAGTAAAGGACCTCCTTGGCAAAGGCCAGATCCTGCCTCCGGATAGAATCGAGGGAGTAGTGACGTACAAAAGTATGGACTGAAGCCCAGGTGGCTGCATCCCAGATGTTACGAATAGGAACACCCCTCTGCAGGGCAGTAGAGGCAGCTATACCCCTGGTAGAATAGGCCCGTAAGCCTACCGGAGGGTCCTTATCCGCCAAGCTGTAACATTCGGCAATTGCCAAGATGATCCATCAAGACAAAGTGTGCTTAGTAACAGCTTGTCCCAAACGCCTTCCAGCGTACCCAATAAAGAGTTGATCGTCCACTCTGACCCGGGACATGCGTGAAATGTAGAAGCTTAAAGCTATCCTAGGATCCAGCCTATGGAGCCTCTCCTATTCTTTACCAGGATGTGGAGGAGGATAAAATGCCGGCAGAATAACCTTCTGGCTTAAATGGAATTCCGACACCGCCTTCGGAAGAAAGGAAGGACAAACTCTAAGGACAACCCTGTCCTTATGAAACACAGTGAAGGGTGGCTTAACTGAAAGTGCCTGTAACTCACTCACTCTGCGAGCGGGATTGACCTCAACTAAAAACACAGTTTTAAGGGTTAACAGTCTCAAAGGACAAGAATGCAAAGGCTCAAAGGGAGCACCCATTAGAAACTTGAGAACAAGGTTCAGATCCCAACCGGGCACCTGGAAAGGTGACGGGGGGAACACACTAGTGAGCCCTTTCAGAAACTGAGAAATTAAAGGGATTTTAAAATAAGAACACTCCTCAGACGAGCGCTTAAATATAGACAGCGCCGCCAGGTAACCTTTAACGGTACCCACTTGCAGGCCCTTGTGGGCCAAAGAAAGCAAAAAAGACACAACGACAGGAATGTCACATGAAAAAGTATCCACATTCCCAACCCTGCACCAGTCGCAGAACTTTCTCCAACGGCAACGGTACAGGGACTTTGTTGCCGGCCATCTGGCCAAAAGCAACACCTCCATCACGACTTCAGGGAGGTCCCAATCCTTATACCTCAACCTTTCAGAAGCCAAGCGAGAAGGTTGAGGGATCTGACCTCTGGATGCAGAACCTGACCCCTCCTCCCGTGAGAGCAGATCGTCTTGTTAGGGAAGACAATGTGGAGAGCAGATGGACAAGTCGAGAAGGTCCGGGTACCTGTTACGCTCACCTGGCTCCCACAGAGGCATCAATCTGAACTGGACAGCTGCAGTCTCCACCAAAGTCTCGGGAGGATAACTCAGCGGCAACGTGGTTGTCTTGGAAGCAAGAGGACACGAAGCAACACAGGTTCGATCCCCGGGTCCGCGCTTAGAAACCTCTGGGTATTAAGCGCGTTATAAATAACCTATCATATCATATCATATATATATCAATGTGACGAATAGGGCCGAGATGACGGACTGGACTGGCCCACCTAGCTTTGTTTGCTTGGCCCTTAGGAATATTCTTCTGCAAATGGAGAAAGGGAATTAACTACCCGTGGAGTTGAGCATAAATGCCCTCACCACCGCTGTTCTCCCCACAGATCACCTTTGATGTCCCCTCTTATAGTCTCACCTGATGGTTTGAAAAGATGAGCTCTCCATCCTGCATTGAGCGCAGGGGCGCGTTGATAACCAGTTGCTTCACTGGCTCGAAGGAATTGGTGAGTTCCAGAACAATAATGACTCCGAAAAGTATGTAGTTCGTAAGAGTTCACATGTCTGACTTTCACTCTTGTCCGATTCCTTGCAGTTAGCAGCTTGACCCCAGCGAAGAGTTCCTCGTGGTAGCTGACGAAGTTCAGGTAAGGATTTGGCTTATCCTACACAGTTCAATAAAATAAGGCCAGAATGTAACCTGTTGCTTTCTCCCTTATTCAGGTGTGGAGAGAAAATATGAAGTTCGGGGAATAATGCCTCCGGCGGTAAAATTAGGTAAGTCTATTGCGGTGAGAAGAGTTCCCCTTGTTTGTCCCTTTGTCTCACCTTGTCCTTTTGTTCACCTTAGGGGCCGGGGTAGGCGAGAATGCAATGGAGACTGCGCCGACCCGTGAAGAGGAATAGTACCCCCGGCGGTAATCAGGTAAGTCTATGGGGGTAGTTACTATTGCCTCTGTTTATTCCCTTGGCTCACCTTTGCTGTTCTTGTGTTCCCCTTAGGTGCCAGAATGTGGCGGGAACGTGCAGAAGGATGCAGTGGATCGTGAAGATGCTGCGAAGGCCGGTGAGTTCAGCGCGGCACTGCAGCAGGCGAGGCGGCGCGCGTAAAATGCTTCTTTCTTCCAGCTCGAAGGCACGGTGGATATGGAATTCAGGTAAGGATCAAAGGTTTTGCTCTTATTCTAACCTTTTCTACTACTGTTCCTCCCTTTTTCTAGAAGCTGCAGACTCGAGGCGGGCGTAGCAGAAGACTGGATGCAGGCTTGCAGACACGGTGAGCGTTACGCTGCTGGATGCAGAATAACGCGAAGCGTGTGCTGCTCTTCAGGCTTGGTTTAAATAGCCTCCAAAGTAGTTCCAGGTAAGTATTCCTCCCCAGCCCCACTCGAGTAAAAAAAAATAGTCCCTAGGTAAAATAGTCCCTTCCTAGCCTCATTTGTCTTGGAGCTCTGCAGCATGGTCTGCATCAGGTAAGCTTGCAGCATGGTCTGCATCAGGTAAGTTCCACTCTATGAGCCTGGCGCCTATGGCGCCAGGTCTGACTCTCCATATGAGCCTGGCGCCATAGGCACCAGGACCGCACCCAAACAGCCCCTAGCAGGGGTTTTTGGGCTTGCTCAAAATAACGTGATGCCTGCTTCCGGGGTTGCTGGACCTGGTCTAGGGCCCCGGGGGTAGGCATCATGACAGTACCACGTCCTCCTGGCCCATGCCAGAGCAATGAAGATCATCCGGGAACCGAACCTCCGTAAGCTCTGCAGCACATGCGGGATGACGGGGACTGGAGGAAACGCGTACAGCAGTGGGAATGACAACTCCACCACAAACGCGTAATTCCTGCAAGCAGAACCTCTTTTGCACTTCCGGTTGACACTGGAGGCGAAGAGATCCACTTGAGGGGTCCCACAAAGGGCGAAGATCTCCAGGAGAATCTCCTGAGCCAGCTCCCACTCGTGAGAGATCGTGCTCTGCCTGCTCAGAGCGTCCGCCGTCTCGTTTTCATCTCCGGCCAGATGAACTGCCGAGATCGAAATTTCTTGCTGGATGGCCCAGAACCAGAGCTGCATCGCCTCCCTGCACAGAGGAAGTGACCCTGCCCCCACTTTTTGTTGAGGTAGTGCATGGCCACTGTGTTGTCCGTCAGAATCAGGACATTCTTTCCTCACACAGTCATCAGAAAAGCCTTCAGGGCAAGCCTGACGGCCCTCAGCTCCAACAGATTGATATGGAGTCTGGACTCCGACGGAGACCAACGACCGCTGACTGTCAACTCGTTGGCATGAGCTCCCCATCACGTGAGGGATGCGTCCGTCACGATCGTCACCACCAGCCAGGGTAGCCAAAATGGAGCCCCCCTCATCAGATTGCCTTCGTCGGCCCATCACAGAAGATCCTGGGCGACCGAGGGCGGCACCTGAACGGGGTCCGACATCCTGCCGGAGGACTGAGACCACTGGAGCTTGAGAGCCCATTGCAGAGATCTCATCCGCAACCTGGCCTCTGGCACCAGAAGAATGCAGGATGCCATGAAGCCGAGCAACCTCAAGAACTCGAACGCTGAGAGACTCTGGGCATGTTGAAACTTGTGCACCATCTGCTGAATGTGGCGAGCCCTCACCTGGGGAGGAAAACACTGCCCCAGGGACGTGTCGAGCACTGCTCCAATGTACTGGAGCCACTGAGTTGGCGTCAAGTGGGACTTCTTTAAGTTGAGGGAGAAGCCCAGCTTGTGAAGGGAGTGGCAGGTAACGGACAGATGATCCAGGACTTGCTCGGGAGAGCAACCAATCCTAATCAACCAATCGTCCAGGTAGGGGTAGACGTGAATCCCCCCCTTTCCTGAGATACGCTGCCACCACCACCATGAGCTTGGTGAAAACCTTCGGGGCGGAGGTCAATTCGAACGGCAGGACCCAAAACTGAAAGTGTGAGTCACCAACCGCGAACCTCAGGTACTTCTTGTGCTTGGGATGGATCGGCACATGAAAATAAGCGTCCTTGAGGTCGAGAGACACCAACCAGTCCTCAAATTGAAGGGCCTGGAGGACTTAAGAGAGAGTAACCATCTTGAACTTTTCCTTCCTGAGGAGCTTGTTCAAACCGCGCAAGTCCATGATGGGTCTCAATCCCCCGTCTTTCTTCTAAATCAAAAAATAAGGGGAATACCATCCCTTGTTTCTCTCTGCTACAGGCACCAGCTCTATGGCGCCTTTCTCCAGCAGGGATTGAATTTCCTGCGCAAGGAGCGGATCCGGACTCTTCAAAGAGAGATTCCCTGGTGGATTGTCGTGAGGTCTCTGCCGGAAAGCAAGACAGTAGCCGTGGGCTATGATCTCCAGAACCCACACATCTGAATTAATAGCACACCATTCTACAAGATGCTGCGCCAGCCTTCCCCCAACCAGCGAAGCATGGGCCTCATGACTGAGCAGAAGCGGCTGCAGCATTGCCTGAGGGCAAAGAGGCAACTGCTTGCGCGACCATGGCACCTCGAGTACCTTGTTTTCCACCTCTGGCACTCCTACGGTTGCCCCTTTGACTTGTAGCCCCTCTCGCTTTACTAAAGGATGAGTAATAACAAAAGGAACCTCCCCTCCACTGCTGTCCCCTAGGACGAAAAGGCGGAGGTTGGCAGACTGCAGCGCCCAACGACTTTGCTGCAGCTTTGGAAGTCTGCAACCTCTCAAGGCTCTCGTCAGCCTTGCTGCTAAAAAGATGTTCACCATCAAAGGGCATGTTGAGGAGCCTGGCTTGCACATCAGGAGCAAACCCCAACTTCCTCAACCACGCAAACCTGCGTATTACAGTGCTCGCCGCCATGGACCGGTTGACACAGTCTGCAATGTCCAAACCCGACTGAACGGACTCACACATGGCACCCTTGCCATCCTGAATAATAGCAAGAAAACCATCCCGTTCGTCCCCTTCGGGAATATGTTCAGCTGCTAAGGAAATACAGTTCCACAGAGTGTGCGTGAAACGTGACAAGGCACATACGGAGTTGGCCGCCTGCAGAGCCATACCCCCTGAAGAAAACACTTTCTTCGCCCAGCCATCAAAACGCTTGTCGTCCCTATCAGGAGGGATGGTAGGATACGACGCCTGCTTTGCTGGGGCCGTAGCCGCCTGCACCACCAAACTCTCCGGAGTGGGGTGCGTGGTCAAGTAGCAGGGGTCACTACTGGCTGGGCGGTATTTTCGTGGCAAAGACCAGTCCAAGCCACTGCCACCCTTCTTTGCAGAGCCATATGGAATGGCAGTACCGGGTCAGTGGGTGGACCTTGGTCGAGGATATCCGTCAGGTCATCCTGCACAAAATCAACTGGGGCCGGCGACCACCCCAAGTAGTCCGTGACCCTCGACATAAGGCGCCGGTACGATGACTCGGCATGGGTGCCAGACTCAGGCCTACAGAACTCCACCTCCGGAGAGGTGTCCAGACCACTGGCGTCATGCAGTGACTGACGCAGGTCCTCAATCTGGCTATGACCAGAAAGGATCTCATCTGGTACCGTGTCTGGAACCAACCCATCCTCAGAACCCTCTTCCACCTCGGAAATATACTCCATAGGCTGGAAAGTGAGCATTGAATAAGGGAGAAAGACATGTTTTGCCTTGGCCAGAGCCTTTCTACGGGGTTCCCTCGTGCCACGGGGTACCTCTGACACCACAGCCTCGAAAGGCGTTGAGGGCGTCGACGTTG
This sequence comes from Ambystoma mexicanum, assembly GCF_040938575.1. NCBI lineage: Eukaryota > Metazoa > Chordata > Amphibia > Caudata > Ambystomatidae > Ambystoma > Ambystoma mexicanum. The sequence continues at coordinate 476,047,566 of NC_090934.1, forward strand.
AGCGCGGCGCTGACAGCAGCGACGGCTTCGACACAGGCCTCAAGGGCGGAGCCCCGAGCGTGTCCTTCGATAGCCTGGGCGCCGATGGCGTCAACGACTTCCTCGGAGGCGAAGCCTCGAGACGGTCCGTCGATGACCTCAGCGCCACCGGCGTCGACGTCTTCTTCGAAGACTTCACAGGTGCACACGGGCTGGAGCGTGTCGAGGACCGGGACCTGGAACGGGCATGACTAGAACGATTCCCCTTGTCCGAGCGGGACCTCTCCCGCGAATCGTGCCGACCACCCGAGCCCGAAGGCGTACGAGCGGTGTCTCTAGTACGGTCACGGATGACCCCTCTCGGAGGCGCGGACGGACCGGAGCCCTGCGATTCAATAATCGCCAACATTTTCTTCCCGAAGGAAGCCCATTCCTCCGGAGAGGAATGCTTGGTGGGATAAGAAACCCGCCGATGGGCGGAGTCCTCGGATGAGGACGAGGAAGGCGACTGATGACGGCGCTTCCGCAAGTGCCTCGAAGAGGCAGAGGAGTGGCGGGACCCACTCCGGGACCAAGACCCCCCTAAACTTACGACTATGATGCGGAGAGTCGCCCCTTGAATCGTCCGTCGCCTTCCGGGGCTTGGACACGTTCCCAACCGACAGATTCGTCTTACGTTCCCGCAAGGCCTTGGACGTAAGCGACTTGCAGTCGACACAATCATCCGTGTCGTGGGCCTCCCCGAGGCACCAGAGGCAGGCATTGTGCGAGTCCGTCACCGACATCTTGGACCCGCAGTCCCCACACTTCTTGAAGCCCGGACGCGGGGTAGAAGAAGAGGAAGACATCCCGATAATACTTCACAAACTAACAGGTTCGAAGAACTTAAAGAACAAACTCCAAAGAGTCGAGGTGCGCCGAGATCGCCGAAGTGAACACGTTTGCGGAAAAAATGGAACTGAGGCTACGGGCGTCGTGGGTCCTACTTATAACATCCGGTGACGTTGGCCGTCGGAGGTCCTCGAGGATGGCGTATCAACGTCATCGACGCAGAAAGATTTTCCGAAGCAGCACAGCTGTGGTGATTACTGTCATAGATATGGAATAAGTCGGAGGACCCAATCCCCTCAAAGACCATATTTCACATTCATGGATTGTAGCCGTTTGAGTTGGTCGAAGGATTGTCTGGCTCTTTGTACTTCTCTCATGTAGTCCTGGGATCAAGGTTATTAGAGAGCCGTTGTATGTTGTAGTCCCTTTGGTGCAGGCCATCTGAAGTAGTGTGTCTCGATCCCTATAGTTAAGCAATTTTACGATCACTGTGCATGGGGGAGCGCAAGGTGTTGGGCACCCTGTGGGCATGCGGTGGGCGCATTCAACCGAGAAGAATTTGGAGCACGTTTTGGGTTCAAACATGTCTGACAGCCATTGTTCCAGAAATAGCTCCATATTCGGGCACTCGGATTTCTCTGGTAAGCTCAGTATGCATAGATTATTGCGAACATCCTTCCCCTTCATCCACCCTCTCTTCCATTGTCTTCAAGCAAGTTACTTCTTACCTTGTAACGTTCTTTCGATGGGATGTTCCTCCGACATATTCCTTATCTTGATAGATTACTTCCAGCTTGCTGGCCTCGGAAATGTTTTTCAGTAGAGGGTGCTGCGCGTCGACGTCCCTCAAGTTGGTGTCCCTCGACAGCCTCCGTATCGGCGCTGACGTCATTGTGTGTATAAATAGACTCCCGCAGCCTCCATTGCTCAGTTCCGTTTTGAAGCTTAAGAGTAGCTGTGCATGAATTGGTTATTGACCTTGAAGGAGCGTAAACTGCAACTACAAGGGAAGTTCTACTGAGGGGATGGATGGGAGGGGCGATCAGTAATACGTCGGAGGAACATTCCATCGAAAGAACGTTACAAGGTAAGAAGTAACTTGTTCTTTGAAGGGATTGTGTCCTCCGACGTATTTCTTATCTTGATAGAGTCCCATAGCAGTGGTGTGTAAATGGAGGTGGGAGTCAAATTGCCATATTCCCCTTTAAGAATGAACAGAGTGTAACACAGCTTTGCCAAATCTAGTCTCTTGGCTAGAGGACGAATACAGATTATAGAATTTTGTAAAGATATGTGCGGACGACCATGTGGCAGCCGCACATATGTCTCGAATCGGTACCCCTCTTTGGAGGGCCGAAGAGGCTGCGATACCCCTGGTTGAATGAGCCCTAAGATTTTGAGGGGGCTCTTTCCCTGCCAATTTGTAACATTCTAGAATGGCTCAAATAATCCATCTGGAAAAGGTCTGTTTTGTGATTGGCAATCCTAATTTGTGCCCTGTGTAACCTATGAACAGATGGTCTGCTTGCCTAATCCTAGCAAGTCTGCTGATATAAAATCTCAAGGCTCGCCTTGGATCCAGCCTATGTAGCCTCTCATCCTCTTTCCCAGAATGGGGAGGAGGATAGAATGAAGATAAGGTTATCTTCTGAGTGATGTGGAATTCAGAAACTACCTCTGGGAGGAAATTAGGCTTCACTTGTAGGACAACTTTGTCTTTGTGAAAAATTGTATGAGGGGGTTTACAAGATAGGGCTTGTAATTCGCTCACCCTCCTGGCAGATGTCAAAGCCACTAATAAGACAGTTTTAAGGGTGAGAAATCTTAACGAACAAGAGTGGAGAGGTTTAAGAGGAGTACCCATCAGGAAATTTAAGACTACATTTAAGTCCCATAAGGGAACTTGGAATGGTCTCGGGGGATAGACATTAGTTAACCCCTTCAGAAATTGTATTACTAGGGGTAATTTGAAATATGATGGCTCCTCTGCAGTGCGCTTGAAGATCGATAGCGCTGCGAGGTAGCCCTTGATCGTACCAACTTGAAGACCTGAATTCGCCAAATAGAGTAGAAAAGATAACACCATTTGTGTACAACATGAAAAGGGTTCAATATTCATTTCTCTACACCAGCTGCAAAATTTGTTCCAACGGCAGCGGTATAAAGTCTTTGTTGCTGGCCTTCTGGCTGAAAGCAACACCTCCATGACGTCATCTGGGAGGTCCCAATCCTTGTACCTCAACCTTTCAGAAACCAAGCGTGAAGGTTGAAGGTTCTGATGTCTGGATGGAGTACCTGACCTCCCTTCTGCGAGAGAAGATCCTCCCTGTGTGGAAGATGAATCGGAGGGCAGATGGACATGTCCAGAAGGTCCGGGTACCATGTTCTCCTGGCCCAGTCTGGGGCAATTAGGATCATAGTCTTCCGGAATCTTCTCAACCTCCTGATCATCTGAGGAATGACAGGGACTGGAGGAAACGCGTACAGAATTGGAAACTCCCAGTCTACCACGAACGCGTCCCCTAGAGCTCCTCTCGGGGGAAATTCCCTTGAACAAAACTGATCGCACTTCCTGTTGATACTGGTGGTGAACAGATCCACTTTTCCAAAAGGCAAAGATCTCTCGAAGGACTTCCTGAGCTATCTCCCACTCGTGAGAGACAGTGCTCTGCCTGTCGGAGTGTCCGCTTTCAAGTTCTTCTCTCCGGCTAAGTGAACTGCCGATAGAGAGATTCCTTCATGAATTGCCCAAAACCAGAGCTGCATCGCCTCTCTGCACAGTGGCAGTGATCCTACGCCTCCTCTTTTGTTGAGGTAGTGCATGGCCCCTGTATTGTCTGTCATTATTAGGACATTTTTCCCTTGTACAGATGGCAGAAAAGCCATCAGCGCTAGTCTGACAGCTCTCAGCTCCTACAGGATGATATGTAGTCTGGACTCCGATGGAGACCAACGACCACTGATGGTCAAGTCGTTGGCATGGGCTCCCCACCCGGAGAGTGAGGCATCCGTGACTACTGTTATCTCCGACCATGGTTGCCAAAACAGTTCTTTCAAAATGTTCTCCCGACTGGCCCACCACTGAAGGTCTCAAGCCACTTTGTCCGGAACCTGAAGGAAATCCGTCATTCTTCCTGAGAATTGCGACCACTGAGTTCTTAGTGCCCACTGGAGAGATCTCATTCTCAGGCGAGCCTCTGGCACAAGGAAGATGCAGGATGCCATGAGGCCTAGCAACCTCAAAAAGTTGAAGGCTGGGAAGACGTTGGGTATTTTGAAACTTGGTGACCATCTGCAGAATATCTTGAGCCCTCACCTCTGGTGGTGAGGCTTTCCCCAGGGAAGTGTCCAGGACCGCTCCGATGAACTGGAGTCTCTGTGATGGTATCATCTGTGACTTCTTTAAATTTAGGGAGAATCCCAATTTGTGAAGGAAGTGGCAGACATAATCTAGTTGAATCTGAGCTTGTTCCGAAGATACAGCTCTGATCAACCAATCGTCTAGATAGGGGTAGACGTGAATAGCTTCCCTCCTTAGACTTGCAGCCACTACCGACATTAGCTTGGTGAAGACCCTCGGGGCAGAGGTCAGCCCAAATGGCAGAACTCGAAATTGATAATGAGAGTTGCCAATTGCGAAACTCAGGTATTTCCTGTGTTTGAGATGGGTTGGCACATGGAAATAAGCATCCTCGAGGTCCAGAGATACCAGCCAGTCATGAAGCTGGAGGGCCTGAAGGATCTGAGAGAGAGTTACCATCTTGAACTTGTCCTTCCTGAGGAACTTGTTCAATTCTCTTAAGTCCAAGATAGGTCTCAGTCCTCTGTCCTTCTTCGCTATCGGGAAGTAGGGGGAGTACCAACCCTAGTTCCTCTCCGCTACAGGTACCGGTTCTATGGCACCTTTCTCCAGCTGGTCTAGAATCTCCTGCAAAAGGAGCGGATCTGGAAACTTCAAAGAGTTATTCCCCGGTGGATGACTCTGAGGGGTGCAAAGAAAAGGCAGGCAGTAACCTTGGGCAACTGTCTCCAATGCCCAAGCATCTGACGCAATAGCCTGCCATTCCGCCAGATGTTAAGTTAACCTGCCCCCTACTGGTGTCTTGTGAGGAGAGTCCTCAGAGTGGTTTAGAGGCGGCTGACGCAGATGCCGAAGGTAAAGAGGTACCTGCTGCGGCTTTTGTACTTTTAAACCGTCCACATCGGGTGCATTTTTTTTGGCCTCTTTGAGCCGGCTGTCCTCTGCCTTTTCCGAATGCGGAATAAAAACGAAAGGACCTACCTCTCCAAGAGGTTCCTGAGGGGCGATAGGGAGTTTGACAGATTGCAGCTCCAAGGGATTTTGCTGCTGCCTTGGATGTTTGTAACTTCTCTAGGCTGTCATCAGCCTTCTTACCAAATAAAGAAGAGCTGTCAAAGGGCATATTCAAAAGTCTGGCCTGTACATCTGGAGCAAAAACAGACTTTCGCAACCACGCAAATCTGCGGATTGTAGTACTTGCCGCCATGGCCCTGCTGATACGGTCAGCAGAATCGATGCCATTTTGAAGGGATTCGCACATTGCGTCTTTACCATCTTTAATGATGTTCAGAAAAGCTTCCCTTTTCTTCTCCTTATGGGAGGCAGTCAGCCGCTGATGAAGCACACTCCCAAAGTGTATGGCTGAATCTTGCGAGTGTACAAGTAGCATTAATGGATTTAAGCGCCATGCTACACGCAGAAAATACCTTTTTTGACATAGCGTCAAATCTCTCATCATCCCTGTCTTGTGGAACAGTAGGGTATGCAGATCTACTGTTCGATGAAGTTGCTGCTTGAACAACCAGACTCTCTGGAGTTGGATGTTTGGACAAATATTCAGGGTCAGAGGCAGATACCCTATATTTGGCAGATAGTTTTTTTGTTAACTGCCGGGATAACCTCAGGAATTTCCCAGTTGGCTGATATTTTCCTCTGCAATGCAGTATGAAATGGAACCACAGAATCTTCCTGTGGGCCTTTAATTAAAATGTCTGTAAGATCATCTTGTTGAAAAGAAGGTGAAGGTGTAGACCAACCCATGAATTCTATTATTATTATTATTATTCTGGCCATTAAAGTTCTGTAAGGGGACTCAGCCTGTTCCCCTGGGTCTGGTTTGGCAAATTCTACTTCTGGGGAAGTATCTAACCCACTTGTATCATGCAAGGATTCTTGAAGGTCCTTCAACCTATTTTCTTCAGAGATAAATTCCTCTGGTACAGGTGTTGTAGTCCTCTGCAACCCAAAAGGTCTTTCATGATCAAAATCCTCCCCTTCCTCATAAATAGAGGACAGGGCTCTGAAATAATCTGACCTTGGAAATGGCTTAAAACTCATTTCTAAAGCAGAAGGGCCTAAGGTTGTAGTAAACGGTTGAGAAAACATCAAAGTTGTCAACGCGGAAGTCAAAGGCTTCTAAGAAACCGAAAAAGTCGTCGAAAAGGTATGAAGAGACCTTGAAGTACTCGAGGGGATCGGAATCCTACTCAGAGTCGTCGAGGTTATCGACGACATTCTCGAGGTCATGGTCCAAGCCCTCGATATGACTACCGACTGCGAAGTAGTGACAGCAGTAGGTTTGTCCTTTAATGGCGTCGACATCGGCGTTGAAGACTGCGTCGATTTGACCGATCTGTGTGTCGATGGGCCCTTCGATAATGGCGTCGATGATGCAGATTTATGAGTCGATGAGGCGGTGTTACTGCCTTTGCTCGAGGGTTCATGACGCTCTCGGGCAATTTCTTTCACCGGGTGCAACGACTCGAGGCGTTTCGATTTTTCGTGTCTTTCACCCAGGGTATCACCTTTAGCCATCTCCGAAGGGGCCAAGGGCGCTTTCTCGAAGACGCTAAGCATCTTTTTACGGAATTCCTCCCACTTAGCTGAAGAGCTGTGTTTCGTGGGGCAGGTGACCCTTTCTGGGGAAACAGAAGACGACGAAGAAGAAGAGGGTGATCTATGATGCCTTTTTTTCGAGTGTTTGGATCTTGAAGACTGATGGGAACCGCTTCGAGACCTCGAACGGGAATGTTTCCTGTGACGGCGAGGAGACGAATGTCTCGACTCTGCCAAGGAAACTTTCGAAGGAGTAGAAGTTTTAAGAGTCTTACCTCTTTCGAGCTTCCTCTTACGCTCCTTCAAGGCTTTCGCCGTCATGGACATGCAGTCCTCGCATTCTGAACAATGGTGCTCCGATCCCAGGCACCACAAACCGATCCTGTGATGATCCGTCAACGACATTTTCTTTCCACAATCACGACACTTTTTGAAGCCGGACCGTGGGGTCGACGGTTCAGATGAGGAAGCCATCAACTAGAGTAAGATATCTTCGAGGAATAAGTAGAATCTACTTGAAGAACAAACTGAGCAACATGATTCTGAGGCCCACGAAGCGTGGAAAAATGGAACTGAGCAACGGACGCGGCGCAAGTCTATTTATATACACAATGACTTTGGCGCCGATACGGAGGCTGTCGAGGGACACCAAGTCGAGGGACGTTGAGGCGCAGCACCCTCTACTGAAAAAATTTTCTGAGGCCAGCAAGCTGGAAGTAATCTATCAAGATAAGGAATACGTTGGAGGACACAATCCCTTTGAAATGCGCTGTTGAGCTTCACCCGTGCAGGAAGTCAGTTTCTGAAGGTCATGTCGAAGGAGCTAAACATCAGCGCTGATGCTGTCCATCTTTTTTCCATGGAGGCGCGGGAGCTGGCAATCCATTCATAACATCTTTCAGAGATAGTTTTGTCTGACTCTGCCATGACAACAGATGTTTCCTGTTCATCTGTGGGGGTTCGCTGTGGATGTGGCATATTGTCTATTTTGCTTTGTGTGAACATTTTCTTTGTTTTGTCCTGGACCATGGTAAGATGCGATAGTGGCTATGTCCTCGCTTGATGTCTCGTTGCTCAGAGTGGGTTGTAGTTGGGTGTGGCAGGGGCAACGTGTTTAAGTGCGGGAGCTTTGTGGATTGGCAGAATATTATTTTAAAGTCCATGTGTAGCTGTCAGTGTGTTGGCTCTTGACTGATACAGGAGGTATCAGGTTGTATCAGCTGGATGTCAATGGACCTTGATAGAGTGTGCCTACTGCTGTATGCTGGAGGTAGTTCCGCCGTGACAGACGTTACTTCTTATTGGATTTGCTCTGCTATGGTCGTATCCCCGAGTTCTAGGGCTGCAGTGATGTTGTGGGTCCTGTTATTGCAGGATGGTTTATGTGTTGATGCTTGACCTTATTGTTCGTGTTCGTTTCCCCCTCATCCGGGGCGGAACTTTTGTTTGTTTGTTTATTTATTTGTTGTGCGCACCAGACCCTGAGGTAGCAGGGCGCATGAGAACAAGTAGGTTTACAGTTAGTTACAGAAGTTACACATTTACAGAGCATGGCAACACAAGGTGAGACAATAACAAGTACAGGCGGTATATAGCCAAACAATCATCATAGAACTAACTTTACAAAGTAGCAGGTCAGACATCATCAGGTACCGACCATGTAGTGGGTACATGGGCAAGTACATGTTACATAGTATTCTCAGTGAGCCATTTTATTGTGTTCTGTCTGAATTTGTTGAACGTTAGGTCAGATCTAATGCATGGGGTAGGGAATTCCATAATTGAGCTGCCTTAACTGGGAAGCTGGATCCTCCAATGGTGGTAAGTTTGAATTTGGGCACTAGGAGGCCGTTAGGGCTAGTTGTTCTAGAGGGTCTAGTAGGGATTTTTCTACTGAATCGTCCTGTTAGGTAGCAGGGGGCTTTATTAATTTAAGCATTTATGGATGAGGGAAGCAACTTCGAGGTTGATTTTTTTCTTGGGTAGATAGCCATTCGTATTTCCGTCTTATTTCAGAGATATGTGCTCTTCTGGGAATGCTTAGGGCCGCTCCAAGTGCTTTATTTTGGAGCACTTGTATTCTGTTGATTATTTGTTTGGTGGACCCTATGTAAAGGGAGTTACAGTAATCTAACTTTGATAGGATAAGGGCTCTGGCTAGAATAAGACAGCTGTCAACTGATAAGAATGGTTTCCCGGCTCGTATTAATTTACATGTATAGGCTGTGGCTGAGGCCAGTGAATTCACCTGTTTGGTGAGGGTGAGGGTCGAGTCAAGGTAAAAACCTAAGGTTTTTACTTCTTTGGAGACCCTAATAGTGTTCCCATCGATGATGAATGCTGAGTAATTTTGGTTAGGTTTAGAAATGCGAGCTGCCGTGCCTATGATGATGAGCTTTGTTTTGTCATCGTTTAAGCATAGGCCGTGGTTGCCATCCATGCCTGCACAATGCTATAGATTCTATTCACCAAAGCCAGATCTTCTCCGTAATCCCCAGTAAGTGGTACGAGAATCTGGGTATCGTCTGCGTAGTTGGTGCAGGTGACACCCAGATTGTCAAGATCGTCAAAGAGTGGCTTTGTGAAAATATTATAGAGTGTTGGCAAAACACAGGAGCCCTGGGGCACTCCAAAGGTGATGGATATTGGGTCTGCTGCCGCTGAGAGGGGAGAACACCCTCATAGTCCTGTCACTGAGGAATGACTGTATCCAGGCTATGGCCCCCCTGAGAAGTGGGCCGCAGAGTCCAAGTGATTGCACAGGACTCTGTGGTCCACCAGGTCAAAGGCGGCTGAGAGGTCTAGTAGGAGGAGGGTGGGGCAAGCCTGGATCAGAATAGGTCAGCCGTGTGGGCAGGGGCAGCTGGACCGCACATTTGACAAGTCTGCAGAGTCACTCTTAGGGGCTTGCCCCCATTAACGACTCCGGTGCATAGCCATTGTTTCTGAGCTTCTTCTTAGTGGCGGTTACATTAATCTGTGGCAGTATTCAGTGGTGTCCGTCGTACGAGCGACCTGACTCCAGGTCAAATATCTCAGGTATTATGTTGCGTTTTGCGTTCGCAGTTCATCAGGGAGCACCTCACATCACCATATTTCGGTGATTGTTGTTTGCCTTCTTGTAGTGTCGTTTAATCAGGATTACAAGCACAGGATGTCTTGGCGGCTGCGGGAGCTCTGAAGGCTCAAGTCTTCATCCCTCGTCTGCTGGCCACACCCCCCCGGCACGTCACACTTCAACTGCCTGACGTTAAAAAACCCTTCACATTTTTACTCTACCTCCTCACGTCTTCTTCACAATCTTTTATCAACAATATTTTCCTCAATTTCCACCATTTTCTACACCTTTCCTTGCACCTTTTGGCTTCAACACCAGTAAATTGAGCGTGCACTACAAACATCGTCGATGTTTAGGACTCCTCTCCTTGGGTCGAAATCTAAATTCCACACTCTATGATATAAAACAACTGTCCACACAATCGTGTTATTACAACTAAACCCACTTTTCACCTTCCCCGCTGGCGCCAGGGATCTCTGCACACATGGGTGGCACCCCAAATATACCACAACACATCATTACTAGGAGATCTACTAGAACCCTTGTCCAAGGTTAACCAACACCATAAATTCTTCACTCTATTACTACTTTATTTTATTTATGTATGTCTAAAGCACCGAAAGCCTGCGGGCCTCAGGGCGCTGTAAAAATAACTCAAAAAGTAATCCATTTAAAACGATACTCGGTAGGTAGAATCAGGTGGCTTGGTGAGTAAGAAATTAAGAGTTGGTGCCCAGGAGGTGATTACCTAAACAGGTGGGTTTTCAGTGTTTTCTGAAAGGTTTTCAGATTAATGTCTTCCGTAAGCAAGGTAGGCAAAAGGTTCCATGATTTAGCCACCTTAACGGAGAAGGATTTTCCTAATCCTTTTTCTCGCTTATATCTTGGACATATGATCAGTTTTTTCCAGCCAAACGTGCTCTGGTCGGCAGATATTGAGGGATCAGGTTTTTTAGGTATAGAGGGGCAGTGCCATATACGCATTTGTGAAAGATTGATCCAGTTTTATAGAGGATTCTGTCTTGAATGGTTATCCAATGTTAATGTTTCCTATGCTGAGTAATGTGTTCTCATTTAGGCAGTTTAACAATACGCACAGCATTGTTTTGTGTCACTTGGTATTTACCCAGGATTATACCAGAGGCCCCCAACCAGCAGGGAATTACAGTAATCCAATTTCGATAATACTGTGGCTCGGGCAATGGTTGCTGCATTATTCTGCGATACATAGGGGTGGATGTTTCTTTAGAGATGAAGGGAAACGTTGCAGCTTTTAATGGTGTGATTAACATGTGCGTCGGATGCTAGAGTAGCCTCCAGATGTATTCCTAGAGTTTTTACTTTTTCAACAACAGGGATGCTATTTGTACTAATTTGGAATTTAGAGTATTCCAATACCAATTTTGTCTGTGAGGCTAATGATCCAAAAATCATTAACTCTGTTTTATCCCCGTTTATAAAAAGCCAGTTGTTTGACATCCAGGTCTCTATGAGGAAGTATATAGCTGCTAATGTGGCCTCATCTTTTTCATAGTCTCCAGTAAATTCGATGACCAACTGTGTGTCGTCCGTGTAGTTTGTGAAAAACACACCCATGTCATCCAGAAGTAAGCATAGGGGCCTGATATATAGATTGAAGAGCAGTGGAGACAGACTTTCCCCCTGTGGAACGCCAAACCACATGGGGGACTTGGGGGATCGTGCCTCCCCCATTGAATTATAGATTCCCTCTGCGAAAGGAATGAGAGGAACCATTCAAGCGCTTGATCAGAGCAGTGACCCAAGTGTCCAAGAGTTTCCTTCAGAATACCATGGGCCACCAGGTCGAATGCGGCGGATAGATCCAACAGTGTCAGCATGCACAGTTTGCCTTCCTCGATACATTGAAGCATGTGAGACTGAAGATCTATAAGGGCAGTCTCAGTGCTATAATTTGGTCTAAAGCCTGATTGACGTGCAGGATTTTTCAGCTTCGATGAGCGCTTGATACTGCTTATACGCAGCTTTGTATAGAATCTTAAGAAGGATGTTGCAGTTCGTAATGGGTCTGAAGTTTTTTTTTAGCTTTAGGATCTAGGCTCGGGTTGTTTTGTACGGGAGTAATTTCAACCGTTTTAATGCCCAAGGGCACCTTTCCGTCACTAAATTATAAATTATGCATTGACGAATCTGGTAAGAAAGGGCACGAAAATGTCCTTTTAGTTAAGAAATATTTTAGAAGGGACCATGTTCTCAGAACATGCTGTTGGTTTCATGGATTGAAGTATGTTTTCCATGTCCTTTATTTCTAGTCTGGCGAGTGTGAAGATGGGGCATGCCTGACTACGAATGTTATGCTCTGTCTGGAGTATGGTCCTGCCTTGCGTAGTATCAGCCTTCCAAATGTCTGTTTTTTGTGCGGGATTTGATTTCTTTTTTTCATTTTTCATTGAAAGCAGCCTGTTGTGGTGTCTTCTATGGCGGGTATGAAAGGAGCCTGAAGAGCGTTTGGTTTCACTAAGGATTTGACAATCTCGAACAATTTCCTGAAGCTATTTGATGCTTTTTCGATTTCTTCATTATAAAAATTCCTTTTCTTCTCAGTCACTTTATTTTTATAAATCTTGTCTGCTTCGTTACAGGCGTCTTTAGCCAACTCTGATTGACATTTAATTCAAATAGATTCTAGTCTACTTTTCTCTTTTTTTATGTTTCTCAGTTCTTCATTGAACCACTTCTAGTGTGTCAGGTTTTCACGAAACTTTCTTCTTTTCAGCATTCCAAATCGGTCTACTAGTGTTGTGAAATATTTGTGGTATTTATTATAGAGATCTTCTGCAGAGTCGTCTTCTGAGGTATACCTCATGATGGAGTTTAGTCAGGATGAAAGCTCAAGGGCATCTAGATTTTTAAAGTTCCTACTACAGATTGATTTGGCGGGATTGGGGGGGTTTTGTCTGTTTACTGGGTAACTGTAGATCCCATTCTATGGAATGGTGATCCGACCATATACCATATACATTTTGTTGTTTGTGGGCGTGTTATTAACGACTGTGTATTGGGTGTTGTTTAAATCCCCTTCAAGTTGTACAGCCTCTTTGTCAATATATATATATATATATATATATATATATATATATATATATATATATATATTAGAGGCTCTATACTATCAAGTTGTTTAAATGTTCAGCGTTTTGGAGTAAAGCGCTATATAAACAAAACAAATACATATACTTATGTAAGGACTGTGCGCCCTGATGTGATGAGGAGACCCTAAACGGAATTTGCTCAAAACTCTGAGTAGCCACCTGTAGGGGTAAGGGGAAAATATATAGGCACAACCCTTACCGCACCTGAGTGTGAATACAAGAGTCAGGGGGCACACTTGGTGACCATAAGCACTAACCTAGGCCCTAGGGCTGTATTTAACAGTCACCACCAAGAGCATGTTGCTATGGCAGAACAATTATGCATGATATAAAGGCACTAATCGTGAGTTTGTACAAACTGAGAAGTGGATTTGATATATTAGGCATCATAAAATAAGTACATAAACTCAATTCCTGAACTATGAATGAGTAGCATAATAAATTGATATCACAAATTCTTGGACAATGGATAGGAAGCATTTATATGTCCCAGACATGAATGTAATAAATAAATAGCATAGATACATTTGATCTTGGGTAGATGGCACCTATAGCCTAGTCATGAATTAATAACTAAATAGCATCAATACATTTGCTCACGGGTAGATGGCACCTACAGCCTAGTCATGAATTAATAAATAAATAGCATCAATACATTTACCATCCTATGTACCATGAGGAATAACAATCACTTAGTTCATAACCTAGCTTCAAGACTCAGAGCCAAGTGCATAGGACTACCATACATAAATATAGCACCTACCTACAGAGTTAGGCGCAGGCCCTGATAACAGATGCTTTGGGGAGTAAAAGCAGATTAGTGCAGTAACTAAAACCCTAAACGGAACATGTGTACGAGTAAACCTGGCTCCGCATCCCCATTAACACTTTACGAAGATATTGTTTCAAGGCATGGGATCAGAACAGCCCCAGTGGCGTCTGCCTTCAAACACACCCACACCCACACCCACACCCACACCGCCAATTTTTTTTCTTTTGTCGCAATTTCCCTAGACCCAACTAAGATTTACTCACAAAGGTGCAAACAAAAAAAAAACGAACCACAGAGTGGCGGTAAAAACAGGAAAGAGAGAGAACCAAAAACTCAGGAAACTGCTCCCCCAAAAATTGATGTTCGCTTTGTTCTTTTTTTTCTTCTACTCGACCCTCAACAGTCCTCATGAATTTAGCTGGCCAAAGATCATAAAAGACTAAGCCATGAGAGGGACCAGCTTCATGTGGTGACTATTCACTTTGTCATATTACCAGAGATGGGTCGCCGGCTTTACACATTGATGATATAATCCTGCTTCTTCTACTACTCCTAGCCCCACAGCAAACACCCATGGGAGAATAAATATAAACAGTGGCTGTTCGTCAGCGGCCCGTCCTCCCTCTCAGATCTCTCCCCGCCTACCTCCTGGATGCAATCAATCTCACCCGGGCATACGCGACTCCGACTGGGCGGACACCAGGAAGTTTATCACTCGACCCAGGCAGCCCGCAGAGTGGCTCAGCTACACACACCAGGTAAGGCTGCGTCGGCAACGCTGGTACCGCTGGTCACATTCACACACCTCTTTTGATTGTGGCGAATAAAGCAATCCCTAGGTCGGGAAGTGAAATGGCACACAGGCCGAGCCAGGCCATGCTTCACAAAGGGCAGGAGCAACCCCTGTGTCCTGTGCCCTTGCCAGTCACAGTCTCACTTCTCTCTTATCCCCCGAAAGCGCAGGCTTTTTCACATGTCCGGATCATACCACAGGTCCTATTCCCAAGAGGAAACAGTTACCTGAACATTCCATGTCTCCTCAGAAACAGCAACAGACTTCTTTTTGGTGACCTTACCAACGCCCTTCATTTTGTGATTCGGGACCCCAAAACTCCGGGAGAGAAAATGGAAGGCTACATTTATCTGACAAAACGTCCACAGACAAGAATACACACCCCCCACATATAACAGAACACACAAATATGAAACTGATACACTGCTCCAGATACCAGCTCCCCTGCGAAAAGAAAATTGTGATCTACACTGCATAGATGTAACAATAAGCACTGGTATAACCTCTTTACATGTTGATTCATTCCTCTTTTGTTCAGCTCCTGTTTGCAGATGAACCTTATCTTCTCCCCTGAGCTTTAAAGAACCTTATTTATATGTGGGGTTACACTTACATTCCATGGATCGGCCAAGGCCCTCAGTATCGTTCCTCCCCCACTTGCCTTCCCCTGCGGGGTACCTAGTGGGGATCGGGCAGGATTTTGTCCAATGGTGCTTCTGACGACCATCTTAGTTGGTGCGTAATTTTACAGTCTATATGGGAAGATACGTCAATTCCGGGGGTGCTTGCCAACCATCCAGCTCTGCCACCATAGGGGGGAGGTGGAAAGTCCCAGCCCATAAGCAGGCCAGAAAATCCCAAACCCCAAAAGTGGAAGAGTAAAAGGTAAATGACAAAGGTATGTTTTTATTAACAACTAATAAAACAGGGACCGCAATAAGCAATGGATTGTCAGAGCTTTCAATCTCTTCAATGCAGTCAATGGGTAATAAACACCAAACGCATCATCATTAGCATGGTTTGACAAACTTGGTTCTAAAAACCTATGAGGGTAGGGGATTGGTTAGGGGAGTCATATATGTACACAATGTATATGGGTTAATGGATATCTGATGGATCCACCTGGAACCACTTCTAAATTGATAACAATAACTTGCATGTCATTTCTCTACCACTGGATTGGCCAGTACATTCATTATAAGATAGCGCTAATTGAGGATAGGGATTGGTTGACGTTGACTTCGCCAACCTTGGTTATTTGGCAGGTCATCAGCACACAAGTAACTATACTGGTAGAGGGAGCAACATTGAGAGGCTGTTACCCCAATTAGAACTTACCATTTCTGATTCTCTAGGACACAAGTCAGGGCTTCTAGCTTTAAACTTAACCTTGTCTTGCGCAGTCGCTAGTAGAATTTTTCAGGAGTTACTTGTAGGTGCCTTTCTGTATCTAGCATTAATGAATAGGCACTGTTTCCAACCCTAGCTCACATGTGACAACCACATTTTGAATTATTCTGCACATCTTTTCCTGGGATTTTAGCTTATTTGACTACGGGTGCCTTTACCGCTCCTGCCCTTTAGAGACTTGTTAGAGCTGTTTTTTCTTCAATATTAAGCCTTAATTAATGGGCACCGGGTTTTCAACAAGTTGTTTGTTTCCTGACTTAATCTTAAGGAAATATGCTTGCCACTGTGATTTATTATCTTCTGTCCTCGTTGATGCCAGTCCAAGCCTCCACTCTCTCCTGTAACCTTGGCAGTGGTTGTGCTACCATCTTCTTTATTTATTTATTACATTTGTATAGCGCACAAACAGCCCGTGGGCATTGAGGCGCTGTTGCTTGCAATGAGCTTAGTTACAAGGAGGGTACAGGCAAGCATACAAGTAAGGTGCATAGATGAAAGAGTACAAATTACACAATACATTTGAGGTTGGTCAGGCTGGGCTGATTGGGACACATTTTTATGTGAAGAGCACAGTTTTCATAGTCTTGCAGAAAGCCATGTGTTGCTCGGATTTGTGGTTTTAGCTACTGAAGCAGACCTGCTCTGTTTACAGGCTTCACGTCTTCTCTGATGCTTCTCATTCACTCTAATGTGGCTACGATGTCCATTTTATCCAAAATGGCTGTTCGTTACTGTGACGGTTCTGCATTTAAGCAAGCATTTTATATGTATTCTTGTGCATCTTGCGTTTCAGTATGCATATTGAATATATGTTCTCCAGTGTCTAATGAATGCAAGCATATTCTCTATGTCTAAATGCAGTTTGACTTAGTGTCTGCATAACTTCATGGTGAGTGCATGTATGTTTGGTATCTAATGCAACTGCGTGTCAGTTTTGGCAGTGAGGTCAGTTGTGTTTCACCATATTTTAGTTACAGCATATTCAGTTCCCTTTGGGTTTGCAGATTTATCTCCTCGATTGTTCCAGGTTTAGGTCAGTAGATTTGTCTTAGCGAGTAGCGTCTCTCATACTTAGATGGCGAAGAGATGACGTATGCCATGAGTAATGCACTTCTTTCATTCCTATGATTTGTGGGAGGGGCCGACACTATAGAGGATGGATTCATCTGCTTTTCGACACGGGCAAGTACCTACAAATTCACCCCCGATGGCACAGAGTTTCATGTGAGTAAATGTTTCCACAGAAATAAATAGGACAATATCAACAGGCAATCCACGTACATGGGGAGCGGGGGGAAGGCAGGTGAATCCCAGTTCTACCAAACATGTGCCGAATTGTCAGCCAACAGCCCCAGGGACGACCAGAGTCGACCCCAGTGATGAGTTCAAGACATTGTTTCAAGAACCAGGAGCACTAGAAGATACAGCACAGCAGAAAAATCCCCAATGGGACTACGTGGTTCAGGCCCGCTTGCGAATAATCACTACAGTAAACCACAGGGACACCGGTAACTCACCACCCCAGGGACCAAAGGTATGTACTCGCAGTGTTTGTTTCCAGAAAGTCGGTTCCAGGAAGGCTAATCACCCAGTATGTATGAGGTTTAGAGGATACAACTTCCCATGGAATGGAACCCTGTGCCAACGAAGACCAGAAGGGAAAAGAAGAACTAACAACTTTCCTTGAAGGGAAACCCTCAAGCCAGAAGCAAACGCAGTGGTAAAGAAGACTCCAGAAAAACAGCAAACCTGGTTTAAGCAAATCAACGAAGGAGTGCAAGGATGGCAGTCCAGCCACAGAAATACTCCCTCTGTGAAGACCACGAAATGGGAGATTCAGGATAATCCTGAAGAGCTGACGATGTGGGGGTGTTTGAGTCAACAGCCTTCCAGGCAATGGCAGCAACCAGCACAAAGGTGGGACAATCGCAGCAATAGGACAAGAAACTGGTGGTAAAATGTGGAGATGCTCTCAGCACAGAAGGACAAGATCAGCACACAAGTGGAGCCAGCGGGAGGATGGTCGCCACCATCCTCGCGCTGGATCTACTTATGTGCTGGTCCGAGATCAACCTAGGGCACAACATGGCTCCAGGATGGCCAGATCTGGCTCTTACAATGATGTAACCGCAGGAAAGTAAGAAGGAAAGGTCCAGCAGGTCAGTAAACCTGCTTCTTCCACAAATTCCAGAAGAAATTTGAGCTTAGGTATAGGATTTCCCCTTACATACCACCACCCACAGGCTCTGGCCTAAGCCAAGCCACCAGCCACCTTAGGGGGTTAAGGATAAAGGGTTAGAGGTCAACCCATCTATTTGGCTCCTCAGTCTCCCACAAAACCCCAATCTACCACCACAGGATGTGATCTGGCTAGCCGAAGGACATAGATTGGTCTAAACTTGTCAAAACAAATAAGGGGTCTGCATCATATGGCCCACAAAGAACCCACGGGTGTACAAAGGCTATAGAGATTTGGAACTGTTCTTTGAGGATCCATCACTAGGCACAATAAAAAGAGGGAAACCGGCCCAAAAAAATCAGAATTTGTGTTCTGAAGCGATCTTCCAATTTAGCCATATTTAAAGGGGGGTGAGGTGCTCCAAACCGGGACAGTGTTCCGTTAGAAGATAGGATGGTGTTCCTGAAGAGATTAGAAAGCAGGAATATCAAGTGCAAGGGACACACCAAGAAGGCCAAATTGAGAACCAGTGTGAAAAAAGGGAACGCTATACCAGTGGAGCAACAGCTGGCGGAAAGCTAAGACTACAGTGTGCGAATGCTGGAGAAGCCTGTGGTACAGAGCTCAGAGATTGGAAGCCAAAATACTTTCACAAATACTGGAACAGGATCTGAGATAAGTAAAAGGAGAACAAGAGACAGCTTGTTGGGAGCTACAATGTATACTCTTGTGGTAATAGCAAGGCCACCAGCCAAATAAAAGGAATACTTTCTGCTTCTAGGTAGAGTGCTAAAACAGTACACCCACAATTAGCCTGACTAGGGAATACCTACACGGTTGGCTAAGCATCAATCACTCTGAGGGAAAGGGTGTGTAAGGTATTTTCTAGGTGGCTGTAAGAAGCTGCTGTCTCGCTCCTTCGGGACGAATGCATCTAGACAACAATGCTACCATGATGAGATGCCAACCATCTGAGAAGAAGTGAGCAGGGCACTCTGCTGTCAGAGGCTGTGAGCTGGTTGAAAAGTAACCTGAACGGATGCTAGGGCACATTTGTGTTTTTCAAGGTTAAGGATGGATGCTAGAACTAGTTATCTGGCAGTTCAGCATCAAATTGGCCGCCTTCTGGAAGGAGATAGTCAGGGTGATGAAATGGGTATTTAGCCAATTCAAGGCCACCTACTCCTTCCAAACCTAAAGGAGCTTTCTTTCCAGGTTATGTCTCATCATATACACTATTGATGGCACAACACTATTATCTGCTAAACATATGATAGAAATGGCCTGGAAAAAGGAAGGACTACCTAATGAGCTGTGCTGGCGTCAAAGCGTTTGGGACAATGAAACATGTCCTTCATTTAGTTAACAGTGATCACAGACATTGTGTTGACGTCTTTTAACCACTCACTGACTAATGTGGAGAAGCCTGCGGATCCCCCATTAAAACCCTGCCTAGAGTCTCCTACAAGGTGGTCAGGAGAAGGCTGACTCTTCCTGAACCAAATCCTGGGGGTGGTGTACTGCGGGAGGATCCGATCACCTGATGGAAACCAGGCCCAGGGAAGTGGGGAGATTTTGCACGGTGAGACGCAGTATTTTTCCTTAGGGTGGAATGCATTCTCACCTGACAGAGGAGGAATTGGCTTATTACCGGTTTGATATATCTCAACCTCCTACTACTAATACAAAGGCAATTTCTAAAGAAGTGACTCAATCTAGTGTTGAAACCAAAGAACCAATCTTTTATACCTCTAAGTTCCCATATCCTCCACAATGCCAAGGGTATGCCATTAGGAGCATTGAATATGTGCCTTTTACTGTACCATCTAACTGTAAAAATGTTAAACCGTCTAACTCCTTTATTAAAACCATCTATGGAGGACAATTCATTATAAAACCTTTTAAAGTAGTAGACAAATTGAATCTTTCTCCTGGGGACTGCATGTCCCAGAATCCATCAGGGACTGAAGAAGAGGGCTGAAAAGGCATTCAGGAGCCAAGGTCAGGCAGGCAAGCCTAGTAGCTTTTGACCAGGTCTAGTAATTAGTCTTAAGGGCCTGTAGCAGAAACAAATTAACCCACCTGGGGGGCATAAAAGGCTGCAGCAGGGAGGAGTGGGAGAAAGAAGCTGGAGCAGGAGCTAGAAGGTCGGCAGTAGCAGAAGTAGAAGGAGCACAGCATGAGCCTGGCAATTCACAAGTAAGGGTGACGACAGAAGGGACGCTGGAGGAAGAGCAGATTTCACAGTGAGGCTCTTAGTGGGTCCTGTTCTCACAAACCCCATTTGACTGTGGCAGCACTGGAAGAGGCCAGAAGAAGCAGACAGTCTTTTGTTAGGCAGAAACCTGTGCAGTTCCCTTAGGGAACACTGCAAAATATTTAGGACTACAGGTGTTAGCAGTAAACCCAATTGGTAGCAGTCTGTACCACCCAGATTTACCTAGTAGCTGTGGCTGAGCAGTCAGACTTCTCTCAAGAAGAGTTAGGCAGTATGCAAAGTATACACAATAGGCACTCAGACACACCAATACAAGCAAACACTGACCAGAGCTTTTGTATCAAAGTATATAATTATTTATTTAAAAACACACTGTTTGAAACACTCCAGCACTCTTGTTGTAAAATATTCTAAACACAGTTACTATTGTAATATATACACCCCTTTTTCCTTATCAGATAAGTCTTAGTAAAACACCACTTATTTTCATACAGAGGTGAGCGCTTAACTAGATGGCACTCCAATAATTTTGTGAAGAAGGGAGGGAAAAAGACAGAATACGGAAAGGTACACCACTCTAAGATTCAGGAACACTGTTAGCAAGGCAGAAGAGCAAAAGTCACTGGTGAGCCAAAGTCCAAAGGCTGGGCCCACTCTTAGAGAGAGCAGAGCCCAAATGTGCCCCAGATCACACAGTTACACTAGGCTTAGAAAGTCTTGCAGAGAGTTCAAAAAGAGTTTAGAGAGGCTTAGGAAAGTTTAGCCAGGGTGTCCCAGGCTAACCCAGGTTCGAAAGCCGGGGGCTAAATCTACCCCGTACAGTCGGTAGCAAAGGAAGCCAGGCGGGACACGGTACCTTAAGTGGGAAGGATCCTCCAGCGGTGGCAGTTGTTCCTGGCAGTGGGTGCAAGTCGCGTCGTCGTCCAGGGGAAGAGAAGATCTCGACTTGGAGGAAAGATGAAGGTCGTTGCACTGCCAGGGAAGAAACCAGCCGCTGAGTTTTCCGGTTAAAGGTGGTACCTTTTGTTCGCGGTCGTGGTAAAACGTGGTATCCAGGTTGCCGGCCGGCTCACCACTTGGGCCAATCAGGACGGAGTGCGACTTGAGTTGCCTAGGCAACTCAGTCCAGGGTGCCTAAATCCCCCTACACCCCTCCTAAGTACCCCAGTACTTCTGTGGAGAAGCCCGCCAAAAAGTGGAACAAAGGGCTCGACTTGGGTTGGAGTCACAGAAGAGAACACAAACGCCATTTTAGAATCAAGTTTTAGCAAAAAATACCAACCGGAGAATTAATATTAATTAAATAAACCGGCGGTATGTTCGAGGCTACCGTAAATAATTAAATAAAGATAGTAGCCTAAAACAATGGGAAATCCCATAAGAAAATATTTGCGGTTGAATATAAAAAGTAGTATCCACTGCCACCAGCCAAAACTCGATCAGGGGGGACGTCCACAATATGATGGTTTGTACTGGTTCTGTTCAGAATTTAAGACTAGTAAAGTCAATGGTGACTTTACATGCCCTGGGAGACAGTAGTCAGTCCCAGGGTATGGAGTCTATACTGGGGGGTCACTATGACACCCCTGTGTTACTGCACTGAGGGTGCTGTGTAACACACATCACAAAAACACATGAAGCCCTATGGAGTAAAAGACCCCATAGCCCATTAAACACATCTAGATTCAAAGAAACGCACTCAAATCATGCCCAAGAGTGAGGGTAAAAGAGTCTCGCTCTTGGCAGGAGAAAATAATAAACCCCAAAAATCCAGCAAAGCTGCTGGGGGACTCACTAGGTTAGGAAATTCTGCCTAAACAGAGAATTCTCCCTAACATCTTTCCAGGTGCGCTTAATTGCTGTGACTGCAGAGCTGAAGTCGTCCATCCACCCAAGGGCTGTGTGCAGAAGCAAGGCGAGGAAAACTGGAGAGTGGAAGACTCTCCCTTGATGAGGCTGGATCGGAGAAATCTGTGCAGCAAAGGGGCTTGAGGTCCCAAGAGTGCCTGTAACAGTAGAAGAAACCAAACTGGGAATAGAGGCAGGCCACAGTGAAGTCCAAAAGAACAAGTTACTTACCAACTGGTAACGTTCTTTCAACTGGAAGTTCCTCGAACGTATTCCAAATCTTTGACATGTAATGTGCACAGCTGTATACTTCGGAAACCTTTTCGGCAGAGGGCGTCCTGCGTCACTGGCATCGGGTCGATGTCCCTCAAAGGCCTCCGTCGAGGGCGACGTCACCGGATGTTATAAATAGGACGCACGGCGCCCGTAGCCTCAGTTTATGTTTTTCCTCCCTAATGTGCGACATGCACATATGAAATGAAATGATATTTTATTTATATCGCGCTCGTACACAAGTGTTTCAGAGCACGACCAGGCAAAAAGACGGGAACAAGGGAGAGAAAAAACAGAAAAAAACAGCGATCTTACTAGGCCCAGTGACATTTAAGAAAGCGCAAGTGCATGGCAAAGGAAAATGGGGGAAAAGTGCAAGGAAGGGGGGGTAGAGTGGAAAGTGTGAAGCAGAGGAGAGAAACCATAAATAAATATTAAATAGAATGAATAATAAATAAGGGCTTTAAACCATGGTAGTGCAGCCATCAAGTGGCAGGTGAAAGTTAGTCAGAAAGGTATGTCTGATAAGTGCAGAAGAAACGTGGGATGGGGACTGTATGGGTACAGATACAGAACCCTAGTGCAGATGGTGGCCTGGAGACAGTGCAGGAGGGTGACAGGGTGAGCAGATACCTGGGCCCGAAAGAACAGAGGGTGGCCAGGTGCACAATGCCATGAGAAGAAACAGATCAACAGGGGAGAAGGGGGGCAAAGGCAGAGGCAGAGAGGAAGGTCTTGAGAAGTTTCCGGAAACGAAGATGTTTTTGCTCAAGTTTCAAGGTGGTCGGGAGGCTGTTCCAAAGGGAGGCACCAGCCGAAGACAGGGATCTAACCTAGCTTGTTTTTTTTCAAAACAACTAACCCCGAGGGAGTTAGAAGTACAGGAGTGAAGGGCTCGAGAGGGGAGGTATTTACGGAGGGATAGTTGAAGGTATTTTGGACCCAAGCACCAGAAAGCCTTGTGGACAATGCAGAGGGTTTTAAATGCAATCCTTGCATCCACTGGGAGCCAATGAAGGGCTTTCAAGGCTGGAGAGATACAATCCCAGGGCTTGAGGCCAAGGACAAGTCTCGCAGTCCTGTTCTGGATTAGTTGTAGAGGGCGGAGAGTCGAGGCAGTTAGATTTAGGAAGAGGCTGTTACAGTAATCCAGTCTGGAAAGAACCAGAGCTTGGGAGACCGTGAGCTTTTGAGGGAAGGAGAGGAAAGGTAGAGTACCTCTAAGGAGGTGAAGTAAAAAGTTAGATTTTTTGGAGACATCAGAGATGTGTGCGGAGAAGGAAAGTGTAGAGTCAAACATAACCCCAAGGTTTTAGCCGCGCAGGTGCGGGTGGGAGGAGGGCCAAGGGAGGCCGGCCAGAGAGTGAGAGGAAAGGATGGAGATGGTGCACCAATAAGGAGGATCTCAGTCTTGTTGGCATTTAGACATAGATCATTGGTGGCACACCAATTTTGAATGGCGATTAGACAATTGGAGATGAGGGAAGGAGAGGAGGAGGCTGCAGGAAGCCTGAAAATGAGTTGGGTGTCGTCAGCATAGCACTGGAAAGTTGAGCAGAACATTGAGATGCAGTAAGCGAGAGTTGCCAGGTATTGGTTGAAAAGCCAGGGCGAGAGGAAAGACCTCTGGGGAACACCACATGTGGAGAGGGAGATAGAAGATGGGAAGTGTTAGGGAGAATTCTCTGTTAAGGCTAATTTCCCAAACCTAGTGAGTCCCCCAGCAGTTTTGCTGGATTTTTTAGGTTTATTTTTTTCTCCTGCTAAGAGTGAGACTCATTTTCTCCCACTCTTAGACATGATTTGAGATATCCTTTGACTTTGTAATGTGTTTCATGGGCTATGTGGTCTTTTACTCCATAGGGTTTCATGTATTTTTGGTAAACGTGTTACACAGCACCCTCAGTGCATTAACACAGGGGTGTCATAGTGACCCCAAAACAAACTCCATACCCTGGGACTGACTACTGTCTCCCAGGGCATGTAAAGTCACCATTGACTTTACTAGTCTTAAATTGTGAACAGAACCAGTACAAACCATCATATTGTGGAAGTACTGGTAGGGGTAATTGGATTGCCCCTGGGTCTGTTTTTCGAGGGAGCACTGTGCAGTGTCTTTTTGCCAGGACACGGTTTTTAAATGGTGCTTGTGTTCGCCTCTGTAACTCTAACCCAAGTCGAGCCCTTTGTTCCACTTTTTGGCGGGCTTCACCACAGAAGCCACCAAAAGTGGTGCCACTCTGTCTGTGTCTACATGATGTGTGGGAGGGGGGTTTAGGCACCCTGGACTGAGTTGCCTCGGCAACTCAAGTCGCACTCTTGTGTGATTGGCCCAGTGGTGAGCCACCCGGCTCACCACTTAGCATGTTTGAGTGACAGCTAGGCTGATGAATGGGGGTTTTCTGCATAAAAGCAGGACTTTAGGGACTGGAACTTCAGAAGTTGCCACAGGACCAAAGATTCCAAAGAGGGAGATGCTGCGCCGACCTGCAACGATGACACCACCGCTGGAGCCCTGCTGAACCGTCTCACCACTTCCCAACGACAGAGAAGATCTTCATCCCGGAGAGTCTTCTTCCTCTGAACTGGTGGGGATAACCAGTTTGCCCTCCTTTTCGCCTTCCTGGATCGTCTCGTGGTCGAATCGCCCGTGCCAAGCACCCCCGGCGGCCGGATAGCCACGCTTCACCACTACCGCGAATAAAAGGATAGTACCTTTTAACCGGGAAACTCTGCGGCTGGTTTCTTCCCTGGCAGTGCAACGACCTTCAGCTTTCCTCCACGCCGAGATCTTCTCTTCCCCTGGACGAAGAACCGACCTGCACCCGCTGCCAGGAACAACTGCCCCAGCTGGAGCTTTCTCACCATTTCAGGTACTGTGTCCCGCCTGGTCTCCCTTGCAACAGACTGTTCAAGGTGTCCCGTAAATCCTTGACTTTCTATCCTGGGGTGACTTGGGACCTGCTAACTAACTTTTTCTGAACTGACCCAACCCTTTTCGAACTATCTGCAACGACTCTTTAAAGTACTATTCAACTGTGTGATCTTGGACACATTCCGTCTTGCTCTCTCCAAGAGTGGACCTGGCCTATGACTTTCTTGCTCCTCAGTAGACTCTGCCTTTTCTGACTTGCTCTGGTTCTCCTCAAAATGTTGGTATTGTGTATCTTCCTAATTCTGCCTTTTTCCCTCCCTTTTTAACTAACTTATTAGAGTGCCATCTTAGGTTAAGCGCTCACCTCTTTCTGTAAATAAGTGGTGTTTTAACTAAGACTTGTTCAATAAGTAATCAGGGATGTATATATATTAATAGTGACTGTGTTTGAACTTGCTTGCCATATTAGTGTTAGTGTATTTTACAAAGTGTGTTTTTAAATAAATTATATACTTTTATACCCAAGCTCTGGTCAGTGTTTGCTTGTGCTTCTGTATCTTGGTACCTATCTTGTATACTCTATATACTGTCTAACTCTTCTTGAGAGAAGTCTGGCTGCTCAGCCACAGCTACTAGGTAAATCTGGGTGGCACAGACTGCTACCAATTGGGTTTACTACCAACACCTGTAGTCTTAAGCCTTTTGCAGTGGTCCCTAAGGGAACTGCACAGGTTTCTGCATAACAGGAAGGACCCAAGTTGTATCTGGGAGGGTCGATCAGAGAGAAAAGAGGTCAGCCAGGCCAGGGCCTGTTCAGGGATACAGAGGTTGTCACGAAGATGATTGAGCAGGGTGGTATTATGGTTGACCGTGTCAAACGCAGAGGAGAGGTCAAGTAGGATGAGGACAGAGGGAATGTTAGAATCGAGGTTGGAGAACAGGTTTTCACGGATGTTCAGGAGAGCAGTTTCCGTACTTCTGGCAGCTCTGAAGCCAGATTGGTGGTCATGGAGGGTGCCAACAGAGTCAGAATGGAGATTAAGCTGAAAGATGGCCAGCTTTTCCAGGAGCTTGCCCAAAAAGGAAGTAATGGAAATTGGGCGGTAGTTTGCCAGACATGACGGATCAGCAGTGGATTTCTTGAGGGGAGGATGCAAAAGGGAGTGTTTAAGAGGGGTGGGGAAAGAGCCAGAGGCAAAGGAGAGGTTACAGAAATCAGCAAGGGCCGGCGCAAGGGTGTCAATGTGGTCGTTAATGGTTTTAGAGGAACAGGGATGGACCTGTTTTGATGAGATTTTCATAGATCGAACTTGTCTAGCTATCTCATCAGGGGAGAAAAGAGGAAAGGAGGAGAAAGGGGGATGAGGGGTAGCTGAGGGAGGGTGAACAGGCTGAGAAGGAGAGGGAGGAGGAGGGGGAGCGGAGGAGAGGGTGGACAGGATGTCCTGGGTTTTAGAGATAAAGTGAGAGGCAAGGGCATTGCAAAGATCCTGGGAGGAGAGAGGAGGGGTGGAGACTGCAGCAGGAGTGCCTAGCTCCTTGCAGATTTTGAAAAGTTTGGCCGAGTTGTTAGATGCCGCAGAGACGCGGGCTTGTATGTGGACTCTCTTCTTAGTGTGGACAGCAAGTCGGTATAGTCTTTGGAGCAGGCGGCAGGCCAGTTAGTCAGAGGATGAGCAAGAAGCCCTCCATTTCCTTTCCGCCGCCCTACACTTCCGTTTAAGTGTAGCTAGGTCAGAGTCATACCAAGAATTGCACTTGGCTTTGGACTTCAAACGGATCCTCATGACGGGGGCAAGAGTAAACAAACAATTTGGGTAATACCGCAGAAATAGAGGAGTAGAGAAGAGAGAGGGCTGTGTGTCAGGGTGTGAGTCTGCCTGGGGTGGAGGAGGGGGAGAGAAGGTTGCAGCAAAGGCCTCGAATGACACACGCTTCATGGGCCGGATATCTGAGAAAGTGGGTGGCAATCTAGGAGTGGACTTAGCTTAGGGAGAGGAAATGGAGAGATGAGAGGAGAGGAGGCAGTGATCACTCCAGGAGAAGGGAGTGGTAAGGGGGTTAGAGAGGAGGAGGTCAGATGAGATCAAGACATCAAGTGTGTGGCCAGCGAAGTGAGTCAGGCCGGAAGGAAGGATGGAGAGGGAGAGTGAATCGCAGAGGTCGCGAAAGAATGAAGATGAGGAACAGGTAAAATCAAGATGAATGTTGAGGTCACCAAGGAGGAGAAGTTGAGTGGTGGAGGCCAAGAGGGAAGAGGAGAGGTCAGCCCACTCAGAGAGAAAAGAGGTGATTTGACCAGGGGGCCGGTAGAGAGTAGCAACAGTAAGAAGTGGCTAGGAGAGAGAGAGAGAGAGCCTGCAGACTAGGCATTCAAACGAGGAGTAAGCTTGAGTGGGAATGAGAGAGGCAGGGATCCACTCAGGGAAGATAAGGACTACACCCCCTCCAGGCCGATTGGATCTGGGAGCTGAGAGGATCTTGTAGCCGTCTGGGAGGAGAGTGTAAAAACTCATGATAGAGCTGGCTGTGAACCATGTCTCAGTGAGACCGAGGACATCAAGGTTGAGTTCTTCTAGGAGGTGACAGATGTTAGACGAGTGTTTAACGGCCGAGCGATAATTTAGAGTGGCGAGATGGAGAATGTTGCCAGACTTAAAGACCTTCCGGGGAGGGGTACAGATCGTAGGTACGCCCTGCGGAGGTGTGGAAGGAGCTTGCGATGGGGCGGAGGAGGGCAAGGTAGCCAGAGGAAGAGAGTAGGGGACAGCTGGAGATGAGGCGAAGTTGATGAGGCGAGGGAACTGCCTATCAAAGAGGAGGAGGTGCACCATGACAGTACCATTTAGATAGATGTTAATAAAGACTCTAGAGGAGTCAAAGAGATCCATACGTACTCCCAGCGGGTGCCATCATTAATGGGAGAGGAGGAGACAGGAAGAGCACAAAGATCATATGAGGGATCCAGAGATCTTGTGAAGGAACGAAAAAGAGGAGGTCAGTGAGGGTTTGTCTGGCAGAGGCGCTGGAATAGGTATCAGCGAAGGGGAGACCAGGGTTAGAAACCAAGATATCCTTTTTGAATTTCTTCTTACCAGACTTAGTGAGAAGGGGAGGAAAGTTGATAGAGAAACAGTTGGAATAGATAGGAGAAACAGATAATGCCATGGGCAGGTAGAGAGAGGAGGCGGTAGGAGAAATATACAAGATCAGAGGTATGGAGCGGTCACTGGGCTAGCCGGTAGCAATGTAGGTGAACAAAAACACACCCAAAATTGACTTTCCCAAAACACACCCAAGGAACAAGTTACTTACTTGTAACTTGTTCTCCAGCATGGGTCTGGCATGGATTCACATGCTCATGAATATTCCCTGTCGTCAAGCTGGGAATCCTCGGTAAAGAAAAATCAGTATCAGTTTCGTTTCTGATCTGTCTTTCGTAGTAGTAACCAATCACTGATCTGTGTGTCATACTGACCACAGCCAATGACTGCCATCTCCCTAAGCCCC
This sequence comes from Ambystoma mexicanum, assembly GCF_040938575.1. NCBI lineage: Eukaryota > Metazoa > Chordata > Amphibia > Caudata > Ambystomatidae > Ambystoma > Ambystoma mexicanum. The sequence goes on from NC_090934.1 coordinate 476,076,300, forward strand.
GCCTCTGGCAGCCATCTTCAGATTTGGTAGCATGTGAAGAGGCAGTATGACCAAGTGAAGAGCCGCAGAGGGGTAGGCGGGAGGGTTCGCATGTGAATCCATGCCAGACCCATGCTGGAGAACAACAGTTACAGGTAAGTAACTTGTTCCTTCTCCAGCATGGGATCTGGCATGGATTCACATGCTCATGAATAAAAGAATACATAGCAGTACACACAAATGCACAACCACGGGAGGTGGCAAAGGCTCAACATTAAGCATTACATCAAAACTCAACATTAAGCAATTCTTACCTCCTCACCAGGCTCACCTTAGGTGAACAGGTTGGGCAGCACTGCTTGGCCGACCCTGGACTCCTCCCTGGAATCCCGATCGACGCAGTAGAATTTCGTGAAGGTGTGCGTCGACCTCCACGTAGCAGCCCTGCAGATGTCCAGCAAGGGCACACCAGATAGGAACGCCGTGGTAGCTGCGATCGCTCTGGTGGAATGGGCTCTCGGACGGCCAGGCAGCGGTCGGTTTGCCAACCGATGGCAGTACATGATACAGCCGGAGAGACATCTGGAAATGGAAGCCTTCGAGAGAGCCTTCCTCTGATTGACAGGTCCAACGTTCACAAAAAGTTGTGACGTCTTCCGAAAACACTTTGTGCGGTCCACGTAGAACTTCAGCGCTCTAGCCACATCCAGCGAGTGCAAAGTCCTTTCAGCCGGCGACGAAGGCGACAGGAAGAAAACAGGCAACACCAAGGGTTCGTTGAGGTGGAAGTCCGACGGCACCTTGGGCATGAAGGAGGGGTGCGTCCTGAGCACTACCCTCGTGTCGTGAAAAGTCAAGTACGGGGGCTTGCAAGAAAGGGCCTGGATCTCTCCCACCCGTCGTGCGGAGGTGATGGCCACAAGAAACGCTGTTTTCCACGACAAGAACTTCAACGGAGCCGAGTGCAGAGGCTCGAACGGAGGTCCCATGAGCTTGGTGAGCACCACGTTGAGCTCCCACGCCGGGGCCTTCACCGGCGGGAACGATCTGAACAGTCCCTTCATGAATTCTTTCACCAGACAATGAGACCACAAAGACGACCGTCCCGTGGTTCTGGTGTATCGGGAGATCGCAGCAAGATGAATCTTGATGGAAGCGGGCGCCAGTCCAGCCTTGGCCAGCGTCAGCAGGTACGGCAGTATTTGGGGAGCCGTAATCCGTAGAGAGTTAATCTTCTGTGCGTGGCACCAGACAGAGAACCTCTTCCATTTGTGTCCGTAGCATTTAAGAGTTGAGGACGCCCTGGCCTTTGCAAGAACCTCTCTGCAGTCGGCCGGTATGTTGTAACCTCCAAACTCTAGTGCTGCAGGAGCCAGGCCTGCAAGTTCAGCGACTTCGGGTCGTGATGGAGGATGGCGCCTCCTTCCCTGGAGAGAAGATCCGCGTCCACTGGCAGTTTGATTGACGGGGACGCTGACAAGTCCAGAAGGTCCGGGAACCATATCTGCCTTGGCCACGCAGGTGCGACGAGGATCATCCTGCACCGTGACCTCTTGAGCTGGTTGATGAGCCAGATCAGCAGTGGCAATGGAGGGAACGCATATAGGAACAGGCCCTCCCAGGGGAACGAGAAAGCATCGCCCATGATCCTCGGCTGGGGAAACCTGTTGGCGAAAATCCGGCACTTGGAGTTCGTCGCCGTCGCAAACAGGTCGATCTGGGGTGTGCCCCACCGTCGGAAGAGGCAGTCCACTAGATCCTGTCGTAGTTCCCACTCGTGGCACGAGCGCAGCTCTCTGCTGAGCGAGTCGGCAATGGTGTTTTTTATTCCTGCCAGATGAAACGGCACCAGAAACATCCCTTGGGCGACGGCCCAATGCCACAGATCCTGTGCCTCCTTGGACAGGGCTGGGGATCTGGTACCGCCCTGCTTCCTGATCTAGAACATGGTGGTGGTGTTGTCAGTGAAGATCCTCACCACCTTGCCCTTGAGGGACGGAAGAAAGGACCTGAGGGCCCAAAACACTGCACGGAGTTCCAGGACGTTGATATGGAGGAACCTCTGCGCCGGCAGCCAAAGACCCCTCGCGTGCAGGTTTTCGGTGTGCGCTCCCCACCCCTCCAGGGAGGCATCCGTGGTCACTGCCTTCTGGTGGCCCGGGGTCTGGAAGTCCATGCCCGCCGTCAGATGTGCGCGGGTGCCCCACCACCGGATCGCTCGTCGGAAACTCTCGTCGAGTGTGATCCTCTCCTCGAAGCTGCCCGTCGTCTGGATCCAGCGCGTGTCCAGGAACTCCTGCAACGGGCGCATACGGAGCCTGCACAGGCGGATGAGATAAATGCAAGAAGACATCATTCCGAGGAGGGACTTGATGGACCTCACCCTGATGCGTCCGCAGCCAGCATCCGCTGCACCTTGCCCAAGATGGCCCTCGTCCTGTCCTCTGACGGAGAGGCCAGAGGCGACACTTTGTCGAGCTTCACTCCCAGAAACAGTGCGTCTTGTGCGGGCACCAGGTGGGACTTGGCGTAGTTTATGGAGAATCCCAGATCCATGAGTAGTTGGACGGTCCTTGCCGTGTGCTCCACGGCGAGCTCCTTTGTCTTTGCTCGGATGAGCCAGTCGTCCAGGTAGGGGTAGACGTAGATCCCCTCTAGGCGCAGCCCTCGACGCCACCGGTGCAAGGCACTTGGTGAACACCCTGGGTGCCGACCTCAACCCGAAGGGAAGGGCTCTGAACTGGTAGTGACGCCCTTGGACCACGAATCTGAGAAACTTTCGGTGTCCCTTTAGGATGGGGATATGGAAGTAGGCATCCTCCAAATCCAACGACGACAGGAAATCGCCCTCCTCCAGTTGACCCAGGACGTGTTGGAGGGTGACCATCCGGAACTTCTGTGCCTTGATGAATTTGTTCAGTCGTCGTAGGTCCAGGATGGGACGCCATCCTCCCGTCTTCTTCTTCACGAGGAAGTATCTTGAGTAAACTCCGGAGCCCCGAAGCCTCTTTGGGACAAGCTTGATGGCGCCCTTCCTGAGCATCGCCCTTACCTCCAAGAGAAGTTGTGGGACGTGATGTTCCTTCCTGGCCACAGGGGGGACGCGTGGGCACCTCTTTAGAAACTCTAGCGCGTGACCCTGAGCCAGGGCGTCCAGCACCCAATGGTCGGTGGAGATGGACTCCCACACGCTGACGAAGCTTGCCAGCCGGCCTCCCACCGGGGTGCTTCGGTGGGGGCCCGACCCCACGGCCGGTTCAGTCCTGCTTCGACGAGGCTTTGCCGCCTTGTCCTCCTTGGCGACGACAGCGGGGTCCGCCCGACTTGCCTCGTCCTCTGTAGGCTACCTGTGACGACGAACGGGCCGCTTGACGATAGGTGGAAAATCCGCCGCTGGAACCTTTGGAGGCATCCTGTTTGCCTCTGCCGCTCCGAAAGGGCGGCCGTCGTTGCTGGAGAACACCAAGAGCCCGCGCCGTCTCCGTGTCCGCCTTGATGGCTTGTAGGGAATCGTCCACTGTTTTCCCAAACCGGTTGCTCCCGTCGAACGGCATGTCCAAAACTCTGGTCTCCACGTCCTGATGGAAGTCAGTAGGCTTGAGCCATCCACGCCGCCTCAGGCACACGCCGTTGCCCAACTGGCGAAATCCAGTGTCAGCGATGTCCGTCGCTATCGTAATGGCGTGGTCCGATGCCACTTCTCCTTCCTGCAAGATCTCTAGGGCCTCAGCCCTCTTGTCGTCTGGTAGGAAGTCCAGCAGGGGGGCGAGTTTGTACCACAACTCCCTGTCGTAGCGGGCTACGATAGCCAAGGCGTTGGCAGCCTTAATCGTCGTCGCTGCCGATGAGATGACTCTGCGTCCCATCGTGTCCAATTTCTTTCCCTTGCCGTCTGGCAGGGAGGTTGACGTAGAGGCCGCGCCCCCCCCCCGCTTTCTTCCTGGCCGCCGCGGAGACGACCGAGTCCGGGGTCGGCTGTGCCCGAAGGCACAAGGGGGCCGCGTCCGGGACCCGGTACTTCTTCTCGTACCGATCCCTTCTAGCTGGCGTTGTGGATGGGTTCTTGAGGAGGGAGAGACCCTAATCCCAGATATCGTCCAGTAGAGGCACAGCGAGGACCGTCTTCCTCTTGGTCTCGCGCCGTTGATAAAGGAAACCTTCCTATTTCTTCTCTTCTGGGCAGAGCTGGAAAAGCTCGGATGCCCTGGCGATCATGGCGTGAAACGATCCAATCTCGTCGGGCGGGGAAGCCCGGGTGGGAGGTGACGACGGGAGATCCTCGTCGTAAACCTCGTCGTCTGTACCCATTGCGGCCGTGTCAGTCCCCGTATCATCCCCACGTGTCGTGTACGGGGAGGAGGGCTGAGCAGGGCGCGATGGTTGAAAAGGAGGTGGAGGATGAATCCTCCTTCTCTTAAGAGGAGGGCTCCCAGTAGGGCCTGGCTCCGGGTCCCCCGTCGGGAGCGATTCCTCTGTTGGTGGTAACGGCAGTCTCGTCCTTATCTCCGAGCATAAGGACTGTATAGCCAACAAAATGGCCACCGAGTTGTCTTGCGGCACTGGTTGAGGGGGTTCGGATGGGCAATCAGGAGCCCCGTCGGCACCCTCGACGTTCTCGTCGTCTCCCACGTCGGGGTCCCTTCCGACAGGATGGTCTTCTTCCACGCCAGCGCCGTGGCCTAAGACTTCGATCAGCTCCTCCTCAGAGGTTGAGGCCGAATCCACAACGACCTCCTGCCCCCTTTTCTTCTCCGTCAGAGGTTTCACGGGGGTCCTGTCGATGGGCATGAAAGAGGACTCCCTCCGCGGTGGCAGGGAGATTCTGGGCCCCGAGGTCACCACCACTGGTGTAGCCTCCACAGGCTGAGCCAGGGCCGCTGCGACTGTCTCGATAGAGGCCTTGGCCGGATGGATCAAGGCTTTCACCACCTTAGGTGCGCTCACCGCCTTCTCCTTGGGGAGAGGGTCACCACCTCGCTCCCTCTCCGATGGGGCCTTCGAGCACGACCGGGGTCTCTCCAGGAGCTTCGCCGGGTGCTCGGCCTTCCTCTTACCCGAGCTGGAGCGTTGGCTTGTGGTTGACGGCGCCGGGGAGGTTGCGCCCTGCCTGGCGCCCGTAGAGCCCGACCGTTCGGCGCTCCCGGTGCCAGCGGACTCACGGTGCTTGGCCTTCTGTTGGAGCCCCGTCGCCGGTGCGCCCTTAAAGGTCTTAGAAGACCGCTCGGACTTCTTCTTCTTCTCGCCTGACGGGCTCTTCCCTTCCAGCCAGTTGCCGAGACGCTGATGGCGGTCCTTCATGGTCCGCTCCGACATATTGCCGCAAAACGCACAGTCCTTCTCCACGTGCGTCTTGTCTTCATGCAGGCAGTAAAGGCAAAGGGAGTGTTCGTCCTCCTTAAAGACATTCTGAAGCTGGCATCCAGGGCAGACCCTGAACAGCTTTCCGGGCGTCGAGTTTCCCTTCTCCTGGGCCATGCTCGAGAAGGGCCTGAGAAACTTCTGGAGTCCTCCAAAAGCGTGGCTCGACGAAGTCTTCACCCTTGAGGGGCGTAGAAGAATCCGACACGGGTCCCCGTTGATCGGATAAAGAAACGGTGGAGCTTGAGGCTCTTTTGACCGAAAAAGAGAAAACTTTCCTAAGAAAAAGCACGAAAAAAGCACTAACGCCCGAGAGCAATAGCACGAGGATCCCAACACTTGAACGTGCGATAAAAATCTGAAGATGGCTGCCAGAGGCGGGGCTTAGGGAGATGGCAGTCATTGGCTGAGGTCAGTATGACGCAGAGATCAATGATTGGTTACTACTACGAAAGACAGATCAGAAACGAAACTGATACTGATTTTTCTTTACCGAGGATTCCCAGCCTGACGACGTGGAATATTCATGAGCATGTGAATCCATGCCAGACCCCATGCTGGAGAAATTTAACTTTCCCAAAACACGCCCAAATTTGACTTTCCCAAACCATACCCAAATTTGACTTTCCCAAACCACACCCAAATTTGACTTTCCCGAAACACACCCAAATTTGACTTTCCCGAAACACACCCAGATATTGAAATTCAAGGCAATAGCTAAGGCACCAATGCTTGCTTGACTGCACATAGCCTTACGGGAACGTAAGCTGCAATAGCATAGGAAATTCTCCAGGGGGGCAGGCTGTGAGGGCGATGTGGAATACGTTAGGGGAACATCCAGTCGAAAGAACGTTACCAGTTGGTAAGTAAGTTGTTCTTCGAATGGAGTGTGTCCTCCAACGTATTCCACATCTTTGACAGACTCCCAAAGCAGTACCAGAAAATGGAGGAGGGTAAAGAATGGAGTACCCAATCAGATGGCAGAATAAAGAACTGCCTTACCAAAGGCCATATATTGACCATGAAGCGTATCAAGGGAGTATTGTTTAACAAAGGTGTGGCTAGAAGCCCATATGGCTGCATCACAAATATTCCTAATAGGAACACCCTACTGCAGGGCAGTGGAAGTAGCCACGCCCCTAGTGAAATGAGCTTGCAACCCTTCAGGAGGGTCCTTGCCCGCCAATCGGTAACATTCAGTAATGGTGTGGATAATCCACCTCGACAAGGTCTGTTTGCTAACAGCCTGGCCCAATCGGTGTCCAGCATACCCCACAAAGAGTTGATCATCCACTCTGACCCAGGACATCCTAGAAATATAAATTCACAGTTCTCCTAGGATCCAACCTAGGGAGTCGCTCCTCTTTCTTACCAGGATGAGGCGGAGGATAGAAAGAAGAACCACTTTCAGGCTTAAATGAAATTCAGACACTACCTTAGGTAGAAAGAAAGGACATTCCTTAGGTAGTTTCTGAACTGTCTTTCTCCTAATAACCAATCGCTTTTCTCTGGCTGATACTGCCCCAGCCAATTACTGCCCTCTACCTAAGTCCCTCCTCTGGCAGCCATCTTCAGATTTGGTAGCACGTAAAGTGGCATTAGGACCAAGAGAAGAGCCGCAAAGTGGTAGGTGGGAGGGTTTGCATGTGAATCCATGCCAGACCCATGTTGGAGAACAACAGTTACAGGTAAGTAACTTGTTCCTTCTCCAGCATGGGGTCTGGCATGGATTCACATGCTTATGAATAAAGAATAAATAGCAGTACACACATGCACAACCACAGGAGGTGGCAAGGCTCAACATTAAGCATCTCTTACCTCCTCACCAGGCTCACCTTCAAGCGAACAGGCTGCGCAGCACTGCTTGGCCAACTCTTGACTCCTCCCTGGAATCCCAGTCGACGCAGTAGAATTTCGTGAAGGTGTGCGTCGACCTCCACGTAGCAGCCCTGCAGATGTCCAGCAGGGGCACACCAGACAAGAATGCCGTAGTTACAGCGATCGCTCTGGTCGGGCTCTCCGACGGCCAGTTTGCCAACCGATGACAATGGGTGATGCAGCCGGAGAGCCACCTGGAAATGGAAGCCTTGGAGAGGGCCTTTCCTTGGTTCACAGGTCCAAAGTTCACAAACAGCTGTGATGTCTTTCAAAAACTCTTTGCGCATTCCACGTAGAACTTCAGCGCTCTAGCCACATCCAGCGAGTGCAAAGTCCTCTCAGCCGGCGACGGGAAGAAAACAGGTAACACCAAGGGCTCGTTGAGACAGAAGTCCGACGGCACCTTGGGCATGAAGGAGGGGTGCGTCCTTAACACGTCCTTTGTTTTGTGGAATGTCAAGTACGGAGGCTTACAGGAGAGGCCTGATCTCTCCCACTCGTCGTGCGGAGGTGATGGCCACAAGAAAGCTTTCTTCCACGATAGAAATTTCAGGGGTGCCGAATGCAGAGGCTCGAAAGGAGGACCCATGAGCCTAGTCAGCACCACATTGAGCTCCCACGCCGGGGCCGGAGCCTTCACCGAGGGGAACGAGCAGAAAAGTCCTTTCATGAACTCCTTCACCAAGCGATGCGACCACAGTGACGACCACCCCGGAGTTCTGGTGTAGCAGGAGATAGCCGCCAGATGGATCTTCATAGAGGTGTCCGCCAGCCCCGACTTGGCCAGTGACAGCAAGTATGTCCATAACAGAGTCGAAGAAGCCATGGCAAGTACCTCCTTGCAGTCCGCCAGGATCTGGTATCCTCCAAATTCTAGCGCTGCAGGAGCCAGGCCTGCAGGTTCAGCAACCCCAGGTCGTGGGGCAGAATCGCACCTCCTTCCCTGGCGAGAAGATCTGCGTCCGCCGGAAGCTTGACTGGAGGGGACGTTGACATGTCCAGAAGGTCTGGGTACCATATCTGCCTCGGCCACGCCAGTGCGACGAGGATCATCCTGCACCGGGACCGTCTGAGTTGACTGATGAGTCGCAAAAGCAGCAGCAACAGTGGAAACGCATTGAGGAACGGCGGGGAAACCTGCTGGAAACCTCCAGCACTTGGTGTTCATCGCCGTCGCAAATAGATTGATCTGGGGATTGCCCCATCGTCAAAACAGTAGTTTCACCTGATCCTGCCGAAGTTCCCAACGTGTCAAAAGCGGAACTCCCTGCTGAGTGAGTCGGCGACAGTGTTCTTCACTACTGCCAGATAAAAGGGTACCAGGAAAATCCTCTGGGCGACGGCCCAGTGCCATAGATCCTGCGCTTCCTTGGAGAGGGCTGGGAATCTGATGCTCCTCTGCTTCCGAATGTAGAACATTGTGGTGGTGTTGTCGGTGAAGACCCGCACCACCTTGCCCTTGAGGGATGGAAGGAATGACTTGAGGGCCCAGAACACGGGCCGGAGCTCCAGGACGTTGATGTGCAAGGGCTTCTCCTCCGGGAGCCAAAGGCCTCCTCTTGCGTGGAGATTTCCGGTATGTGTGCCCCATCCCTCCAGGGAGGCACCTGTCGTCACAGTCTCCTGATGGGCTGGGGTTTGAAAGTCCGTGCCCGCCGTGAGATGTGCACTGACACCTCACCACTGAATTCGCACGACAGAATGTCTCGTTGAGGGCGATCTTGTCCTTGAAGCATCCCGCCACTTGCATCCAACGGGCGTTGAGGAACTCCTGCAGCAGCCACATCCGCAGCCTCCACAGTCCCACGAGGTAGATGCATGACATCATGCCGGGCAGGGACTTGATGGACCTCACCCAGCACACTTCCATGGTCCACAGCCATTGTACCTTGCCCAGGATGACTTATCCTGTCCTCCGACGGTGAAGCCAGGCACACCACCGTGTTGAATCTGGCTCCTAGGAACCGAGCATCCCGCAATGGCTCCAAGCAGGACTTTGCATAGTTTATCGAGAACCCAGGTTCCATAAGCAGGCGGACGGTCCTGGCTGTGTGCTGGACGGCAATTTCCCTTGACTTGGCCTCGGATGAGCCAATCGTTCAGGTAGGGGTAGACGTGGATCCCTGCAGGCGCAGCCACGCCGTCACTGGTGCAGGCACTTGGCCGACTTCAAACGGAAGGGAAAGGAAGGGGCTTGAATTGATAGTGCTGCACTTGGACCACGGCGCGCAGACTCTTTCGATGCCCCTTGTGTATGGGGATGTGGAAGTAAGCATCCTCCAGGTCCAGCGACGACAGGAAGTCTCCTTCCACAAGCTGTCCCAGCACATGCTGAAGGGTGACCATTCGGAACTTCTGGGATTTTATATATTTGTTGAGGCGGCGGCAATCATGAATGGGCTGCCAACCGCCGGTCTTCTTTCGGACGAGGAAAAGTACAGCGAGTATACTCCAGAGCCCCGGAGCGTCTTCGGGACGAGCTCCATCGCGCCCTTTTTCAGCATTGCTCGTACCTCCAGAAGTAGTTGTGGAATGTGGTTTTCTTTCCTGGCCACAGCTGGAAAACAGGGATACCTCCTTTGGAACTCTAGGGTGTGTCCGTGGGCCAGGGCATCCAGCACCCAATGATCGGTGGAGTTGGACTTCCACACGCCGATGAAGTTCGCCAGCCGGCCTCCCACTGGGGTGCTCGGGTGGGGGTCCGACGTCTTGGCCGGTTCAGTCCTGCTTCGCTGAGGCCGTGCCACCTTGGGTCCCTTGGCGACGACAACAGTTTCCTCCGGCCTTGCTGCGGCCTCTGTAGGCTTCCTGGAATGAAGAACGGACCGCTTGACGGTAAGAAGAGCTGCCACCGAATCCTTTGGAGGCACCCTTTGATTTGCCTCTGGGGGAACGAAAGGACGGCCGTCGTTGCTGGAGTGTGCCCAAGGCACGGGCCGTCTGTGTCTGCCTTGATGGCCTGCAGTGACTCGTCCACCGTCTTGCCAAACAAGTTGTCTCTGTAAAAGGGCATGTCCAGTACCCTCGCCTGGATGTCCTGATGGAAGTTGGTGGCCTTGAGCCAACCACGCCGGCAAAGGCAAACGCTGTTGCCCATCTGGCGGAACCCGGTGTCGGTGATGTCCATGGACACCGTGATGGCATGGACCAAAGCCACCTCGCCTTCTTGCAGTATCTCAAGGGCCTCTGCCCTCTTGTCTGGGATGAAGTCCAGGAGAGGGGCAGCGATTTTAAACCACAGCTCCCTATCGTAGCGGGCCACGATAGCGAGAGCGTTGGCCGCCTTAATGGTCGTCGCCGCTGACGAGATGACCTGTCATCCCATGGCGTCCAGCTTCTTCCCCTCGCCGTCCGGTGGGGAAGTAGAAGTCGATGCCGCCGACCCTTCAGATTTCTTGCAGGCCGCCGCGGAGACCCCTGAGTCCGGGGACGGGACGGCTGCGCTCTGAGGCACATCGGTGCAGAGTCCGGAACTCAGTATTTCTTCTCGTACTTGTCTCGTCGCCGGGGTCGAGGATGGGTTCTTCAGGAGGGACAATCCTTCGTCCCAGATATCGTCCAACAGCGGGACCTAGAGAACGGTCTTCCTCTTGGCCTCTCGTCACTGATAAAGGAAACCTTCCTCCTCCTTTTCCTCGGTTTGAGCTCGAACAGCTCCGAAGCCCTGGAGATCATGGCGTGAAAGGAACCAATCTCATCGGGGGTGGGGGCGGAGAAGCCCTGGGTACCGGCGATGGGAGATCCATTCCGTCGTCGTCGTCCGTACCCGTCGTCGCCATATCCGGCTCGTCCCTCGGAAGAGGGGATGGAGGGGAGGGAAGGGGTGGTACGGTGGAAGAGGATGGACTTGTCTCCTCTTAGTTGGTGGATCCTCTGATGGTCCAGGTACAGGATCACCTGTCGGCGTGGGTAGCCTTGTCCATATCTCTGTGCACCGGATGTGCAGAGCTGTAGGATATCCTCTGATCTGTCCATCGGTGGTAAAGGTGGTTGCAACGGGAGTGTCGGAAGCGGCGTGGGGTCCGGTTCCTCCCCGCCCTGCCGTTCCTCGCCTCATCAGGGTCCTTCCCGTAAGACTTGGCCTCAGCGAACTTCTTGTCCAGTACCATCTTCAGGCCTGAAAGCTACTTCTCAGAAGAGAACTCCGAGTCTAGCTGGACCATTGCACACCCCCCCCCTTCTTCTCGGCCAGCGGCGATGGTCTCGGGGAGAAGTGCGGCATCTTCACAGGGGTCTTGTCAATGGGCATGAATGAAGATTCCCCCCGGGCGGGCAGGGAAACTCGTTTTGGTGGACGCCTCCTGGGAAACCATATCCGCTCTCTTCACCAGGGATGCCACCACTCCCTCAATAGACTGTTTGGCCTGGTGAACCTGGGCCTTCACGACCTTAGGCACGTCTGAGGCCTTCATTCGCTCCCCCTTGGAGCTTACCAGGTTGCTCCGACTTCCTTTTCTTCGCTGAAACGGAGGGTTGGCTCGTGGTTGACGGCATCGGCAAAGCTGTGCCCAGCCTGGCTGCTGAGGAGCCCATGCCCACGGCACTCCCGGTGCCTGCGGACTTGCAGTGCTTTGCCTTTTGTTGGGCCCCCGTCGCTGGAGCGCCCTCAAAGGTCTTAGAAGACCGCTCAGATTTTCTCTTGGGAGAAGAATGCTGCTCACCTGCCGCTGAGTTCTTTGTCTCCAGCCAGTCAGCAAGCCGCTTGTGACGGTCCTTCATGGTGCGGGAGGACATGTCCTTGCAGAATGCACCGGCCTCCTCCACGTGCGATTTGTCTGAGTGTAGGCAGTAAAGGCTCCGGGAGTGCCCATCCTCCTTGAAGATGTTCTGTAGTCCACATCCTGGGCAGATCCTGAACAGAGGCGCTGAGTCTCCTTTGTCTTCGGCCAAGTCCGCGTGGGGTAGGCCTCAAGTATCTTCTGGAATCCTCCAAGAAGTGAAGTTTGATGAAAATTTCCCTTGAGGGTCGTAGAAGCTTCTGAAAACGGGTCCCCGTTAATCGGGTGAAGAATCGGTGGAGCTTGAGGCTCAACTGACCGAAAAAAATAGAGACAATTCTCTGAAAAAACGCAATATGCAGTAGAAGCTCGAGAGCTATAGCACGAGGACTCCCAACACTTGAACGTGCAGTAAAAATCTGAAGATGGCTGTCAGAGGAGGGGCTTAGGTAGAGGGCAGTCATTGGCTGGGGCAGTATGACCCAGAGACCAGTGATTGGTTATTAGGAGAAAGACAGTTCAAAAACAAAAACGGAAACTGATTTTTTTCTTTACCGAGTATTCCCAGCTTGACAACGGGGCCTATTCATGAGCATGTGGATCCATGCCAGACCCCATGCTGGAGAATCCAAGCTTCTTTGAGATCTGTTGGTACCCGGCCCTCAAGAAAGGACTGATTAATTGGTTTGGTCATCCATGGACTACTGGTATCGAGACACTGCACCAGTAACCTAGAGGGAGAGGCATCACTCTTACATGTAGTCGGCTCCATGTCAAGAATAATCTTGGTAACTTCAGCCTCTGTGCAAGGGGTGAAGGAGAAAGAGCTTTGGGGTGGAGGTCTCAAGAGTGATGGCCAACAGAGAGGAAGGTAGGGGCGATACTACTGATAACGGCAATTTAACTAAGTTGTTCAGATACGGAACTGGTGCAGGAAGAACAAGACATCAGAGACGATGCTGGAGTTGAGGAGACATGCTTGACATTAGTCTGTGATGAGGCACTCGCCTCCAAGTGAGAGGCAATTTTGGCTGAAAAGGCATCATGAATAGTTTGACACCATATAGAATCGTGTGGTTCCTTAATATTGGTCTCAGTCAAAGTTGAAATCCTGTAGGATCGAGAACACCTCCTTAGAACTAGATTTCGCTTGAACAATTAGTTTATTCTAATAAGATTTAGCGAGAATAACAGCGGCTTTGAATTTATTAACTGCACATTTATACTCGGCCAGCAGCACCGGTGACGGTTGTTTCCGCCAGGCGTGCTCTGGTGCTCACCTACAATGTCTAAGGATAAGAATGTCCTTGTTAAACCAGTGCTTGGTAAGTGTTTCTGACTTAATGCGCCTGGTAATAATAAGCGCAAAGTCCTCTATTATTGACTCAAGTGTAGATTCATATTAGCTGATATGGCCGCTGAACTATCAAAGTTCTGCATATTTCCTAGTCTGTTTTCAAGCTCCTGAGACAGCTTGTGAGGAGTATGTTTTTTTAAAGGATCTGGCCATAATAAATTGTCTAGGTCTAGCATCAACTCTTGCAGACGCAACATGCAGTATGATGGAAAAGGTCAGCAGGGAGTGATCAGACCAGGGACATAATGTAATGACCGGGATTGAGGCAACAAAACCCAATCAAGGCTATGGATCCCAATATGAGTGGGCTCAGAGACTTGTAAGTAGCTGATGACCGAGAGAGCAGGCAGCAGGGACTGAGTGACCCTGTCTGTGGGGACATTTGCCCAGAGATTAAAATCACCCAACAGGACCACAGGGGCTTTAACACTTGTGACACTACTGAGCAAGTGTAGAAGTTGTTCCTCGATCATGGAAAGACTTTGAGGCGGGCGGTATATAACGATAACCGTGATGGTAATATTGTCATTGATCTTGACCACCAAAGATCCACATTCATCCAATGGCTCATGAGGAAATAGATGATGCTGGAAAGTATCTTTCAATAAGAGGGCAACACCCCCCCACTCCTCTTTAATATCCCTGCAGTCGGCCCTTAACAAGACAACCTGGAGGGACAGCCAGGGTAGCCTCGTTCGATATGCTGTCACTGAGCCAAGACTGTGTATTGGTGAAAAAATGCATCCACCATTGTTAACTGTTTGTTCCCATGTAGATATGTACTACTGACTTGTTTGTTTATCTGTTCACTTTTTGTTTGACGCCTGTCGTCAACTCTTAGTAGCGACAGCAGAAATTGCAATACGTTTGTTTACCAATACCACTATGCAAGAACAGGATCTTGCCTCTGTTTTGTTCCGATTATGCAAATTGCGATTGCTTGTGTTTGTTGTCTTTTACATGATGTTCAGAATGTAAAACATAGAAATTCAAATTCTATCCAAATATAAAACTCTTTGGAAATCTCTGGTGTGATTCATTACACCCGTTTGTGTTGTCACCTGGAATGACCTAGAAGGGAGGAGGTTCCTCAGTAATTTTTTTCTCAACCCATTCATTTTTGTTTTAGTGACGCAAGCCTTCTGTAAAATCTCCACACAGTGTTCTGTAAGCACTCGAGTAGAAAACAAACTCTTCTCCTTCCAGGAAGTACTGAAGTTCACAGCCTTAATTGGCTTACACTTAACCTTCTGGTGAGGGATACTATTCCCAGGGTTCTCTGTATTTCTTCCATATGTGTCTGTACTGTTTTCTACATAAGTAGTATCTTGATGAGGGCTATGTCTCCCGAAGGACTCTGGTTTTCCAGCTGTGTTTGATACACCAGTACAACGAGGTAGAGGGCTCCCATTACACTCAGTCTTATTGGTGGTATTAGATGGACCACTGCAACGAGGGAGATGACTCCCAATGCACCCTTCTTTATCAGGGTTATTTGATAAAACACTGCAACGAGTGAGATGACTCCTGCTGCAATCCGCTGTATTCGGCCACTTCCCAGATCCCACCCGGTCTTTCCGCTGTTGCGGTTACCGGCAGTATTCTTGAGACACAGCTACGGTTCTTCACAGGGTCGCGAGTGCCTCTCTTTCTAGTTCCAGTGTGGCAGGCTGGTGGTCTCCGCGTGGTTTCCAGACCAGACGGTCCACCTCTCGGTGGTAACTCCACCAACAAGTGAGTTGGCTCCAAGGCGGATTCGGCAGCGTTCTGTCTTTCTAGCAAGATGCTTCTGCTTCAGCTTCGGTCTTCCCAGTTTGAACTTCCCAGGTTTTGTGTGCGCACTGCAGTCTTACACAATGAGATTCCCTTGGTCCCTTGGTGCTTTCTGCTGTCTATTGACTCCGCCCATGCGTAACATCAACGCCATTCACTAAAGTCTCTTTAGTATTCTTCATGCCTCCCGTGTGCCACCTCATTACAGTACTTGATTGTATTGTGCTGCATGGCATGTCGAAGTCCACTTTTTCAGTTGTGCTTGGGCAGGTGCTGGAGGCATTCCTGTGCCATGCATCCTGGGATATCTCCCTGCTCACCACCCTGGCACAGGTAAATGTCACAAAGGCATGTTTCTACACAGGAGCCTACATGCCACACATAATTGCTGCGCTTGACTGCACCCATGTGGTGTTGGATGCCGTCCCTGGGCATTTTGAAGAGGCCTACCAAAACAGGAAGTAGTTTGACTCCATGAATGTGGAGGTTACTCAAGACGCTGACCTGACAATAACGCTGCTGCGTTTGCTTTCCTGGATCAATCCATGACATTATGGAGCTGGGTAATACCTCCCTGCCAGCGTCCATGGAGAACCACAGAGGGCAACAGACATGCATGCTGAGTGAGAACAAATGCCAGTAGACAAAACAATATCAGAACACCGGTTGAATGCCATGCAGGGTAAGAAATGCCAGAGGTGTGAGCTATTTAATACCTGGTTATAGCCAAGGGGAGACTGGATAGCTTGAAATCTACCAGGATATACCTTTGACCCGCCTCCCCACGCAAGCAATTGGTACCATACAAACATTTATAAACAGTGCAGGCTTGGGAATGTGTATAGAAAAGTATAAAGGACCCACTTAAGGGACATTTAAAGCATATTGAATAATATCTATTTCCAAAAAGGTAGTTTGCATCTTACACACAAGTTATATTTGCTGTGCATTATGTACTAGCGCCTGTTTCCCCAGCGGTAGCTCCTACCTAACGAGTGATGCCCGATACCCAAGAGCTGATTTTTGCTCCTGGTCAACTAATCCTAATTTCGATCCTGTGATGCTGAAGGATTTGAAGCTGATGCATGGTTGCAGCAGGAGCCGATGCAGTTCGACGAGGGTCAGGGTGATTTCTTTAGAAACTGAGGAGTCCTTTGATGAGCCATGCTGCATATAGGACACATTTTAGGGGTGCCAGGCCTTCAAAGTTGAACTGCTCTGATTTGAGATAAATGTTTATAAGACCACCTGGCTTGAACCGCAGTTGACTTACTGTGACAAAGACCATACCCTGGACTTGTCAAAGTGGGTGGGAACCCTTTTTTCCAGGCGGTTGGAAGGGTAGGGAGGAACTCAGACCACCATAGTCCTGAGGGCCGGTCCAGCTACGACGGCCCAATTCCTGTCCCCCAGACCCCCATGCCATCATGTTTGCTTGCTCTAGCCTGGCTTCATGAATTCGATCAGAGCCAGCATCTTTCTGTTGTTTTTAGACTGCTTACATCCGAAGTCCAGAACGCAGCCAGCAGAAGAGAAGTCAGCACCATTACTGGGATAATATTGGTAAAGGAAGTAGATGGAGCCACAAATGTGAACCATAGCACAGACACTGAAGAACGCCAGAGGCACCAGTACTACAATGCAGAAAGAGCAGCCAAGGCCCTCTACGGCAGAACGGATAGTCTCACAGAGCTGCCGGAGGGAGCCGGCCAGCCTTCACACAAGCACAAAAGCCCCCTGGACGACCAGGGAAAAGAAAGGGAGCAACATCCACCCTCCCTGGAAAGACTTATAGACACCACTGAATGGGGGAAGGAACATACACTGGAACATCTTTGGTATGCAGAGAACCTGTGGCGGGAAAGTGGGTGGGGCGTCACCCCTTTGCAAGATTTTCCCCTCGTACATACACGCACCGGGTGGGGAAGACAGGGCCAGATCTGCCAGGGAAAGTTGGCCAGTATTCTCAAGGTGAGGAGAATTTAAGCAGGGGACCGGAAACAGGGAGTGCATATTTTTTGGGTGATGACAGAGGACGACCAAGAGACTGGCAAGAGGAAGGACGGAGTGGCGGCTTGTAGGGGAGATTTGTGTAGCAGTTAAGGTATTGGCTTAGGAGTGTAAGTGGCTCTGCAGTGTTAGTGTGCATCTTTGTGTGGCAAGTGAGTCGGGAGATTAGTCTAAGGAAGGAATGTGAATTGAATGGTATGGGTGAAAGGAGGGATTTTTTGAGTAGTGGATGGGAGGAGAGTAGTAGTGGGTGGAGGAGATTAGCCGTGTGGAGGAGAGGAGTAGCAGTGTGGAGGAGAGGAGTAGCAGTGTAGAGGAGGGGAGTAGCAGTGTGGAGGAGGGGAATAGTAGTGGAGTGAATGAGATGAGAAGGAACAGCAAAGGGTGGAGGTAAGTACATGGAGTGAAACATTGAGGCGCTATGAGAAAGGAGGCAGGAGCAACTAGGACGTGGTCATAGTAGAGAGGGAGAGGTGAGAGTAGAGTAGACATGCAAGGATAGCCTGACTCAAACCAGTGTAAATCACTATCCCAGTTCCCATTAGAACACCAACCTTTTGTCATACTAGGAAGGGTTAGGAAGTCCCTGAGGGAGCTTAGATGGCAGACATTTAGGGAACCATCCATAACATAAGACAAGAGGGGTCAACCGGTAGGGCTCAAGACAGTAGGTAGCACGAATTGGGGGCTACGGATACCTGGTTGGGGAAAAGAGGCCTAACAAGATGAGAAAGACGGCCCTAGGCCCTACAATGAAAATAAAAACACAAACTGTTCCTAAGGCTCCAACTGATTTCTGTGCCATTTCTGACATTACAATGAAACAGGCATGATATGATTGAATGCACTCTAAATAGTAATTTTGAGCTTACTGCTTTTACAAAGCTCTAATAAAAGAAGTTAAAAAGAAAAAAGCTATGACTGTCCATTCAGGAAGAACTACCTTTACCATCATGTTCTTATCCAGATTGTCTATCCCCCTATGAATGAGGAACAACCCCTCCATTCCATTCTCCCTTCTGACCACTTAATCATATCATCTGCCCATCCATCCATCCATCTATCTATCCATCCTTCGATCCATCCTTCGATCCATCCTTCGATCCATCCTTCGATCCATCCTTCGATCCATCCTTCGATCCATCCTTCGATCCATCCTTCGATCCATCCTTCGATCCATCCTTCGATCCATCCTTCGATCCATCCTTCGATCCAGCTGTTCGTCCATCATCCATTCATCTGTTGCTTCCTCCCACCATCCATACATACATATTTAGCTTTGCAAACTGTTATGAGTTTGCTATAGATCACAGAGGACATTTTGAGGACCTTTTGAAATTAAGAGAACCTCCATTGTGTACAACCAAGACAAACTGATGAAGCTGGTGCAGATGACTGGACAAAATAAAATATTCTATTGAGTGTAGAATTTAGTCAACCATTGCAAAAAATAAGTTCCTGTTGCCAACTACTCTGCTGACTGAACATTTTGTAATTCACCAAAGTAATGTTACTTACAGGCTCTGGAGAAGAAAGATTGCATTCCTGCATTGCTTTGTCTTTACAGCTTTCGTCCCTCTGAGCTGCAGTATCCCACAAGTTGCTTCAGAATTATTATGATCTTTTTCATTCTGTCCACTTTGCTTACCTTTTGGCAAATTCGAGGAACTCCTTCATTTCTGCCAGCGGGTAGACATCCCCAAGAGGGTTATGGGGGTTTATGAGGAACAGCGCCTTTACAATGGTGCCCTAAAAAGAATGACAAGTTATTGGTTCCCTTAAAAGAAATGCTGTCTATGCTCAGGCACCAACTTAATGCCCAGATGTGCTCCAATCTACAGGAGAAGGAAGTGATTGGAAATCAGACCCACCAGCTGAAGTTACATTTTTGTTACGCACTTCCAGGTCCTTTCAAGACACAGTGCTACAGAAAGAAAATTAGGTAATTTGTAATGCTAGGTGGTTTATTCATAATAATCATAAACATTAGTAAACATTAGTATAACTCCTGGCAAGAGCTGGTTCCCAGAACCCATTTTAAATCATTACATATTAAGTGAATCACAATTGGGTAATCATCCATTAAAATTATTGTACATCTTTCTTTCTTTTATTTAACCACACAGTAATGGGATAACAAAATTGAGAAGGCTGTAAAAATGCTCCTTATTTTATGCACTGAAATGAAAAGAAAACAATAGAATGGAAAACATACACCCTGTGCTCTGTAAAGAACATGTGGATGCTGCACCATAGAAAAAAGCAGGGCACTTACGGGTGCCCTTAATGCATGATCCTATGTGAGGGGTCAGAAATGAGAGATGGACACAAGGACGTTGTATTCTTGATTAAAGACATTTTTATTAAATAAAAATGGGTTGGAAAAAAACGCCCCTCTAGCCCTATTCTATTTTTCAAGAGTACAACAGCAAGCTTAAGAACAACATATTGGATGAATAATAAACAAAGTTTAAATCAGTGCAACTCTTATAATGGTTATAATTCAGGATGTTAACAACGTGAAGTAATATAAAATACAACATTTTGAAATTAAACAAATGAGAACTAAAGCATGAATTAGAACAGACAAGGGGTATAGAACAAGGCAAACTAATAAACAAATAAGGAAATGATGGGAAGCGAGAGGATATGGTTGTAAATAGAGGAGGATTTATGTTAAATAATTATTGAAGACATTCCATTTGTTATAAAATGTAGGTATAGAGTCTTAGACAATAAAGCAAATCAAATTTCAATTCTGTGAAAGGAGCAAACAGATTTCCACTATAAATTGTAATTTCATTTCTGTGTAGCTGTCCAGTTGGAAGCAATGAGGTGGAAGGCAACAAACTCCAAAAAGTTACATAATTCAGGTGAAGGAATAGATAACACCTTATAGATAATAGATAGATTAATGCACCAATCATAACATTACATAATGTGAAGGGTTCCTGAAAAGAAAAAATATTTTGTAAACATTTCCAGATTGGAGTCCAAAAAGAAAAGACAAATATACAGTTAAATATTAAGGGCCTCATCACAAGTCTTGCGATAAATCGGCGCAATTACTGCAGGGGGCAAATAGCATTACCCCCGGGTTGTGTGGCGCAATTAGCGCTGTATCACAATCTGCCGTGAATGTGCCCCCTGACACCGACAGTAACGCCATCAGCGTCCGGTGGTAATTGCGCAGGAATAAGCGTTACCGCTAAGGTAGCAGCGCCAATAGCGCTACTGCCAGCAAACCCAGTGCTAATACATCGCCTGAGAAAGCCTACATTTAGTGAGGGGGAGCTTGTGGCCCTCACAGATGAGGTAGTGGCCCACTGTGAGGAGCTGTACGGAAGCAGGCAAAGGAAGACCAGTGGCAGACAGCAGTCGGAAACACGATTGTCCGGAAGGGGTCAGCAGTTGCCAGTGTACCCTGTGATGGCGAGTACTGCTGCTATAGGTGGAACGACCTGAAGGTAAGGGTGCAGGGACTGCTGTCCCAACACCACTGTGAGTCCCTGGTGACAGTAGGAGGTACTGTTGAGCCACTGGCCCTCACCGCCTGGGAGGAGAAATTCAGCACAGTGCTGGGACTCGAGCGGATAGAGGGAGTCGGCAGTGCGGAGGCAGGTGCCAGCAGCCAGGAAGCAGGAGGTGAGTGACCACCCCCGGCCCTAGCAAATGCATGCACAAATGATAACCCAGTATAAGAAGCCCCAGTGGACAGGGACACAAGTCAGCAGACCCCAAAGCTGAGCATGCCGACAGGGTGGAGTGACAGGGCACCAAGGGCACCCGTGAGCGTCACAGCTGCGGGCAGGGCCGGCAAGTGAACCAAACAAATGCCACACCCCTACTGGCGCAACCTCTGCCAGCGGTATTGAGGTGCTTGATCGACCATGACACTGCAGATGTGACACAGCAACAAGCTGTCCCAGTAGGCCTTCCCCATAAGGGCATTTTATTTATTTATTTTTTCATTTATAGCAGAGAACCAACCCCTCGGGCCTCAGGGTGCTAGTTAAAACATTTTTTTAAAATTCTTTTTATTAAGTTTTTACAAGCAAGAAAACAACAACCAGAGTACACAATTACAGTAGGAGACCTTTCAACAGGGGGTGAGGAGGCACAGGACATAACACAACATTTTGACAGTACATGACACGATAGGAGCAGAAGATTTGTACCATCGACCAGGTGGGCACACAGCGTGCCCTGGCACTCCCCTTAGCCTGGTTTCTATGTTTGCTCTTCCCATTTCCCCCAAATTTTCTGGAACTTCCGGGACACCCCCTAGCATTGTAAATTTGTCTTTCTAGTGAGGCGTATCTGTCCATTTCATTGGACCACCGGTATATGCTAATCTTATCTGCCTAGCCCCAGGTGGCAGCCGTTAGTCTCTTACCTGCTCCAAGTGCTAGCCCCAAAAATGTCTTCTCATGTTTCGTGAGGTCGGTTTCGCCTCCTATTCCCAACAGGATATGTTTGGGGTCCTTTGTATTGTAGCGCCCATTGTCCTTGGGTGTTGATAGCGTGTGCGAGTTGGAGGTATCTGAAGCGGTCCATGGGCAATAATCCGTGTTTCGTTTGTAGGGTTTCGAAGTCTATAAGTCGCCCCTCATGAATGATGTCTGCCAGTGTGGATATCCCTTTCCTTTCCCAGGATTCGAAGTGGCCCATTCTTTGGATTTCTGGAAGGAGTGTATTGTGCCATAGGGGTTGGATCAGGGTTGGTCTGCCGCTCCAGCCGATATATCTTTGTATTTCTTTCCAGACTCGTTGGATGTGAAGGGACCCGCTCGGGCCCCTCCTCTTTTTGTCGTCATATCGTATGTGTAGGGGGGAAGGGGAGTCGGTGTCCCTTGTTTCGACTCGGGTATGTGGGAGCTGTGGGTCCCCATGTAGCCACTCATTTTCCACTCCTGCTGTGCAGCCCAATAATATGTGCAGATATTGGGTAGTCCGATACCCCCCTCCCACACCAAGCGGTCCCCCCCCCCCCAAAGTAGCGTGCGTAGGGTCCTGTCGATGTCTGCAAATGTTGCGGCTGGGATGGGGAGAGGGGCGTTCTGGAGGATATACATTAACCTCGGGAGCACCAGCATCTTAAACAGTGCTGCCCTCCCAAGAAGTGAAAGTGGTAGAGACATCATTTTCAAACCTTTGCATTATCGGTTGCAGATTCAGTTTGAGAAAGTCTTCTCGGGGTACACTGATCCGTGAAGCCCAGTACCGAAATGGAGTATGGGCAAGGTTCTGGAATTGCTTCTCCCCATGCCCCCTGGGCCGGGAAGTAATTGTTTATTGTATGTTCACCCGGAGCCCCCCAAAGTGTTGGTATTCCACCAGTGTTCTGGTCATGATCGGGCAGGAGACTTTGGGTTTACTAAGATATAATAGGAGATTGTCCGCGTATAGCGAGACGCGTTCCTCACCACCCTTTAGCCTGTGCGTAGCCTAATCGCGAGAGGTGCGAGTGCCAGGCCCAGCAGCTATGTCCTGGATATCTTCCCGTGGACTCGTACGGATGCCACAGGGAGGGTGTAGAGGTGCTTGACCCATGACAAAGTGTTGCCCGAAACCCATACATTCCATTATGGTGCACAGAGCGTCCCATCCCACCGAATCAAAGGCCTTTTCAAAGTCTACCGTAAGGAGGGCCAACGGAGATGGGATCTCAACTGCCCGGTCAAGAGCGACCTGGACCCTGTACCCTGCGGTGGTTCGCTAGTTACATTTTTAATAAAGAAAACTCACACATGCAGGTGGTACTATATGCATGAATGGACACAGCCGTACCTCATGGTACAGGGGGCTACATCAGGAATACATAAGTGCAATAGTCAAATCCGGTAAGTATGTAGTCTGGCGGAGCCACGCCTCAAGGCGAGGGCCATCAGGCATTTTAATAGTACAGTACTAGGCTAGTAGACATAATCCAGTTGATAGGAGGCAGGTAGCAGGTGCAGAGTATTGCATGGATTAAGAGAAGGGAGATGAGTAGGCAGACACAGAGGTAGCAAGGTGCGTAGTGAACAGAATCAAATACCATTATCATGCACTTAGCAGGGGAACCATGGAGGCTGGCTGTGGTTCCGATAGTTGGTTATCAGGGGTGGTAAGACTCGATGTGAAACCCCAGAGCAGCACAGCGATGGGTGCGCGGTCCAGACCAATGATGAGGGACTGTAGAGAGGTTGTGCAGCTGGGCTGTGAGAGAAGGGGGTGAACTGCGTATGGCATACTCCAGTAAGGTTTGGAGAAAGCTTGAGGAGGGTTGGTGTAGGATGTATGTATTGCGATAGGACAGGGAATATATTCACGGAGCACCCTGTGGTGGCAGGCAGGCCTCTTAAGTGATAGTAGGCATGTGGCTGTGGATGCATGCACAAGCAGCAGTGGGACGGGCAGGACTGTAAATCAGCAGATGCCCGGGTTGGGCCGCAGCACCTGGTTAGGTCGCAGTGAGTTGCTGACTCAGAAGCTAAGTTACAGAGGGCAGGTGGTCAGATATGCGATTCCCTGCACATTTTCTTCCGGCATGCCAGTAATCCCGGTAAGACAGGAAAAAACAGGTAGAGGAAGGCATTATAGCTGGGCCTTCGAGCTGAGCCGGCTTCGTCTCCAGACTGGGTCGGGTTGCTTCCTGAATGTTATGCAGCCTATCAGGATGCAGATAGGTAGCAGGCCCTACTGGGCACTGAGGATGAATCAGCAAAGCGTTGCGCTCAACGGCAGCCATTTTAACTGGTTTTATGGGCACCAACGGTGCTATGGCACTTACTGGGACATCAGTGGTATCTGTCCCAGAAGCGCTTGCAGGCAAGCCACAGGGAAGTACATGTCCCACACACAGACATGTGCCCAGCCTGCCAATCACTGTGCACCACAGTACAGCCCTTCTGGCAGTGCAGCATTGCCCTATAGAGCCATGACGGTGCCATGTAACAAGCCACACCTCCACCCTCCAACCCCACCATGTGAGTGCCAGGGAGGGGCTGTGGGGCCATGAAGGTCCACAAGCTAACATAAGCCAGCCCAGAATGGACACCCTGCCCTACCCAAACACAGGCAAATGACCAACAGGCCATGGGTCTCACACCCATTGCCACAAGCAACCTCATGACAGTGGTCCCACATGGATCCCTCCATGGCCAACCATGCACATTTGTGTGGGGTCAAACTCTGTACCATTGCAATTGTGCCCAGAATGCCTGCACACGTCGGTGAACCTTACCTGACCACATTTCCTATGTCCCCTACAGGCACTCACGCATCAACAGAGGACTCAGGAGAAGATTGCAGGCCCATCAGGGAGTGGCTCATCAAGGCCCTCAAGGTCTGCTGCCACCACCCCACGAAGGCGCACACGATACTCGCCTAGGCGCACGGACCTCCGGGCAACGCCTGCAGCCAGCAAGGCCAAGCCTGCCGGTGGCACCACAGGCCCTGTGCCAACACCAGCAGCCACCAGGAGCAGTGGAGGCCAGGCTTCACCCACAACTGCAGCCGTATGCACGGACACAGAGCCAATACCTGCTGCGAGTGCCACTAAGGAGCCACAGAGGGACACCAGCCCGGAGTCTACACCTGCCAAAGGCCTAAACTCCCCAGGAAGCCCTCCACGCCACCAGCGCAAAGGGACACCAGAGCCGGATAAGGACACTCCATTTTATGGCCCACCCGCATACAGCCCTGGCCAAGTGCAGAGACCACACCCAGACTGTGTAGTACACCTCGCAGCGTGCTGCTGAAAAGGCTGGATGACATGGAGCGCAGACGGCAGGAGATGGAGGAGATGGAATAGTGTGCTGGGGAGTTGGCGGGGGAGGAGGGATAGTGTTCTGGGGAGTTGGTGGGGTTAGGGGCAGTAGTGTGCTGGGGAAGGGGGGTTTGTTGGGGCTTTGTCGTGTTTATCGATTAGGGTGGTGTCACACAGTGGTGCATGGCTTGTGCCATGTGAAAGTGTCAAAAGAAATTGTCCATCAGTCCCTGGCATGCCATTCGCCCATAATTCACGTAATCTCTGACAATGCATGCATTTGCCTCAGTCACAGGCACTGCATCCTCATCCTCTGGGGTGGCATGTCTACGTCAGGCAGTAGCAGAACATTTCTCTTCTGGCAGATATTATGCAACATTGCACACACAAGTGCAATTTTGACAACTTTCTGTGGAACGTACATCAATGCTCCACCGGTATTGTCAAGGTAGTGGAAAGGTGCCTCCAGGAGGCCAAAAATACGCTCAATACACAAACGGGTCCGTCTGCGAGGGTGGTTGTAGGCATTCTCTTCAGGTGTTTGTGGTTCACGCACAGGGGTCATTAGCCAGGGAAGCTGTGGGTAGCCGGAAGTCACCTGCATGGATGGAGGCGCATGTGTATGGTGCGGGGGTGGACAATATCAGGGCAATGGACTATTTGTGCATGCAGATGTGCCTTCATCTCATGGCATGTGTCTATTCTATGTGCATGCAATGTCACTCGCGCCATGCATTGTTTGTGGTTCACATGCATCCTGTTACCTTGCAAAATGTTACGTACAGTGTCCATCAGTGACATGTGCAGCAGACATGGTGGTTGTCATGTGGCTGTGTCTTTACACCCTCCCTGGGCGTCTGGTGGCAATGGATGGGCATTGTGGGCTGGCCGCACATGGATGCATGGCCGTGTCACTGGCAGGGATGTAGTTCTGTGTGACAATTTGGCAATTTCTCTGCATTGCCTTGGTGGGTGCATGTTGCAATGTGGTACCTGTAGTCAAGTTGGTGTATTTGATTGATACTGTATGTGTACCACTGCTTCTCCATGCAGGCAAGTCCGACATTTGCATGCTCCCTGGTCTGTATTGTGATGGTGGTGCGGGAGGTGGTAAAGTGAGGATTTCACATTTGCTTGTCATGTCATACTTTGTGTGGTCATTCGCACCCGCCCCGTTTGGGCATATGACCAGCAGCACATGTGTGCTAGATTTCCTACTCACCCACTATCCCGGTCTGTTGTCCTCTGCGTCTCTCCATGTATCCTGGCAGTGTGCTGTTCCATAGGACCATGGCATTGTGGGTGGAGCCAGGGTAGCGGGCACAGCAGTGGGTGATGATGAGGTTGGGATCACAGGTCACCTGCACATTCAGGGAGTGGTAGTGCTTGCGGTTTCGGTACACTGCTTTGTGGGCTCTGGGGCTGCCAGCGCATACATGGGTGCAGTCCAGGTCAGCAATCAAGTTTGGCATTTGGGCAACGGCATAGAACTGTGCCTTCATGGCACTGACCTGTGCTTTGGTAGTGGGCAGTGAGATGTGGTGTCACACTTGCCACAGGAGGGCTTCAAGCACCTTGGCCAGCACTGCAGAGAACGTGGGCTGTTCCATGCCATACATCATGGCCACGGAGTAGTAGAAGATACCATTTTCAAGGAATTGTAGGACGGACACTTGTTTCAGCAGTGTGGGCAGCGCTGTCCAGATGTTGATCCTGCTCCTTATGCCGTCCTGTATTGTGTTGAGCAGCTCTGTTATGGCCTGCCTGTGGAGGCGGTACAGGGTGACCAACTGGCTGTCAGTGAGTGTCCAAGGTAAGGGCCTGACCCTGGGGATTGGGGCACAACTTGCTTAGGCTCTTATCTTCCTCCTCCTGCCCACCCCCCATTGTACTACCTGTGCCCTGTCCTGGTTGTCCAGCCTCTCTACTTCCAAGCACAGCATGAGCAGCTGCCTGTCCCAGCTCACAGTGGCTAGTGGCAGCATGGTGTTGGAAACAGTGTTTGGGGTAGGGGTGTGCCTTATGTAGCCCTCTGGGAGGAATTGGGATCACCTGTGGCTTCATTTCAGGCACCTGCGTTCATTTACCTTCAGCTAAAAGCTGGAGGTACCTGCGCTGTGTTTTTGGCAGTATTAGCGCTGGTTTTCGGTGCTAATAGTGCGGCACGTGGACTTGTGATGCGGCTATGTTTGCGCCTCGTGTCGCCTTCTGGTATTGCGCTGGCTGTAATTGCACCGGATGTAATTACGCTGGCTGATTTTACAGTCAGCAGTATTTGCGCCGGCTCATGATCTGGCGGAGCAGTATTGGTCAGCGCGAATTCCGTTACCACCACTTTTAAGGGTTACTGCTGAACTTGTGGTGAGGCCCCAAGTGTATAAAATCAGAGGTACAGTGAGCAAATGGTGATGAACTCTCAAAGTGGGAAAAAACACATAACAGTTTATCGTGCCATGTTCTTTCTGAAAAATGTTGCAAGGAACTTAGGGTTGGTCACCCTGATTTACTTGGGGAAACCCAGACGTAGACTCCCTGTTCACTGTGCTCAGAGAGGCACAGCTCCACCTCACTGATGAGGCCCAACAAGGCTGAAACACGTGTATTCGGTTACTGTTGGTACTCTTGTTCAGAAGGGAATTGCCATAGCATTTCAGTGCTGGACTGCACATTTGGGCGGTAGAAAGACTGATATGCAAATGGATATTTCCCATCTGTGAAATGTACAGTGATTAAAAAGCGATGGCTGCAAACTCTCAAAGTGGGGAAAAAACCACAGAACAGGTTATCATGCCATGTTATTTCTGGAGAGCAGTGACTGATACCTTTCTTTTAATAACATCAGAGGATTTACAAGACCAGCATGAGCTGTGGTTGGAGTTAGACATTTTAGCCAACCCGTGTGGAGTTAAATATGCTGGATGTAATATGAAGTAGTGTGATTGTGTAAGATTTGCAGCAACTGAAGAGGTAAAACATTGTTTCCAGATCTTAATCCAAATCTCTTGAGAGATTTGTACATTCCAATAAGATTACCATGGAGCATAACGTTTAGAAAAGGTGTCAATAGATTGAATAAGAATGAAATAAAAATCGGATGCTTTGATAGAGTGAGAATACAAGAATATATTTTTAAGGTGCTTTTTGGGAGTAAAGGGGGTTGTTTTGGTAATAAGCTTTTTAAAGGTAGCATACATTTTGAAATCAGATTAATTTGAATTGAAACTGGTGAACATTTCGAGAAAAGGTGTGGGTACATTATTATTGAATATATGAGAAACTAGAAAGATCCATGCAGAGTACCATTTATGTAAGATATCCTGTTTGGGTTAAACGGAAAAGCTTTATTAAACCACAAAAAGGCATTTGAAGAGTCTAGGGTAGTAAAAGAAGACAGGAGTTAAGAAATTCCAAGCTTGTTTGAAGGAATAAAGGAGTGGCAGTTTTTAAATACCAGGCCAAGAAGAGGTTTTGAGAAAGTAGGAAAAGGATAAAGGTGCTATTAGTTTAGATTCTAAAATGATCCAAGAGGGGGCATTAATAAATTGATGTTCATAATTAAAAATAGGGCAATTTGTCACAACAGAAAGGATTTCCATTTAGGAAAGTCTGGAAACTTCACTGCACCAGATGAATTAACGGATTTCAGTTTATTGAGAGCTATTTTGGGGGTTTTATTTTTCCAAATGAAATTAATTTGTCAGAAAAAAGAAAAGTTTGGTGCTAATAGCGACATCATGGAAAGATATGAAAAATAGGTTGGACAGTCATTTTGCTCTAATCTAGTCTAACCCACCAGGAAAAGAACAAAGGCGACGATTGAATAATGGAGGAATTAATTGTATCAGTAATTGCGTTTTGAAAGTGGACGCAATGTCTTCAACAATAGGGATTCCTAAGTATTTGATAGAAGATGTGCACCATTTCATACCAAAAAGATGAATGTCAGACATAACAAAGTTTTAAGGGGTAGATGTATCATAATTTGGTTGATATCTTGAAACACAAGTGAATTGGTCAATGTTAAACATAGAAGTAGTTGGGTCTGAAATGTAAAGTAAGACATCATCAGCATAAGCGATAAATCCATTAGAGAAATCTTTCATAGTAATTCCTATAAAATTCACATAGAACAAGCCCAAAATTAAAAAGCAGCTTTAATATCTTCAAACAAGCTATACATAAAAACCTGATCATTTCAATTATATATATAAAAAAGCTTCCATGCTTGTCCATGTTTACGCCAAACACTAAAACAACAACAAATTAACAGAACATGCCCCAAATTTTCATAGACTACCATTTTGCAGGCACACATTATGCTTTCTCCTGCACACCTTTATTTATTGAGGGTTGGGGAAATTGAAACATATCATTAGCATCAGCCTCCTGCATTCTGGGGATCTTATTTCAAAGATTTCTCCTTGTGTCTTATGTGTGTCTTCATATAAAGCTAAAGAGGGCAGTGTATGTATATTTTACATATCTACCTCTCTCCCCATCAGACAAGCTCTTGCTTTAAGAGCTATTTTGCATTGAATTAATGTGGCAAATTTAGTTATATCCCACCCCTAATCAAATGGACAATGCCTTGCAACCCTGTACCACATGCATTTTTCTTTACATGGGGAGACTGCAACTTCTGTGTGTGCCGCCTACACCCTGCTATCACTGCGGCATCAGCTCCTCCCACTAACGTGGGTTAGAGCTGATGCCACAGGGGGCTTTTCTTTTTTTTAAATGTTATTTTCCTTTCTTGTCCCCTGCAACCCCTGACTCTCGTTACAGCGTCCAAGTAGAGCAGGGGACACCCCCGCAACCCCACTCTACTTGGGGGCAGTAAATGTCACCCCCATTTTGTGCGCCCCCAAAGTCGCAGTGACTGGAGGGGTGCACAAATGAGAGCGACATTTCGGTACGATTCCCCATGAATTACCGGGCCGTGCGCATCTGGAGGGCGCTCAGAGGGCGTTTCTTGGCTGTTTGCAGGTGAAAGGGGAACCTCTCGAGAGCGATAATTTCATATTATTTGATACACATAATGCCTGTTTACTCTGCGCACTGTATGTTGTCTGCCTATTGCATTGCTAAGAGAAGCTTAGTTATTCGTCTGCTATCAACCCTCTGGTAGGAGGGAGCCAGCTGGAGATCCCTAATGGTTGATTTTGATGCGTTTTTCTTCACATGTTATTTCTGTCTCGCCTATGCTAGCAGTTGAAAGTTATTAATGCATAAGTTCGGAATAGTTGGGAACTACTGTGCATTACCTTGGATTTATCATTCTAATGTTGGGGAACAAACGTTCAACTTTGCAATGTTGTAGATTACTGCGGTCTACTAAGGGATTTTGTGGATGTGAGGTGCGTGGGGGACGGTCATATTTACTGTGACATTGGGTGGGACAAAGTGATCAATTTTCTGTTTCAAATTGCTAAACACGCTCCATTATCTTTTTCACCAAGCATAAGAAGATGCCATCTAGAAAAGACATTTTAGCAGCCAGCTGGTCTTCACTAGTCGGCAAAATAGCATCTCTAGGGCTCTGGCGTTGCCTCTACCTCCCTCTCCTAAAAGGGCTGAGCTCATGGCTTGTGTGCCTCTTGACATCACTGTACTGGAGGGACAAGATGCTTCACACTCCCTATTTGCAGAAGATAAGGGTTCAGATGAGTGTGGTGGGGACAGGATTCAGGATCCTGTGGCAGACAAGTGGGTTCCTGATAAGGAGTGTGTTATGGACCTTTAATTTCTGGACACCACTCCTATCTTTCAGCCAGGGGGAAATTCCCTTTTAGGTCTGTCTAAGCACTTTGAGGGAGTGGCAGGTGGGTCTGAAGCTCCATTTATCTATAGTGGTTTTAAGACTCCTTCAAAAACAAAGGATAAAGGGGAACTTCCACTCCATGATATAATGCGAGAATTGAAGAGGGAACTACTGGATGATTGAAATACCAGACCTTGATACTTAATGAGGTACTCAAAGTTTTGCAGGTAACTTCAAGTGGTTCTATCAAGGAGAGAGATGGCCATCCATCCAGTCTCAACGAACCTCCAAAGGTAGGGGGGTGGAGGGGTCTAAAGTCGAGGCCATCTCCTATTTTGGGCGGCATGGAAGTTAACCTGTTGCACAAGGGGGTGGATGGACTCGAGCAGGACTCATCTCCTATATTGAGTGACACATTGCCTGACAAGTCTTTTAATGGGATAGGTGCAAGGGAAGTTGGGATAGGGCCTGGTATAGGTAAATCTAGTATCTAGTATTTTCCCTTTTCTTCAACGCCACAGCTCTAAGGCGTTGAAGAAAAGGGAAAATAAAAATAAGAAAAAACTGCGGAGCAAAAGTCAGGCAAAACGTCCTTACGCAAGTTTTTGCGAAGGATGTCACTTTGTGACATTCAGGTTGGAAATGATGAGGTGGAGGATCCAGTGGAGATTTCTGATGCAGATGAGCCTGTCTTGAGGGCATTAAAAGTGACACATCCTCTAAGTGCAACTGGCCATCCAAACGGACTAAATGTATATGAGGAAGGCTCAAACAGTTGGTCGGA
Organism: Ambystoma mexicanum; assembly: GCF_040938575.1. NCBI lineage: Eukaryota > Metazoa > Chordata > Amphibia > Caudata > Ambystomatidae > Ambystoma > Ambystoma mexicanum. The sequence goes on from NC_090934.1 coordinate 476,107,671, forward strand.
TGAAATGAAAAACAATAGTACTACAGGTAGAGCTTCCAAAACATCAATCGTGGGCATAGGGGAGATCTTTGATATTTTCAAGCATCAAGATGCTCTAAGTCTGGTGGTATCAGGTAGGAGCCACCTGAGGGGGACATCATATGAGAGATCACCCTCCGGAAATAATATTAGGGTCCTAAATCAGTTGCAAATTGACAGAGTGGCCTCTCAATATCCTGTCAAGCATACAGAGGTTGTTAAAGATGCTCCTCGGACTAAATTGGGGGCTCAGGACTTGCATGGGATCCTGTGTTTCTGTAGGAACCCAGCCTCATTTTAAATTACTTATTTGAGGAAGGTGGACCTCCATCTTTAAATTGAGCCTGTATATTTTCTCTTTTTTAAAAATGTTTTATTTAAGTTTATTGAGATTTTCATAACAAGTCAGAATCAATACAAGTAGATATATGGGACATATCAAGGCAATGTACATTCAACTACCCCCCCCTTCCCAACAACTTATACATAGAGCATTCAAGACAGTTTTCCCCCCACTAACCCCTCCCCCATCCGGAACAGTGCTTCCTCTTGCTTTGTAGGTTTAGAATAGTTCTGAATGTTGTGATTAATGCATAGTGTTTACATTTTACAAACAGTAAGCGTGGTTGCCTCCTTGTATCCTTTTTGAAGTTAACATAACAGTCTCTTCCGGTGGTACATTTAACATGTTTCCAATGGTTGGGCGGGCGAAGATGTCCAATCCTCTTTCCTTTAAACATCATAAAGTCTCTGGCATTTATTTATTCACAAAGTCTCCCCACAATAGATCACATTCCATGCATTTTGCATGTAAGGCAGCAGTGATCTTTTCCATTACGCAGCTATTCGTGGCCACATTGACCCACTCTCCCTTGCTCGGTACACTCTTTGATTTCCACTTCATTACCAGGGCGGCTCGTGCCGCCAACAGAAGGGGGCCTGCCAAACCCGTGATCCTTCTCCATTCTTCACATCTTTCGAACACAAATAGAATTAAAAGGGGGTTTGCTATTCTTTGAATCCCATCGAGGTCTCTGATCCACCCCAAGATCTCGTCCCAATAAATTCTAATATGGGGTCAGCCCCACCACATGTGCCAGTCATTCACATTTTCTCTGCATTCACGCCAACATAGTGGGCTCATTGACAAACATCTGGGAGAGTCTGTGCGGGACATATTGCCACCTATGTAATAGCTTGATGGCGTGGAGCTTATATTGACTAGCTATCGAGACCTGGGAGGCGGCCCTGCACATTTTCCCCCCCACATGTCCAGGTCAATTTCGTAACTAAAGTCTCTCTCCCATCTATTCTTCAAGTGCAAAGTAGATCCCTTCCCGGCCACAATCAGTTCCCTATATATAGCGGATATCAAACCTTTCATTTCCGTTCTGGAGTTTAAGAATTTCTCTAATGTGGTGAGGTCTCTACTAATGCCGTCTTTCCACTTGTCCCTTATCAGAATACCTTTAAGCTGCAGGAATTTAAAGACAGAGAGGGGGCCCAACCCCAGAGCTTCCTCTAATTCCGAGATTGTGATGAAGGAGCCGCCTCTCCACAGCTGGCCTACCCTCTCCAACCCTGCCTCATACCAGGACTGAAATCTTTCCAGTTTGGGGATGTCCTCTCTGATGCCCGGGGCCCATAGGTGACTCAGAGGGGACTGTCACGAAGTGATCTTTTGCAGGCCATTCCTTTCCCTACATATTTCCCATATGGTCCCCAGTATCGGATGATCCCTTAGTCTCCGTAGCAATTTGTTCCTCGGTACCCAAAGCCATTCGAAGACTGTTGCTGGGGCTAAATAGTGGTTGTCTAGGGTTCCTTGCAATTCCTTAAATGAGGAATCAGAATTCTTAATTGGGCGGGGTCGTAGTACTTCCTCAAGTCTGGCAAGCCCACTCCACTCTTATCTTTGGGTAATGTTAAGGTCACATAGGCCACGCTTGCCTTCTTCCCCTGCCACAGGAACCTCAACATTACTCTTTTAACCTCCTCAAAGAAGAGCTTCGGCATTCGAATAGGGAGAATCTGGAACGGGTAAAGGAATCGGGGGAGACATACCATTTTAACTGCATTGAGTCTTCCTAACCATGACATCGTGAGTTTCTCCCATCTAGCCAGATCCGCGTGGAATCTCGATAGGAGGGGGGAGCGGTAGTTAGCCTCATATAGTTTAAGGTCCTTCGTAACATATATTCCTAGGTATTTCAACATGACCATCTCCATCATAAGACCCTACGGGGAGAACCTTTCTATATCCTCTTGTGTGAGTTTGTGTAGGGGGAACAGAATGGACTTGGCTCTATTTATTTTTAAACCTGAGAGATCACTGTATTCTTCAATTAAATGCACTGTTCTGGGTATGGATGTTTTGGGGTTCGAGATATGTAAGAGTAGGTTGTCGAAATATAGGGCCGCTTTGTACTCCCCCCCCCCCCCATCTGGAGTCCTTCCACCTGATGGTCATGCCTCAATTGCTGAGCTAGGGGCTCCAAGGAGAGCGCGAAGACTATTGCTGAAAGGTGACATTCCTGTCTCGTTCCCGTACCCAATTCAAACCAGCAGGAGTATGCCCCGTTCACGAACACCGAGGCTTTGGGGGATGTGTATACCGCTTGGATCCCCTTCCTAAATTTCGGACCTATTCCTACCTTTCTTAGGACCGCCATCGGAAAGCTCCATTTGACTCTGTCAAAGGCCTTCTCTGCGTTCACCGATAGGAGGGCAGGGTCGTTGGCCATTTTTCAGGACTCATTAATCCGGTGTACTGTCTTCCACATGGTGTCGGCTCCCTGTCTAATGTTAAAGGATATTTGTACCGTGCACTATCACCACCGGAGTGGTCCCCTGGCGACTCTGAAAAAAAAGGAAGGGTGGGGGGCAGTTAGTGGGATGAGCTGGAGAAGTGCAAGATAGCAGTGATGTGCTGTTGGCGGCCTCAGCCCAGAATTCCGTTGGCAGCGCTTCGGGTGTTATACTGTCGGAAGACGCTGTGTGCTGTTGTGCAGTCTATGTGAGCTTTGTTTTGTTGTTGCAGTGTAGTGAAGTTTGTGCGGATTGTTTTGTTGTAGGTTTGTGGTTGTGTTTGTTTAGAATTTGAGAGGTGTATGCAGAGGGTGAATTTGTTAGTAGGTTGGTTAATTGGCATTGCTGTCTTGAAGTGAGGTGCTAAATTTCCGTATTTCTAATTAAATGGGGGCGTGCAGGCGTTTGTGTCTATGTCCAGATCAGCGGCTGTACAGCACTCATGGTCCCTTTCCCATATGAAATCCATTCATATGCATAACCTTGCCCAAGTTGGGTACCGGCCGCCTAAGAAGCCCCTGTTTGTATGCGGGTGTGGGCAGGCGTTTGTGCGTCCCTTGCAGTCTAGCCCAGAGAGTATTCCCGATCTAGTCTAGTAGGAGGCCAGCATCGGTAACCCTGGGTTTACTCCCTCCATGTGTTGGGGATGCTCGGCATTCATACTCTTATTCAGTTGCTCATGTGTGTTACCGTTCCTACCCCCTTTGGAATGTGGCAATGTTAACGCTTGCAATTATGTCCATGGGCGGCGTATGCCTACCTTCACAACTCTCTTCGTACAATGCCCCTGCCTATATCCACCGCATAGTTAGTCTGGCAAGTGCTAACGTTCACCCAACTTTATACAGGTATGGTCTATAGTAGCATTTATTGAGTGGGTGAAGGTAGTTCACTACAGGTTGGCTAGGGATGTTGGATTATGTCCTAGTGGGTATCGCTTGCGTCCTATTAGACTTAGTGTTGTCTCTCTTGTCGTAGTAGGGGGTTCTTTATTCGGTTCTAGATTTATTCATTGTCGCCCTAGATTTGTGGTCCTTTTCATTGTTTCCAGTTAGGTGGTTTCATTTTTAAGTCTGAATCTGTGATGTTGAAGAGCCAGGTTTTTAGTAATTTTCTGAATTGTAGGTGGTCTTTGGTGTTTCTTATTTCTTTTGGGATGTTGTTCCATGTTTTTGCGGCTAAGTGGGAGAAGGAGGAGCCCCCATGTTTTTTCTTAAGGTATGGTTTTTCTTCCAGTCGGATTTCCTTGCTTGATCCGAGGAGTCTCGTTGGCTTGTTGATTGTTCATTTCTTTTGCAGGAATTCAGCTCCTTTTCCACTGATTGCCCTGTGTCTACCCAATATGAATCAGACTTGGTCAGCATTTATCAGGCTCCAAACTCGGGGCAAGGACTCTACTATAAATCTTAGAATCTATATTTAACAAGGATATGGGGTGGGAAGAACCACATTGTTTGGGGTCCCCGCCCCTCTTTGGGGATCACCAAAACGAGGGCTCGAACAAAGGAGTTGGGGGCCCTCCCACTGTCAAGGATCTTGTTAAAGAATTCAACCATGAAAGGGAGGAGGGGGGAGAGAAAGGATTTGTAAAACCCAGCAGTGTATCCATCCTCGCCAGGGGCTTTCCCTAGTGATAGCTGCTTAATTGTGCTTTTGATTTCCTCTGCTGTTATTGGGGCATCTAAATCGAGAGATTGATCATATGAAAGTTTTCGGCATCTCAACCGAGACCAGATAACCATCCGTTCCTGATTGTCTGGGGTCTACCTCCGATCTGTACAACGTGTCACGACTCGCTCCCTTCGCTCCCGTTCCCACCACTTGGGGGCATGATTTGGGGTTCATTCCCTACTGGACTTTTCCTCCGAACCTTATGCTACAGTGCTGTGATGAATTGGGAGCGCTAAATCCCTATTTTCCAAGCTACTTCCCTTCCGGATCCATTCCAGGTTTTTGGCAGCCAGCATGCTTCTTTAACCAAATGACTATGCTTCCCAGAATGCCTGGCCCACTGCTCCACCTCCACCCTTGCAGGACAAGGTTGGGTGGAGGATAGGTAACAGCTGTGGCTGCAGGTGCAGCAATCAGCACACCTGAGGCATGTGCTCGTTAAGCAGCTTTAAAAGCCTCAGTCTTACTTCAGTCCAGCGCTGGTCATCGTTTGCAGTGTTCCTGTTGTGACTAGTCCCTTGTTCCTTGCCTTTGTACCTAGTTCCTAGTTCCTGTTTTCTTGTTCCTCCGCCCTGAATTTCGGATTCATGCGCTAATTGATTTCTGCTCCCTTGATTCCCTTTTTGTCTTCCTCTGTTTGCAGGCAGCATTTCTCAGTGCTTTCCCCTTTTAGATGCAGCCCAGTTTGTCTGTGTTCTATATTTCTTTGACTCTGTCCTTTGCTGCTGTAAACCCGTATGCCTTAGCCTTCCTCTTAGATTAGCATCCTGTCTTTCCCTTGGAGGGGTAGGGGGAAGTTTGCATTGGTTATTTCGTTTTTCCCTGCTCCTGATCCTTATTTTCCATTGGGATCCATTCCATGTTTTCCATGGCACAACTGCATTTATTTCCCATTTGATATTTAGGTGTGGTGTGCGGTTGTAGCTAGCTCCTGTGTGAATGCTTATGTTTTCCTCACTAATTTGTATACACTATTCCAACTTAGGTATTTAGTTTTCCTCCCATTGCTGTTATAGCCTTTCTGGGTCCCAGTTTCATCAACAGGATTCGTGGGCTAGCTGACATTCAAGAGGTTTATCTCGTCCTCGTGAGTACTGTTCTTTAGTTCCCTTATTTAATTACCATCAAGAGTGTTAGTTCACAGATCCTGTCATTGCTTGCCCTCCACGTGGGTTTAGCGCTGTCAGTACCTGTAACAGCAATTGGGGGTAAGGCGCTTGCCGACTTTCCTCGCGGTCAGGTGCTTACCCCACATCCCTTTTCTTATATTGGTTTTGTTGTCACACTCTATTTGCACTCCTGGGTTCTAGCATACATGAGTCTTTGTTCCTGTGTGCACGTAGTTTAATTCGAAGCCTTTCACTGTGTAATTTAGTGCACATTTCCCTTGCCATATTCGCTGCCTTTGTACTCGCCTGACTAATCCTGACACAACGTCTCGTAAAAAGTAGCGAAAGCTTCTGGGATAGCTCCATCTGTTGCACTTTGAGGACTCCCCCTGCCCCCCCCATCCCTTCCTCTAGTTCCAAAACCCTTCGTTCCACCCGTTGTTACCTTAATCTGGCTGCTAACAATGCATCTGCCTTGTCCCCTTTTTCGTAAAACGTCTGACTCATAAATTGCAGTTTACGGACTATTTGCCCCTCCTCGAGGAGTCAGAGCTCTTTCCTTTTCCGTTTTGCCTCTAGAATCTTGTCTGCCCTTCCCTCCTCAGTTCCCCTTGCCTCCTCATCCAAGTGACATATCTATTTCCTAAGTTTGCCTTCAACCAGGGCCCTTTCCCTCTTCTTGCCTGCACCTTCTCCAATTAGAATACCCTGCCATGTTGCCTTCCCCGCTTCCCACATCGTCATTTTGGAAATCTCTCCTGTATTATTTGTCTTAAAGTATTCTATGATCTCATTTTCCATGTCCGTCTTAAAGACTGGGTCTTTCCAGAGAGATTTGTTGCACCGCCATTGTCCCCCCGTGCTAGCTAGGCTATCCCAGTGCATGTCGACCGTGACCAGGTTGTGGTCGGACAAGGTAACCGGGACAATCTCTGATCTCATCACTGCTTCATTTAGTTCCTCAAACAGGAATATGTAATCGATCCTAGTGAATGTATTGTGGGGGGAGGGGGGACACAGAATAGAAAGTGTATCCTGTTTCCTAAGGGTGGAGCCCCCTCCATGCATCTCGCAGCCTGTATATTTCCATCATGTCCATAACCCCTGTGTGACCCCCATCAACTTGTTCCCTTGCGTTGGGATAACCTGCTCTCCTGTCCAATCTAGGGTCGACCCACAAGTTAAAGTCTCCTCCAAGGAGGGCATATCCCATTGCTTCTAACATAACTTTGTGAATCGTCTTGGTAAGGAATCCGGACTGTCCCGAGTTGGTGGGTTACACTGTGGCAAACGGGAGGGTTACCTTTTTTTATAGAGCCTACCACAAGCAGCGCTCGCCTCTCACCATCAGATCATATCTTTGTAACCGTGAAGTCTAATCCCTTTCTAATAAGTATTCCAACACTGCGCTTCCTAAGAGGCCCTGACCCCCAATACTCTGTCCCCATTTGCATGCTTAGAATCGTTCACTCCTCTCCACGGGCGTATTTAGTTTCTTGTAGGAACAGGACATTGAGTCCCGCTCTGCGAAATTCCCTACATAGCAGGGAGCTTTCGGTCGGAGAGTTCAGATCTTTGGCGTTTAGAGTTCCCACCTTGAGGAGACCTCTCCTCTGTGAGTCTGAATTATTGAGCATCTAAAGCTTACTTTCTGCTTTCTGTTCTTTCTTATCAACAGTCACAACTTCAAGTGCAAATCGCTCTACACACTGTCAACAAGAGTTGTAATCAATATCAACTGATGTTATCGCAGTACTACTTGTTTTTTAATTGTAAACACTAAAAATATAGTGGCATATCTCCTGAAGAAAGCTCCAAGAGTTACGTATGAGAACTGAAACATGTGGAGTCCCCTTACCCCAGTATGAAGTAACTAGGGTCAAGTACCTATTCCAACAAAAGGGTGTTGACTATATGAAATTGGCAAATGCCAATACCTCCTTCAGCCTTGAATAGTTGGGGAAGGGGAACGAAAGAAGGACCGGCTTCAAAGTAGAATGGGGGTACGTTGCAGGGCACTGGGGGTAATACCCGGAGCTCATGGTGCTGCTGGTGAGGTTTATTTTTTTTTTCTCTTCTCTATTATTGTCCTTTTATCTTCTCTTTTCTTATCCAACGCTACAGAACACAAAGCTACAATACTACAACCCCGAGGGTTACTTATGAATAGAACTCACTAGAAGAATAATAAAAGTGTTAAAATGAAATGTTGATGCATTGTTAATTTAATTGAAGTTGGAAGCACAGTGGCTAATGTTGAATTTTATGAATTTTATGAATCTCACTGGCCGACCTAATGGTTGAGTCATTGGGGCGGATGACCGCCTAATTGTAATCAACTGTAATCAATTGTAAACCGCACCTCCACAGCTCACACCAATACTCACAAAATTCACACTGCAGTCGCTCCCCACACCCTCTACAATCACTCCCATTCCAAAACCCCAATATCCCTCCACCAAACACCACACCAACACCACCAAACACCACACCAACTCCGCCAAAACGAGCACACATGAACCCTCCAAAATCCAACTGGCTCTCATTAATGCTAGATCTCTACAAGCACACGCCACAGAAATACACGACCTAATCTCTGACCTCGAGCTAGACGCTCTAGCCATTACAGAAACTTGGCTTCATGAAGCTTCTGGACCAGCCGTATGCCAGTCCCTCCCCCCCGGGTACATCATCCTCCGTCAAGATAGACCAACACACAAAGGCGGCGGTGTGGCCCTAATAGTCAAAGAAACACTGATGGCTAGACAAATTAAACCCATCACATCCGAGAACTTCGATGCCCCCTCAGTAAAAATCTCCTTCTCACCCAACGACATCATGACAATGCACCTTATCTACCGGCCGCGAGGCCCACTCCTGAACTTCCAAGCCGACATCCTACACCTCCTAGGTAACTACCTCAAACCAAATACTAAAGCCATACTCCTAGGAGACCTGAACCTCGGATTCAATAACACAAAAGACAAACACAGCAAAACCTTTGCTAAGGCCCTTCTGGACCTACAATTCATTCAGAGAGTTGACTCTGCCACTCACACTAAAGGCTGCATACTAGATTGGCTAGTCGACCACAACTGCAGGGTAGACATCAGCTCAAACACGCCACAACCATGGACCGATCACCACCTCATCCACTTCTACATCCCAACGAACGCAGATATTACCCAAAACCTTCCCATGCCAGCTGCCATAGCCAGATAAAAAAAAACTACTCACTAAAGAGAGAATGTGTCCACTCCTAGAAGTCTCAGCATTAGCATCACCCATCTCTAGTAACCCTGAATAACTAGTCGAACTCTACTACACCACTATTAAAGAGGTCATCGACACAATTGCCCCATTAGATACAAAAAAGCAAAACAAACTCTTCCACGCCAACTCATGGTTCAATCAAGACCTACGTGACCTAAAACACTCAAAAGACAAGCACTCAAAAAATGGCAATCCTGCCCCTCTACGTGACTCATACCTAACTAATGTTAAACAATACAAAAACGCCACAGCCAAAGCTAAAGCCGACACATACAACACTAGAATCTACAATGCCCAATCACACTCAAAAGAACTATTTGCTATCTTCAATGAGCTAGTCATAACTCCCACATCCAAACATCAAACAGTCAAAGACGAGAAATGGTGTAATGACATCCAGAAGGCTATGCTTGACAAAATAGACCTACTCCAAAAGAAAATCAAAGCCAACCTTGACAGTCTACCCAAGTCTCCTCACAAAACGCGGACTGCCCCCAACCCTAAGCACCCTACCCAACATAATAGCAATCCTCCACCGCCATTTACCTTTAGAAAGGTAACCGCTCCTGAGGTCCTACACATTATGAAACAAATAAAACCCTCACTTTGCAAGGGGGACATCTGTCCAGCAAACATAATCAAAAACTGTGCTGAGGCCCTAGCACAGTTCATTGCAACCTTTATCAATGCTTCTTTTGCCACTTCCTCAGTACCCACTTCCCTCAAGGAAGCCTGGGTTCGCCCACTACTAAAAAAGCCCACTCTAGACCCAGACTCACCCAAAAACTACAGACCCATTACAACAGTGCCATTTTTGCTGAAACTCCTGGATAAGGCTGCTTATCTGCAGATACAAGCCTACCTTGAATCTCACAACATCCTAGGCAAGAGACAGTCCGGTTTCCGCCCACGCCATGGCACATAGTCAGCGCTACTCGACCTAAAGAACCAACTGCTAAAAAATATGGATAAAGAGAAATGTGCCATCCTCCTACTCCTTGACCTGTCGGCTGCGTTGGACCTAGTCGACCATAAAACCCTAAGGACACACCTCACCAATACAGCTCACTTCTCGGATGAAGCCACAACATGGATCTCATCCTTCTTGGAGGGCAGAGCTATGAGGGTCTACTCAGACCAAGCGTCAGCCACTCCCTCCCCCATCAATTGTGGAGTACCACAAGTTTCCTGCACCTATAGAGCTTATTCACACTCCCGCTATTCAACGACCTAGAAGAATTCGGCATAACGTTCACCAATTATGCTGACGATACTCAAATCCTTCTCCCACTAACTGGTGACTACAAGCAAGACCTAAAAGCCCTACACAACACTTATGCCATCATCCAGGCATGGATGGCAGAAGACAGATCTTAATGGTGGGCCCTAAAGAATCCCTCAGAAACTAGACAGCAAATACAGCACCTTCTTAATTGTGAACTCGGTAACCTCCGTCTCCTCTGCTGTAAAAACTCTGGGAGTATACCTAGATTCTACCCTGTCCATGGACAGATATGTCAGTTACATCTCCTCCTCAGCAGCCCTAACAACCAAAATAATCAATGCAGTAAAGCCTGACTTGTCCACTATAAACTGCCTCAACATCGCCAGGGCCACCATAGGCGCTAAACTGGATTACTGCAACGTCCTCCTACTAGGCACCTCTGCCAAAAACATCAATAGACTTCAAATCGCACAGAACAACGCCTTGAGAGCAGCCCTCAATATTCCAAGGAGGGAACACATCTCCATAGCAAGAAAAAATGCCCACTGGCTCCCAGTCAAAGAGCGCATTCAGTTCAAGACTCTCACCATTACCCACAGATGCATATGCCAATCTGCCCCTAGCTTCCTTACTGAACGGATACAACCAGTTCAGTCACTCAGACCCAAAAGGGACCTGTACGCTAACCAACTCTCAATCCCCAACTTCACTAGAGCTAAAGCTGGAGGCTCCAGTTTCGAAGTCCTAGCGCCAAAAGCCTGGAACTCCTTACCGCCTAAACTAAGAGCTGAAACATCCCTCATAGCTTTCAGAAAAGCTCTGAAAACCACCCTATTTAAGTGAATCCCACTTATAATACTACTGCAATGCAACAATGTCTGTAATTTACAACTGTGCCAAGCTCTCTGTTCCCATGTAACTTCAGAACTGTAGCCATGTCTGCAACCATGTCTCCATTTGTTCTCATGATATTCACCATGCCAAGTAAACTTTCTTGTAACAGCGTCACGATGCCCGAGTGCAGCTGTGCGCTTTAAAAATGCATATAAATAATATTGCCACTGATTTGGTTCGTTAATGAATTCAATGTTTATCGATGTTTCAATAAAAAGATTTAGACCAAAAAAAAAAAAAGAAATTGGCAAATGTTTACATTATAGTCTAGAAAACAAACGATGTTAACAATACATACATTACCTGACCTGATTTAGGTATATGCATCACAAGCAAATTGTCTTTCCTAGACAGTGTTTTAAGTAATCTACACTATGTGCACTTATAGCTAGCAAATCTTTTGCTTTTTAAATTTGAGATATTATTGAATAAAAGATCAATTTTGTATAATGAAACTGTATCAATGTAATGTTTGATTACTGTGAATGTTGATAAGATGCTTTCTACTACCTCTTATGTACTAGATTAATATACCCCAACAAAAGGTAGAGCTACCATGTTTGTGGTTCTATTGGGTTTCCCCCTTTATGTCTAATGTTTCATAGTGGCTAACGGTCACAGGAAAACACATTTCAGCTGAGCTCCGCTGTCCATGTATTGAGCTGTACGTCAATCATATCAAGGGAGTAATTTTCCCTGGTACATTAGAAACCCCATCTCTTCTTACTAGCCCAGCCTGGGATAAAACAGGGCTGAAGAAAAAACACTGGGGTACAGCGATGATTATGCTACAGCTCTCATGAACACAGCGATGATTATGCTACAGCTCTCATGAACACTATCTCCATTATTGATAATAGCGAATTGGAAGCCAACTTAGACCAAAACAATGAATGGGATTAAATATTACAACTCAGAAAAAGACTAATCAAAACTTAACTACACAGGGCAATTATGCTTGACTATTTAAAAAATAAGGCACTTCCTCAAGGCCTAACAGTTCCAAATGAACCCTGTTTGTTCTTGGATAATCCAAAGTTTAAGCTCCAATGGAGCTATATAGATCGCTGTGGCCGTGATTGGCTTATCTTAATTATAGATACTGCGAAAGCAGTAGCACAGAAAATAGAGATAGATCTGAAAAAATTCGAAGATGACATTAGAAAGATTATATCATTAGACAATTAAAAAAAAAAACTAGAAGAAATAGAAAAATATATGAAAGAGTTAAAACAAAATGATACACTTGAACGAACACGACGTCTAAAAAAAGATCTGACAAAGTACTCTCACGAGAAAGCATATCCCTACACAAAAGGGTACAAGACAACAGGAACCCAAGCCAACAGGCCTCAAAACCAGAATCAAAATCGGAGGGTCCGCTTTCGGGCTACAAGCTTTAGTTCTATTAACAGCAGTAGCGATCCTGACAGTACAGCAACAGTGAGTACTACACCCTCTCGAGGGAGAGGAAATATGAAAAGGGGACAAGGTAACCGAGGCAACAGATCTAGGAATTTCTAACAGCAAGGCCCCAATCGGGGCAACTGGAACAGCGATCAACGTCTGACACAGAGAGGCAATCGTTCCTAGTTAATCTATCTAAATACCAACTTACTAAAAAGAAGAACAAGTCCTTAACATTGGCTTAGGCTACGTCATCTCTAAAAAACATGATCCATTCTTATTTCGTCATGACTTTTATAAACTCATGCAAAAGATACATCTTAAAGAATTCTTCGCCAACATAGCTAAAGAGATAGAGACATCCCAGAGCACTGACAAAAATCATACCTGGTTAAAAAAAATCCTCCCCAGTTCTGCCCTCCTAGCTACACTCACTCACCAGAATCAGCTATTTTTGAAAAATGAGTTCTAACAGAGATTGAAAATGCTAGAAAAGAACAGTAGCACGTTTTTCCACAACCTCAGTCACCACAAAGCTAAAGCACTGAACACCCTTTCAGCCAATGAAGAAATCATCATAACAAGGGCTGATAAGGGAGGACGTCTAGTGATACTGGATAAAACGGACTATGTTCAAGAATGTCAAAGTCAGTTGAATAACAACATGTACTATAAAAAACAGACAGAAAATCCAACTAAAGAACATCAACAGATGTTAATGTTAAAGGTATTTGTACCGTGCACCGTCACCAACAGAATTGGTCCCTAGGCGCTCTGGCGGATCTGTAAATGATAAGGTGGGATGGGTTAGTAAGGTGAAGAGGGAGTAGGACAGTGAGCGGAGTGGTGTTCTGTTGGCAGCTTCAGCTCGGTATACACCAGATACTGAGCTTTGGTGCGGGTATTGGATCGGTGTCAGTCCGCGTGTGCTGTTGCTCCGGTTTATGTGTTGTTGCAGTGTTGTGAAGTGCATGCGGCTTGTTGTGCGAGAGATGGTCGTGTGAGTTTTTTAGTGAGGTAAGTATGCAGAGTTTGAGCTTATATTGGTTAGTGGGTTACCCGACCTTTAGCATGCTAACATTCACAGTATTGTCCATGTGTGGCACCTGTTGACCCGCACAATTCTATCAGAATGTGGCGCAGGCCAATGTTTAGGATTCCATCTAGGTGTGAGCATGCCAACATTCACAGTCCCATCCGGATGCAGCGCAGGCCAATATCCACAATTCTAAGTGTGGCATATGCCAACATTCAAGTTTCACCCAGGTGCGGGCATGCCAACATTCAAAGTTCCATTCAGATGCAATGCAGGCCAATATTCACAACTCCATCTACGTGTGGGCATGCTAACATTCACGATTCTATCGAAGCGCGGACATGCCAGCATTCAAAGTCCTATCTAGATGCGACGCAGGCTAACATTCACAGTTCCATCCAAGCGTGGCCATGCCAACATTAACAATTCTATCCAAGTGTGGACATGCCAACACTTACAACTCTATCCAAGTGCGGGCATGTTAACCTTCGAGGTCCTATCCGGATGCGACGCAGCCCAGTATTCACATGTCTATCCGAGTGTGGACATGCTAATATTCACAACTCTATCTAAGTGCGGGCCTGCTAACATTCATAGTGCCACCCAGGCCAGCACCCACAATTCCATCCGAGTGTGGACATGCTAACATCCACAACCCCAACCAGGCGTGGACACGCTAACATTCACAATTCCAACCAGGCGTGGACACTCCAATATTGACAATTCCATCCGAGGGTGGACATGCTAATATTCATGATTCTAACCAGGTGTGGACATGCTAACATTCACAATTCTAACCGGTGTGGACATGCTAACATTCACAATTCTGACCAGGTGTGGACATGCTAACATTCACAATTCTAACCGGTGTGGACATGCTAACATTCACAATTCTGACCAGGTGTGGACATGCTAACATTCACAATTCTAACCGGTGTGTACATGCTAATGTTCACAATTCTAACCAGGTGTGGACATGCTAATAATCACAATTCCAACCAGGTGTGGACATGCTAATATTCATGATTCTAACCAGGTGTGGACATGCTAATATTGTGGCAGTCTATGTTATTGAGAGGTAAGATAGAGTGGCAGGGGTTTTCTGGAGTAGAGTGATTGCTCTACTCCCCACCCATGCCACACACAGTTTTTGTTGGTGTCTGTTGACTGCTGGCTTCACTGGCTTCCCCTGCTGACATCGGCAGACACATCTTGGAGCCGCCAATGTCGGAGCCGCCCTTGGCCTTGGGGCCCTTAGCCACAGGGGCTGCCGGGCAGAGGGCTGCCCTGGGAGGGTCAGTTATGGCCTTCTGGTAAACCAATCTGGGCGGGAGGGGGCGGTTCGGGAGGCGGAGTGGCTCTCGCCGGGAACGGGGAGCGGGTTGGGGGAGGCAGGCAGGCTATGGCCTAGGGTGGCCTGGGGCCATAGGTGTTTAAGACCCAAAGGCCTAAAGATGGCGGTGAGAGCTCTAGGCTCTCGGGGGCACACTCACCTGGCTCCGGATGGAAGTGGAGCAGGCGAGGTCCCTGGTGGTCGCTAGACCAGGAAGCAAGATGCAGCTCCTCCAATCAGGGTGGGGGGGGGCAGTTCGGGAGGCGGAGAGGCTCTCGTCGGGAAGGGGGAGCGGGTTGGGGGAGGCAGGCAGGCTATGGCCTCAGGTGGCCTGGGGCCATGGGTGTTTAAAACCCCAAGGCCTAAAGATGGTGGAGAGAGCTCTAGGCTCTCGGGGGACACTCACCTGGCTCCGGATGGTTGAATTGAAAGTAACTAAAGCTAAAGAGCGAGGATGGATAAGCAGACAAGAAGGCGATTTTCTCATTAACACTGACCCCCACCACTCTGACTTTTTACTGTCTTCACAAGATCCATAATACACTTGTGAACCCCCCTGGTAGACCTATTGTTGCTGGTATTCATTCTATTCTAGAGCCACTCTCTAAATTTGCCGACCACTATTTAAAGAACTATGTAACCCAGATGAAATCTTATTTAAGAGATACGAAGGATGTTATCAAACGGTTCGAAAATCTTCCATACAATGTGAATACTCGGTTTTGGATAAGTTTCAACATTGTATCTCTTTACACCAATATACCCTGACTAGAAACGATAGAAAACATCAAAGAAATCCTACTAACACGTTTAGATGAGGACCCTGTACCAACCTCGTTTATATTATGGTGTATAGAGATCTCCCTTACTAAGAACTTTTTTGAATTTGAAGGTCGTTTCTATCAACAAATAGAAGGGATGGCCATGGGGGCCACTATGGCCCCAATCATCGCAAATGTATATGTTGAATTTTTCAAAAAGAAGTTTATCTACACTACTCATCCGTTTGAATCTAATCTCTTGTCCTGGGCAAGATATATCGATGATATCATCGTGACATGGCACGGCACTGAAAGTGAAGCTAACAACTTCCACACCTGGCTCAATCAACGCAATTGGCATTTACAATTCACTATGACTATCAACAAGGAAGAGATCAACTTCCTTGACCTAACTATTTTACATCAAGAAGGCATGTTATTAGTCAAACCATACCACAAAAATATAGATAAAAATTCTTTATTACACTATCAAAGCCATCATGTGAAACACCTGAAGGATACTTTACCTTATGGACAATTTTTACTGTAAAAAAGAAATCGCAGTAAAAAGGAGGCATACGAAGAAGAAGCAAGGGCTCCATCTAGAAAACTAAAAGAAAGAGAATACCCCAAAAAATGTATCAAAAAAGCTGCCAATCGTGCTATTAATAATAATCGGGAATCCCTATTGGAAGATAAGGTCAAAAAACCAATAGACGGCAGAATAGTACGCGTTAATACTTTTACAAATCTAAGTCTCACAATTACGAACATTGTTCGAAAACAGTAGAAGATTTTTGATAAATCACCGAACAAGTTACCATGCCCCCTATTTGCTTATAGAAAATCCACCACTATAGGAAATCGCATTAGCAAATTAAGGGGACACAACCTCAAATAGAAACCCTATCATAGGTCACCATCCATGTGGTCAGTGTTCTGTGTGCAAACTCACAACAAAATCTAAAGAAATATAGGCTTAGATACACCATGGCAACAAACACAGATTACCAATTGTAACTCTGACTTTGCAATCTACATGATCACTTGTCCATGCCAATACAAATATATAGGCAAGACCATCAGAAAAGTAAAAACAAGAATTATAGAGCACAGAAGTTGTATAAAAATAAAACTGTTATGGCACCCATGGTTAAACACTTTCTAGAATACAATCACACAAGTGAGTATTTTAGATGGACTATCCTCATGACTATAAAAGGGAATGATGTGAACAAGAAGAAAAACATGCTTTTGGAAAAGGAACAAAGGCTCATCTTCCTTACTAAGAGTGATAAAGAAGGGCTTAACAAAGCCATCGAATGGCATAAAATCTAAAGTTTTGGGGCTAAACACTGGTATACTACTCAGACTTCTGCATCGCCCGAATATGATATTTTACAACACTCCTTTAGGTTCTCTTTAAAGGTTGAGATTTAACCTCATGGATTGGGCAAGTACCACCTAGGTCTACAGATACTATCAATAAGTATCAACGGTATACTAACTTACCCCTGATCTAGTTACCACCTCTAGGTTCTGGATATGGAATAGCTCTATACTTATATAAAATAAGACACACTCAACTATATATTTCTGTTGTGTAAATAAAGCAATGACCTTGTTATAGAGATTTCTATCTGAATGTGTATATATTCTGTGACCTATGGATCGGCCAAGTTTGCTAGATCCAAGTTGTGTTAAACAGGTGGGATCCGATACACACTAGTTCTAGTATACACTGGACCCCTTATGGATGGCAACACAGGGAATAGTACCCTAAACACAGTTCTCTGTTTACCAGGACTTTGGAACGAGTTTCTAAACACTAACTCGCTTTTTGATCACGAGTAACAAAATAAAGCGTAATAAACATACCTATGATGACACAAATTTGAGATGTAATTGGGGCGTTATTGCAAGTTTCTTGTGTATATATAGATATCGAGACCACTAGAAGCAAAGTTAAAATCTAACATCCCCAATAGAAACAAAGATAGGAATCTGCGCCTATAACTACGTCCTTACCTAAGAGGGCGCCCGCGTATCTAAGAAATGTGCGGACAGCGTTCGCTTAAACATACTCAGAATGCTGCAGGGATCCTGACTAATACATACAGGCAGAAAGAGCCATCAGACCGCGAGTACGACTACAGGTAAGCATTTTCTTTAAGATACGCCCTCAGAAATCGGCGGTATTATGCACCGCAGTAAATACAATACGAAATATCCTTAGATCTAAGAGACTCTTTTCTTGTCTCTTAACAGACTACACTAAGGCGACTGGTGCGCCTAGTCATCTCGTACTACTCGCATGGTGAAAAAATAACACGAGGAAAGAAGACTCAGCGAGCCTTTGCTAAAATCCTTACAGAACGTAATATATAAAGACATTCTACTAAGGTGAGCCTAACTCCTCATAAGAAAGTTTTTTTTACCATTGACCCACAAGTTACACATATAGATGAACATTTTTTTTATGAATAGGTATAAACCAGATTTATTAAAGCAAAGTTTGTTTATCCTTTTTTCTCAGTCGAATTCCAAAGTCACCTGTGACCGCTGACTAACTAAATCCACAGTGGAAAGTAGTTTGGAGAATATACGAACGAATTTTGCCAAGACCACCTAACTAACAACCAATAGGAGGTACGTCAATTTATTTCCACAAGATTTCTCCGTCTAGATGTGAAAACATGGTACAGCTCATTTTCCTGGATAACGGGGACTAAAAATATACCAATATAAATTTCAGGTCTAGCTAGACACAATCAAATATACAGCTATTCGACCTAGAGGACTACTCCTGCTAAATTCAGGATTCTACCTCCAAAGATACTCTCCACAAACTGGACCAGGTAATTTATATTCCAGGCTTCGTTTAAATTAAATTTAAAGTAAGAGAATTGAGCATCTAAAGCTTACTTTCTCCTTTCTGTTCTTTCTTATCAACAGTCACAACTTCAAGTGCAAATCGCTCTACTCCCTGTCAACAATAGTTGTAATCAATATCAACTGATGTTATCTCAGTACTACTTGTTTTTTAATTGTAAACACTAAAAATACAGTGGCATATCTCCTGAAGAATGTTCCAAGAGTTACGTATGAGAACTGAAACATGTGGAGTCCTCTTACCCCAGTATGAAGTAACTAGGGTCAAGTATCTATTCCAACAAAAGACTATAAGAAATTGGCAAATGCTTACTTTATAGTCTAGAAAACAAACAATGTTAACAATACATACATTACCTGACCTGATTTAGGAATATGCGTCACAAGCAAATTGGATTTCCTAGACAGTGTTTTAAGTAATCTACACTATGTGCACTTATAGCTAGCAAATGTTTTGCTTTTTAAATTTATATTATTGAATAAACGATCAATTTTGTATAATGAAACAGTATTAATGTAATGTTCTGATTACTGTGAATGTTGATAAGATGCTATCTACCTCTTACATACTAGATTAATATACCCCAACAAAAGGTAGAGCTACCACGTTTCCCCCTTTATGTCTAATGTCTGAATTATCTGCCATTTCTCGTAATGTGTATTAAGTGACCCCTCAATGGGGGGTCGGCAACCTAGCGCACCGTGGAACATCAGCATTCACAATTCTATAGCATAACAAGGATCCTGTTCCCACACATTCACCCCCTCACCCTGCCCCCCCTTCGTCCCCTCTCCCCCCACCACTTTCCCCCCAGTTAGCGTCCGATCAGACCCAGTTGGATTCACTGAGTCAGTGCAGGACCACTAACGGAGACCGTTACCTCACAGCCCCCTGCATAAAACAATCACAATAACATGTGAGCCCCCACTTCCTACCCTCCCACCCCTCTCAGAACAAAAATATTAACACCAAAGAAAGAACATATACTCCCCATATTAGTCCAGTCACAATAACCCACTCATTTTCCAAGTGAGGGATGTCCGAGTTGGCAGAACCGTACCTCTGCCCGAGCCTGTCGGATCCAGGGCAGGGAAGGTCCCGACCAGCAACCTTCAGCAGCACATCATTCCCCTGGTATCCAAGACATGTGAAATTCCAGATTCCTGGAGCCAGGGGACAAGTGTCGCCCGGACGAGGTAGCAGGAGAGAACTTCTGTGGCGTAACCATTGTGCCAACCGTCACCCCATAGCAATGTGTATCTATGAGCGCTGAGGCCCGTTCATAGTTGAGGGGTGTGACACTTTTGGGAGACATATTACATTACCACGTAAGATCAGTCTTCACCCTCTGGCGAGGCGTTCCCTCTTAGATATTTCCTAGAGCCTTTAATACACTTCCTCCTTGGGCCTTGGATGCGCCACGGTCTTCCACTGTGTCCCTCCTCTCCCTGGTTTCTCCCCTCTTCACGGTTGTCCAGTATTTCTGATATGCAGTTCTTGATGTCTCTTTCGGACCGTAGCTGCTCTTTTTTGCCTTCAAGCTCGAACGAGAGAGAGAATGGGTAGCCCCATCTGTACCGTATTCCACATTCTTTCAACCATTTTGTCATGCGGATACACATTTGCCTCAGGGCGAGGGTCAGGGAAGATAAGTCTTGAAAGATCGTGACTCGCGCCTCGCCAAGGGTGACCGGCCCACTGCGTTTCCAAGATTCTGGCCCTGTCCTGGTAGTTGTGGAAGCGGGCCAGGACCGATCTACGTCCGCCTGTTGGTCCTCCCGCTCTGTGTATTCTTTCCGTTTTTGGTTCATTGATCACTTCGTCCTCGAATGGGAGCTTCATTATGTCGTGGAGCGTCTTCTTGAGGTCCATCTCCGACTCTCCATCTTTTTCTGGGATGCCGAAAAAGCGTAAATTGTTTCGTCTCTCACGATTTTCTAAGTAATCAATTTTAAGACGGAAGGACCTCGTACGTTTGTCTAGTCTACGGGGCATGTCACGCTTCAATAGAGGGTACTCACCATAGAACGCACCCTCTACTCCGGTTTCTATCCGTAAATCGTGGTCTAAGACTGTAGGGCTGTCACCCCTCGAGATCTCTTCACTTCCTATTTCACAGTTCATTTGCGTGGGTAGTCGTGGACATTTGTTTCATCCAGTTCACTAGGTGTTGGACTGTCCGTAGAGGAGGGCACACACCCCAATGATGGGAGCCCAACCCTCTCAGTGCTGAGTAGAGATCGAGAACGCAGGAGTCCGGTATGCGCCGTGGGGGTGCGCCGTGTAAGAGGGAGCCTATCAATGCACGCTCCCAGACCACCTTTCGTTAGGCCTCACTGTCAGGTAAAGTGCATATTGTATGATTGACAATACAATGGAGATTTATCAATTTGCCTGGGGCCACTAGGTTTCAACGGCCATGGCAAGTATTCCTAGAGGAGGTCACACGCCCTGATATTGGGGGCCCAACCCTCGTACAACTTCTCCTGAATGGTCCAAATTTGCGTTCGCTTTGGTGTAAGGGGTCTGCACCCCACCTTGCCATTTCTTTTTTTTTCGGGGTCCCTCCTTGATTCGCTGTATGCAAGGATTCCTTGGTCCGTATTTTCAGAATCGAAGGAGCGATGTCATGTTACCAGATGAGGGTGAGCACTAGAGCCTCGTTAGCACAAGGTCAATTATACAGATCCAGGGACTGCCACTTTTGGCTCTGTTC
This sequence comes from Ambystoma mexicanum, assembly GCF_040938575.1. NCBI lineage: Eukaryota > Metazoa > Chordata > Amphibia > Caudata > Ambystomatidae > Ambystoma > Ambystoma mexicanum. The sequence goes on from NC_090934.1 coordinate 476,128,815, forward strand.
TCTCTGTTGTGTGGTCGATCAGATCTTAGGCCCTTGCTCCAGAGCACTTGTGGAGGTTGGAATTGGTCTCCCTCTTATGCCCCCTTTACACCGCCCAAATTGTGTTGACGAGGTCAGATTTTACAGTTCTTCGTTGTGGGTGTAATAATCCCCTTGGAGGTCTCCAGAATGGTTCCAGGAGTATGGCCTAGTGTGGGCCGTGTCCACATCCCCTTCGCCATCTTAATAGGGCTATTTCTTCCTATAGTAAACTAACCTAGGCCTTGCTGCAAGAGTTTTATGCCACTGACCACCTCAACCTAGCAGATTTGCATCAAGCGTGTCGGGTTCCAAGAGGAAGCACAATCCGTACTACCTTAATATTCCTTAAGGATTGGTGGCTCTATAGGATCAGGCTGGTGAACAAGTTACTTATCAACTGGTAACGTTCTTTCCACTGGATGTTCCTCCCTCCAATGTATTCCACATCTTCGACATGTAATGTCCACAGCTGTGTACTTAGGAAAAATGTTCTGCAGAGGGCGTCCTGCGTCGATAGCGTTGGGTCGAAGTCCCTCTAAGGCCTGCCTCGAGGGCGAAGTCACTGGATGTTATAAATAGGATGCACGGCGCCGTAGCCTCAGTCTACGTTTTTTCCCTCAGAACGTGTGGCACCAGTCTCATGCCTGCTTGACTGCACTTAGCCTTGCGGAAACGGAAGCTGCAATCGCATAAGAAATTCTCCTTAGGGGCAGGCTGGGAGGGCGATGTGGAATACGTTGGAGGAACATCCAGTCGAAAGAACGTTACCAGTTGGTAAGTAACTTGTTCTTCGAATGGATTGTGTCCTCCAACGTATTCCACATCTTTGACAGACTCCCGAAGCACTACCAGTAAATGGAGGAGGGAAAAGAATTTAGAGTACCCAATTAGATTGCAGAATGAAGAACCTCCTTCCCAAAGGCCATATCCTGACCGTGGATTGTATCCAGGGAATAATGTTTAACAAAGGTGTGGCTTGAAGCCCATGTAGCGGCATCACAAATATTTCTAATAGGAACACTCCGCTGGAGGACGGTGGAAGTAGCCACGCCCCTAGTGGAATGAGCTCGCAAACCCTTCAGGAGGGTCCTTACCTGCCAATCGGTAACACTCTATAATGGTGAGGATAATCCACCTGGAAAAGGTCTGTTTGGTAACAGCCTGGGCCAATCGGTGTCCAGCACATCCCACAAAGAGTTGATCGTCCACTCTGACCCCGGACATCCTAGAAATGTAAAAGCTCAGAGCTCTCCTAGGATCCAACCAATGGAGTTGTTCCTTTCCTTACCAGGATGAGGAGGAGGGTAGAAAGATGGAAAAAACACCTTTTGACTCAAATGATATTCAGATACTACCTTAGGTAGAAAAGAGGGACGTACTCGCAGTACAACGCTGTCCTTGTGAAACACAGTAAAGGGTGGCTTAGATGAAAGTGCCTGCAATTCACTCACTCAGCAAGAGGAAGCAACCAAGAACACAGTCTTGAAGGACAGCAATCTCAAAGGACAAGAGTGCAAACGTTCAAACGGAGAACCCATGAGAAATTTCAAAACCAAATTCAAATCCCAAACCGGCACCTGGAAAGGGGACGGCGGGAATACATTAGTCAGTGCCTTAAGAAACTGAGAAATCAAAGGAATCCTAAAGTAAGAACATTCTTTGGACGAGCGCTTAAAGATAGACAGCGCCGCCAGGTAACCTCTAATGGTACCCACTTTAAGGTCCCTGTGGGCCAAAGTAAGAAAGAAAGACAAAACCATAGGAATGGAGCACTGAAAAGGATCAACATTGTGATCTCTGCACCAGTCGCAGAACTTACGCCAATGGCACAGGGATTTTGTTGCAGGCCGCCTGGCCGAAAGCAACACCTCCATCACGTCATCCGGGAGGTCCCAATCCTTATACCGCAACCTTTCAGATACCAAGCGTGAAGGTTGAGAGTCTTGACCTCTGGATGGAGAACTTGACCCAATCTGGAACACTGAGGATCATGTGGGAACCAAACCTCTGTAACCTCTGCAACACTGAGGAATGAACGGGACTGGAGGAAACACGTATAACAGTGGGAATGACCATTCCACCACAAACGCGTCTCCTAAGGCTCCTCTTGGAGGAAATTCCCTTGAGCAGAATCTCTCGCACTTCCGGTTGACCCTGGTGACGAAGAGATCCGCTTGCGGGGTTCCCCAAAGGGCGAAGATCTCCTGAAGGACTTCCTGCTCAGAGCATCCACCACTGCATTTTCGTCTCCGGCCAGATTAACTGCCGAGATCGAAATTTCCTACTGGATGGCCCAGTACCAGAGCTGCATTTCCTCTGCACAACAGGAGAGACCCTACCCCCCCTTTTTTGTTGACGTAATGCATGGCCACTGTGTTTTCCGTCATGATCAGGACACTCCTCCCCCATACAGAAGGCAGAAAAGCCTTCAGGGTTAGGCTGATGGCCCTCAGCTCTAACAGATTGATGTGGAGTTTGGACTCTGACGGAGACCAACGACTGCTGACTGTCAAATCGTTGGCATGAGGGCCCCATCCTGTGAGGGAAGCATCCATCACCACCGTTACCTCCTGCCACGGTTGCCAAAACTGTCTTTGTTGGCCCACCACAGAAGATCCTGGGAGACCAAGAGTGGAATATGAAAGGGATCCAACATCTTGCCGGAGAACTGTGCCAACTGCATCTTGAGGACCAAAGGCAGGGATCTCATCCGCAGCCTGGCCTCTGGCAACAGAAAAATGCAGGATGCCATGAGGCCGAGCAACCTTAAGAATTCGAAAGCCAAGAGACTCTGGGCATGTTGAAACTTGTCCACCATCTGCACAATTTGATGAGCCCTTATCTTGGGAGGCGAACACTTCCCCAAAGACGTGTCTAACACAGCCCCAATGTACAGGAGCTGTTGGGAAGGTGTCAGATGCGACTTCTTGAAATTGAGGGAGAATCCAAACTATTGAAGGGAGTGGCAGGTGACTCAGATGATCCAAGGCTTGTTCGGGAGAACGCGCCTACATCAGCCTTTCACCCAGGTAGGGGTAGACGTGAACCCCCCCTCTCCTGAGATACGCTGCCACCACCACCATGTGCTTGGTGAAGGCAGAGGTTGACGGACAGCTGTGCCCAAAGATTTAGCTGCTGCTTTGGAGGTCTGCAACCTCTCAAGGCACTTGTCAGCCTTGCTGCCAAACAAATGAGTACTGTCAAAGGGCATGTTGATAAGGCTAACACTATCAGCCGTGTCTAACCCTGACTGAACGGATTCACACATGGTATCCTTTCCATCCTGCACGATAGCAAGAAAACCATCCCTTTTTTCCCCTTCGGGAATATGCCCAGCCGCCAGAGAGACAATTCCATGGAGTGTGCGAAAATTTGGCCATGGCACAGGTGGAGTTGGCCGATTTAAGGGCCATACTCCCAGCCGAAAATACCTAGCATGCCCATCCATCGAAGCGTTTGTCGTCCCCATCAGGAGGGATGGTAAGGTATGCCGCCTGCCTCAAGGTGGCCGGGGCCGCCTGAACCACCAAACTCTTCGGAGCCGGGTGTTTGGATAACTAGCTGGAGTCGCTACTGGATGGGCGGTATTTCTTAGTCAACGACTTGTTGACCGCCGAAAGAGACTCTGCAGTGTTCCAAGCAGCAGTCACCCTTTTCTGTAACACCACGTGAAATGGTACTACTGGGCCAGTGGACGGACTCTGATCTAAAATGTCAGGCAGGTCATCCTGGTCGAATTCAGCTGAAGGGCCGGACCACCCCAGGTACTCCGTAACCCTTGACATCAGCCTCCTACAGGATGATTCAGCATGAGCACCAGGCTCAGGCCTGCCAAACTCCATCTCAGGAGATGTATCCAGGCCACTGGCATCATGTAAAGATTGCCTCAGATCCTCCAGCCTACTGTCCTCCGAAAGACCATGTCAGGAGCTTCAGGAGTGTCACCAGGAGCACAAAAAGGCTCCAACTCCACATCAGACCTCTCCTCATCCTCATAGATATCCTGAGGAGAATGAAAGAACTCCCTCCTAGGTACAGGAATAGACCTGGAGTCAAGAGGAGGCCTCACAGTCTTGAAGGACTTCCTGAGCTACTTCTCACTCATGGGAGACTGTGCTCTGCCTGCTCAGAGAGTCCGCAGCTGCCTTCTCCACTCCGGCTAGGTGAACAGCCGATAGAGAGATTCCTTCTTGAATTGCCCAGTACCAGAGCTGCACTGCCTCTCTGCACAGTGGTAGTGACCCTACACCCCCTCTCTTGTTGTAGTGCATGGCTACTGTGTTGTCCGTCATTATCAGGACGTTCTTTCCCTTGACAGAGGGCAGGAAGGCCTTCAGCGCTAGTCTGATTGCCCTCAGCTTCAACAGGTTGATGTGTAGTATGGATTCCAATGGAGACCAACGACCGTTGATTGTCAGATCGTTGGCATGGGCTCCCAACCCTGTGAGTGAGACGTCCGTCACTACTGTAATCTCCAGCCATTATTGCCAAAAAGGTTTGCCCTTCAGAATATTTTCCTTGCAAGCCCTCCACTGAAGATCCTGCGAGACTCTGGATGGAATCTGAAGTCGGTCCGACATCTTTCCAGAGAAATGGGTACCACGGTAGCAAGAATCCCTTTCGGATTCTTTGAACGAAAGTTGCAAAAGACAAGTTAAGGGAAGTTCAAGAACTGTTAACGTCTTAAGGAAAACCAGCTGCAGAAAGGTCCGGCACAACGTGGGTGTTCATTTGAGAGACTGTGGTTGATTCCTCATTTTGTTGAAACTACTCATACCAGAAGGCCTTAGGAGAGCTGCAAGAAAAGGGTCAAAGTGGTCATACAGGGGTCTAGCAAATTCCGCTATACAGTCGAAAGCCTTTGAACGGCCCGTAATTGCAAAGTTAAAAAAGATGAATCCTGCATAGTGAGAAAGAGAAATAATTGTGTGGTTGGTAATAGTGAACCCGACGGAGAGAAGTCCACAGTGAACTGTTTAAAAATACATTCAGGCTTGTGAATGCCACAGGTGAAATTGATATGGGAAAAGCCGTTGTGAACCCTTCAAAAGGAAGCAAACATTCGAGAAGGGTCTGAACCCGGAAGAGGAGAATCCAGGGGGGTCGGCAACCTAGCGCACCGTGGAACATCAGCATTCACAATTCTATAGCATAACAAGGATCCTGTTCCCACACATTCACCCCCTCACCCTGCCCCCCCTTCGTCCCCTCTCCCCCCACCACTTTCCCCCCAGTTAGCGTCCGATCAGACCCAGTTGGATTCACTGAGTCAGTGCAGGACCACTAACGGAGACCGTTACCTCACAGCCCCCTGCATAAAACAATCACAATAACATGTGAGCCCCCACTTCCTACCCTCCCACCCCTCTCAGAACAAAAATATTAACACCAAAGAAAGAACATATACTCCCCATATTAGTCCAGTCACAATAACCCACTCATTTTCCAAGTGAGGGATGTCCGAGTTGGCAGAACCGTACCTCTGCCCGAGCCTGTCGGATCCAGGGCAGGGAAGGTCCCGACCAGCAACCTTCAGCAGCACATCATTCCCCTGGTATCCAAGACATGTGAAATTCCAGATTCCTGGAGCCAGGGGACAAGTGTCGCCCGGACGAGGTAGCAGGAGAGAACTTCTGTGGCGTAACCATTGTGCCAACCGTCACCCCATAGCAATGTGTATCTATGAGCGCTGAGGCCCGTTCATAGTTGAGGGGTGTGACACTTTTGGGAGACATATTACATTACCACGTAAGATCAGTCTTCACCCTCTGGCGAGGCGTTCCCTCTTAGATATTTCCTAGAGCCTTTAATACACTTCCTCCTTGGGCCTTGGATGCGCCACGGTCTTCCACTGTGTCCCTCCTCTCCCTGGTTTCTCCCCTCTTCACGGTTGTCCAGTATTTCTGATATGCAGTTCTTGATGTCTCTTTCGGACCGTAGCTGCTCTTTTTTGCCTTCAAGCTCGAACGAGAGAGAGAATGGGTAGCCCCATCTGTACCGTATTCCACATTCTTTCAACCATTTTGTCATGCGGATACACATTTGCCTCAGGGCGAGGGTCAGGGAAGATAAGTCTTGAAAGATCGTGACTCGCGCCTCGCCAAGGGTGACCGGCCCACTGCGTTTCCAAGATTCTGGCCCTGTCCTGGTAGTTGTGGAAGCGGGCCAGGACCGATCTACGTCCGCCTGTTGGTCCTCCCGCTCTGTGTATTCTTTCCGTTTTTGGTTCATTGATCACTTCGTCCTCGAATGGGAGCTTCATTATGTCGTGGAGCGTCTTCTTGAGGTCCATCTCCGACTCTCCATCTTTTTCTGGGATGCCGAAAAAGCGTAAATTGTTTCGTCTCTCACGATTTTCTAAGTAATCAATTTTAAGACGGAAGGACCTCGTACGTTTGTCTAGTCTACGGGGCATGTCACGCTTCAATAGAGGGTACTCACCATAGAACGCACCCTCTACTCCGGTTTCTATCCGTAAATCGTGGTCTAAGACTGTAGGGCTGTCACCCCTCGAGATCTCTTCACTTCCTATTTCACAGTTCATTTGCGTGGGTAGTCGTGGACATTTGTTTCATCCAGTTCACTAGGTGTTGGACTGTCCGTAGAGGAGGGCACACACCCCAATGATGGGAGCCCAACCCTCTCAGTGCTGAGTAGAGATCGAGAACGCAGGAGTCCGGTATGCGCCGTGGGGGTGCGCCGTGTAAGAGGGAGCCTATCAATGCACGCTCCCAGACCACCTTTCGTTAGGCCTCACTGTCAGGTAAAGTGCATATTGTATGATTGACAATACAATGGAGATTTATCAATTTGCCTGGGGCCACTAGGTTTCAACGGCCATGGCAAGTATTCCTAGAGGAGGTCACACGCCCTGATATTGGGGGCCCAACCCTCGTACAACTTCTCCTGAATGGTCCAAATTTGCGTTCGCTTTGGTGTAAGGGGTCTGCACCCCACCTTGCCATTTCTTTTTTTTTCGGGGTCCCTCCTTGATTCGCTGTATGCAAGGATTCCTTGGTCCGTATTTTCAGAATCGAAGGAGCGATGTCATGTTACCAGATGAGGGTGAGCACTAGAGCCTCGTTAGCACAAGGTCAATTATACAGATCCAGGGACTGCCACTTTTGGCTCTGTTCTCTCTGTTGTGTGGTCGATCAGATCTTAGGCCCTTGCTCCAGAGCACTTGTGGAGGTTGGAATTGGTCTCCCTCTTATGCCCCCTTTACACCGCCCAAATTGTGTTGACGAGGTCAGATTTTACAGTTCTTCGTTGTGGGTGTAATAATCCCCTTGGAGGTCTCCAGAATGGTTCCAGGAGTATGGCCTAGTGTGGGCCGTGTCCACATCCCCTTCGCCATCTTAATAGGGCTATTTCTTCCTATAGTAAACTAACCTAGGCCTTGCTGCAAGAGTTTTATGCCACTGACCACCTCAACCTAGCAGATTTGCATCAAGCGTGTCGGGTTCCAAGAGGAAGCACAATCCGTACTACCTTAATATTCCTTAAGGATTGGTGGCTCTATAGGATCAGGCTGGTGAACAAGTTACTTATCAACTGGTAACGTTCTTTCCACTGGATGTTCCTCCCTCCAATGTATTCCACATCTTCGACATGTAATGTCCACAGCTGTGTACTTAGGAAAAATGTTCTGCAGAGGGCGTCCTGCGTCGATAGCGTTGGGTCGAAGTCCCTCTAAGGCCTGCCTCGAGGGCGAAGTCACTGGATGTTATAAATAGGATGCACGGCGCCGTAGCCTCAGTCTACGTTTTTTCCCTCAGAACGTGTGGCACCAGTCTCATGCCTGCTTGACTGCACTTAGCCTTGCGGAAACGGAAGCTGCAATCGCATAAGAAATTCTCCTTAGGGGCAGGCTGGGAGGGCGATGTGGAATACGTTGGAGGAACATCCAGTCGAAAGAACGTTACCAGTTGGTAAGTAACTTGTTCTTCGAATGGATTGTGTCCTCCAACGTATTCCACATCTTTGACAGACTCCCGAAGCACTACCAGTAAATGGAGGAGGGAAAAGAATTTAGAGTACCCAATTAGATTGCAGAATGAAGAACCTCCTTCCCAAAGGCCATATCCTGACCGTGGATTGTATCCAGGGAATAATGTTTAACAAAGGTGTGGCTTGAAGCCCATGTAGCGGCATCACAAATATTTCTAATAGGAACACTCCGCTGGAGGACGGTGGAAGTAGCCACGCCCCTAGTGGAATGAGCTCGCAAACCCTTCAGGAGGGTCCTTACCTGCCAATCGGTAACACTCTATAATGGTGAGGATAATCCACCTGGAAAAGGTCTGTTTGGTAACAGCCTGGGCCAATCGGTGTCCAGCACATCCCACAAAGAGTTGATCGTCCACTCTGACCCCGGACATCCTAGAAATGTAAAAGCTCAGAGCTCTCCTAGGATCCAACCAATGGAGTTGTTCCTTTCCTTACCAGGATGAGGAGGAGGGTAGAAAGATGGAAAAAACACCTTTTGACTCAAATGATATTCAGATACTACCTTAGGTAGAAAAGAGGGACGTACTCGCAGTACAACGCTGTCCTTGTGAAACACAGTAAAGGGTGGCTTAGATGAAAGTGCCTGCAATTCACTCACTCAGCAAGAGGAAGCAACCAAGAACACAGTCTTGAAGGACAGCAATCTCAAAGGACAAGAGTGCAAACGTTCAAACGGAGAACCCATGAGAAATTTCAAAACCAAATTCAAATCCCAAACCGGCACCTGGAAAGGGGACGGCGGGAATACATTAGTCAGTGCCTTAAGAAACTGAGAAATCAAAGGAATCCTAAAGTAAGAACATTCTTTGGACGAGCGCTTAAAGATAGACAGCGCCGCCAGGTAACCTCTAATGGTACCCACTTTAAGGTCCCTGTGGGCCAAAGTAAGAAAGAAAGACAAAACCATAGGAATGGAGCACTGAAAAGGATCAACATTGTGATCTCTGCACCAGTCGCAGAACTTACGCCAATGGCACAGGGATTTTGTTGCAGGCCGCCTGGCCGAAAGCAACACCTCCATCACGTCATCCGGGAGGTCCCAATCCTTATACCGCAACCTTTCAGATACCAAGCGTGAAGGTTGAGAGTCTTGACCTCTGGATGGAGAACTTGACCCAATCTGGAACACTGAGGATCATGTGGGAACCAAACCTCTGTAACCTCTGCAACACTGAGGAATGAACGGGACTGGAGGAAACACGTATAACAGTGGGAATGACCATTCCACCACAAACGCGTCTCCTAAGGCTCCTCTTGGAGGAAATTCCCTTGAGCAGAATCTCTCGCACTTCCGGTTGACCCTGGTGACGAAGAGATCCGCTTGCGGGGTTCCCCAAAGGGCGAAGATCTCCTGAAGGACTTCCTGCTCAGAGCATCCACCACTGCATTTTCGTCTCCGGCCAGATTAACTGCCGAGATCGAAATTTCCTACTGGATGGCCCAGTACCAGAGCTGCATTTCCTCTGCACAACAGGAGAGACCCTACCCCCCCTTTTTTGTTGACGTAATGCATGGCCACTGTGTTTTCCGTCATGATCAGGACACTCCTCCCCCATACAGAAGGCAGAAAAGCCTTCAGGGTTAGGCTGATGGCCCTCAGCTCTAACAGATTGATGTGGAGTTTGGACTCTGACGGAGACCAACGACTGCTGACTGTCAAATCGTTGGCATGAGGGCCCCATCCTGTGAGGGAAGCATCCATCACCACCGTTACCTCCTGCCACGGTTGCCAAAACTGTCTTTGTTGGCCCACCACAGAAGATCCTGGGAGACCAAGAGTGGAATATGAAAGGGATCCAACATCTTGCCGGAGAACTGTGCCAACTGCATCTTGAGGACCAAAGGCAGGGATCTCATCCGCAGCCTGGCCTCTGGCAACAGAAAAATGCAGGATGCCATGAGGCCGAGCAACCTTAAGAATTCGAAAGCCAAGAGACTCTGGGCATGTTGAAACTTGTCCACCATCTGCACAATTTGATGAGCCCTTATCTTGGGAGGCGAACACTTCCCCAAAGACGTGTCTAACACAGCCCCAATGTACAGGAGCTGTTGGGAAGGTGTCAGATGCGACTTCTTGAAATTGAGGGAGAATCCAAACTATTGAAGGGAGTGGCAGGTGACTCAGATGATCCAAGGCTTGTTCGGGAGAACGCGCCTACATCAGCCTTTCACCCAGGTAGGGGTAGACGTGAACCCCCCCTCTCCTGAGATACGCTGCCACCACCACCATGTGCTTGGTGAAGGCAGAGGTTGACGGACAGCTGTGCCCAAAGATTTAGCTGCTGCTTTGGAGGTCTGCAACCTCTCAAGGCACTTGTCAGCCTTGCTGCCAAACAAATGAGTACTGTCAAAGGGCATGTTGATAAGGCTAACACTATCAGCCGTGTCTAACCCTGACTGAACGGATTCACACATGGTATCCTTTCCATCCTGCACGATAGCAAGAAAACCATCCCTTTTTTCCCCTTCGGGAATATGCCCAGCCGCCAGAGAGACAATTCCATGGAGTGTGCGAAAATTTGGCCATGGCACAGGTGGAGTTGGCCGATTTAAGGGCCATACTCCCAGCCGAAAATACCTAGCATGCCCATCCATCGAAGCGTTTGTCGTCCCCATCAGGAGGGATGGTAAGGTATGCCGCCTGCCTCAAGGTGGCCGGGGCCGCCTGAACCACCAAACTCTTCGGAGCCGGGTGTTTGGATAACTAGCTGGAGTCGCTACTGGATGGGCGGTATTTCTTAGTCAACGACTTGTTGACCGCCGAAAGAGACTCTGCAGTGTTCCAAGCAGCAGTCACCCTTTTCTGTAACACCACTTGAAATGGTACTACTGGGCCAGTGGACGGACTCTGATCTAAAATGTCAGGCAGGTCATCCTGGTCGAATTCAGCTGAAGGGCCGGACCACCCCAGGTACTCCGTAACCCTTGACATCAGCCTCCTACAGGATGATTCAGCATGAGCACCAGGCTCAGGCCTGCCAAACTCCATCTCAGGAGATGTATCCAGGCCACTGGCATCATGTAAAGATTGCCTCAGATCCTCCAGCCTACTGTCCTCCGAAAGACCATGTCAGGAGCTTCAGGAGTGTCACCAGGAGCACTAAAAGGCTCCAACTCCACATCAGACCTCTCCTCATCCTCATAGATATCCTGAGGAGAATGAAAGAACTCCCTCCTAGGTACAGGAATAGACCTGGAGTCAAGAGGAGGCCTCACAGTCTTGAAGGACTTCCTGAGCTACTTCTCACTCATGGGAGACTGTGCTCTGCCTGCTCAGAGAGTCCGCAGCTGCCTTCTCCACTCCGGCTAGGTGAACAGCCGATAGAGAGATTCCTTCTTGAATTGCCCAGTACCAGAGCTGCACTGCCTCTCTGCACAGTGGTAGTGACCCTACACCCCCTCTCTTGTTGTAGTGCATGGCTACTGTGTTGTCCGTCATTATCAGGACGTTCTTTCCCTTGACAGAGGGCAGGAAGGCCTTCAGCGCTAGTCTGATTGCCCTCAGCTTCAACAGGTTGATGTGTAGTATGGATTCCAATGGAGACCAACGACCGTTGATTGTCAGATCGTTGGCATGGGCTCCCAACCCTGTGAGTGAGACGTCCGTCACTACTGTAATCTCCAGCCATTATTGCCAAAAAGGTTTGCCCTTCAGAATATTTTCCTTGCAAGCCCTCCACTGAAGATCCTGCGAGACTCTGGATGGAATCTGAAGTCGGTCCGACATCTTTCCAGAGAAATGGGACCATTGTATTTTTAGAGCCTATTGGAGGGATCTCATTCTCAGGCGGGCATCTGGCACCAGAAAAATGAAGGATGCCATGAGGCCGAGCAACCTCAAAAAAAAATTCAAGGGCGGAAGACTCTGGGCAACCTGTAATTTGGTAACCATCTGAAGAATGTCTTGAGCCCTCACCTTGGGTGACAAGCTCTTTCCCAAGGATGTGTCTAGTACAGCTCCTATGTACTGGAGCTTTTGGGAAGGTGTCATATGGGACTTCTTGTAATTGAGGGTGAAGCCCAGTCTGTGAAGAGAGTGGCAGGTAATTTTGAGATGATCCAGAGCTTGTTACGGAGAACATGCCCTGATCAACCAATCATCCAGGTAGGGGTAGATGTGAATACCACCTCTCCCGAGGCTTGCCGCCACTCCTGCCATCAGTTTGGTGAAAACCCTTGAACGGAGGTCAGCCCGAATGACAGACCTCGAAACTGAAAATGAAAACCGCCAACTGAGAACCTCAGGTATTTTCTGTGCTTGAAATGGATTGGCACATGAAAATAAACATCCTGAAGGTCCAATGACACAAACCAATCCTGGAATTGGAGGGCCTGAAGGATCTGAGAAAGTGTGACCATCTTGAACTTGTCCTTCATGAGGAACTTGTTCAAGTATCTCAAGTCCAAGATAGGTCTCAGCCCTCCGTCCTTTTTGGGAATCAAAAATTATGGGGAGTACCATCCCTTGTTCCTCTCCGCTACATGAACTGGTTTTATAGCACCTTTCTCTAGCAGGGTTAAAATCTCCTGCACAAGGGGCGGACCCAGAATCCTCAAAGAGTGACTCCCCAGTGGATTATTCTGAGGTCTTCTTATAAAAAGGAAGACAATAACCGTGGGCAATTGTTTCCAAAGCACAGGCATCTCAAGTAATGTTTTGCCATTCTTGCAGATGCTGAGACAGTGTGCCCCCCACTGGTGAACTGTGGCTCAAGACCTCAGAGTGGTTTGTGGCGGCTGCTGCAGATGCCGATGGTAAGGAGGCTGCTGCTTGAGCTGGCTTTGCATCTCTACCTCGTCCACCACGAGGAAACCTTCTTTGGCCCCTTTGACTGGCCATTCCCCTCGCCCTTCCAACTGAGGAGTAGTAGCGATAAGATCTACCCCTCCACGGTTGACCACTAGGACGAAAAGGTTGAGATTGCCTTATAGCGGCACCTAAAGATTTGGCTGCCGCCATTGAGGTCTGCAACTTCTCAAGGCTCTCGTCAGCCGTGTTGCCAAAAAGATGAGACCCGTCAAAGGGCATGTTAAGAAGCTTAGACTGCATATCTAGTGCAAAACCCAACTTCCTCAACCATGCAAATCTGCGCATGACAGTGCTGGTAGCCATAAATCTGCTGATGCTATCTGCAGAATCCAACCCTGAATGAAGGGACTCACACATGGCTTCTTTGCCATCCTTAACAATAGCTAAGAAGCCGTCCCTTTCTTCCCCTTTGGGAATATGCTCTGCCGCAATCGAGATATAGTCCCACAGAGTATACTAAAACTTTGCGAGTTGGCAGATTCAGCGCCATGCTCCCTGCAGAAAATACCTTGCTCGCCCATCCATCTACGCGCTTATCGTCCCTACCAGGAGGGATGGTAGGGTATGCTGCTTGTTTTGAAGTAGCCTTAGCTGCCTGCACCACCAGACTTTCCGGAGTGGGGTGTTTCATAGTCAGGGTCGCTACTGGAGTGGCAGTATTTTTTGGTGAGGTTCTTGTCGACTGCTGGATTTGACTCAGGAGTCTCCCAGTCCCTAGCCACCCTTTTTTGAAGTGCCACATGAAAAGGCAAAATGGGGTCAGTCTGAGGACCCTTGTCCAGAATATCCATTAGGTTGTCTTGGTCATAGGGTAAAGAGGGCCCACTCCTACCCAAATAGTTGGTAACCTTTGACATAAGCTGACGATAGAAAGAGTCAACATGTTCCCCTGGTTCAGGCTTTCCGAATTCCAGTTCTGGGAAGGCGTCAAGCCCACTTGCTGTTTGCAAGTTTTCATATAAATTTTGCATTCTGCTCTCCTTAGAGATAAAGTTCTCTGGTACATTGGGTGTACCATATTGTAAACCAAATGGTGCTTACTCATTATCGGAATGTTCCTCCTCTTCAAAAATAGAAGTGAAGAAATAAAAAAAAACTTTTTTGGAAGAGTAGCATCAACCTTGTCCTGTTTAGATACCACAGGCTTCGATGTAGTGGAAGGCGCCGACGCTTTCTTTGTCGACGTCTATACATGAGGAACACTGCATGCCGACGGTGCCGCTGGCAAATGCGGCACAGCCAGCGAAGACTTTGGCGCAGATGTCGACTTCGAGGACTTAATAGGTTTCTAGGGCCTGGCGGGCGTAAAAGGCACTGCCGGCGTCAAGGATACAGATGACATCAACAACCTCGATTTATCACCATGTCTCTTATGATCTTTGGTCTTCTCAGACCGGGGTCTTGAGGGCTCGCAATGTGGATCAGGTCTTTTACCTAGGTTCGAGGGCGTGTGAGTTTTTTCGACCGAGACCTCTCCTTGCCGGCTTCATCCAAAGGCACGGTCGGAGCATGGCTCTGCTTATCAAATATTTATTTTCAAGATCCCGACCCTGAACATTTCCCATTCAGATGATGTCAAATCTTTTGGGGGACATGTAACCTTTTTAGGGGAATCATCAGAAGAATAAGACGACGAAGGCGACCGTCAGTGCCTCCTCTTCGAAGACTAGAAGGAGTGGTGGGAACCACTCCTCGACCTAGGCGCACGACCTCCCTTCCTCTGAGGAGAGTGTTCCCTAGACTCATCAGTCGAAGGACTAGCAGTACGGGAAGGTGACTTTTTGGGGATTTTCCCTACCTTGAGATTCCCCTTCCGTTCCCTCTAGGCCTTTCCTGTCATCGACTGACACTTGGAACACTCAATAGTATCGTGGCCGTCCCCGAGGCACCACAGGCAGATGCGATGTGGGTCAGTTAGTGACATTTTCGAGCCACAATCTCTGCATTTCTTAAAGCCGGACTTCGGTGTCGACTGATTCGAAGATTAAGACCTATTTTCTATGGTTTTTCGAAGATTTTTTGTAACGTACGTCACAGAAGAGGGACGCCGAATTTCACTCAAAGCTAGTGCTAAAGCAGAAAAACTGAACTGTGGCCAACAGGCACTGTGAGAGCTACATACACCCTTCGATGACATCACCCTCGACGGAGGCATTCGAGGGACATTGGCTCAACGCCGTCGACGTACAACGCCCTCTGGCGAGAATTCTTTTTTTTCCGAAGCAGCTGAAGCTGGACATTACATGTCAAAGATGAGGAATACGTGGGAGGCCACAATCCAATCCGAAAGGGATTCTTGCTACCGTGGTACCATCCTTGACTAGGGATACAAGGAAAGCCAAGCAGTTCATCACAACCGGTGAGTCAAGGGGAGAACCGATAAGAAACCTAAATGTGTTGAACGAAAGTTGCAAAAGACAAGTTAAGGGAAGTTCAAGAACTGTTAACGTCTTAAGGAAAACCAGCTGCAGAAAGGTCCGGCACAACGTGGGTGTTCATTTGAGAGACTGTGGTTGATTCCTCATTTTGTTGAAACTACTCATACCAGAAGGCCTTAGGAGAGCTGCAAGAAAAGGGTCAAAGTGGTCATACAGGGGTCTAGCAAATTCCGCTATACAGTCGAAAGCCTTTGAACGGCCCGTAATTGCAAAGTTAAAAAAGATGAATCCTGCATAGTGAGAAAGAGAAATAATTGTGTGGTTGGTAATAGTGAACCCGACGGAGAGAAGTCCACAGTGAACTGTTTAAAAATACATTCAGGCTTGTGAATGCCACAGGTGAAATTGATATGGGAAAAGCCGTTGTGAACCCTTCAAAGGGAAGCAAACATTCGAGAAGGGTCTGAACCCGGAAGAGGAGAATCCAGGGGTGAAAAGTCATCACCCCAAGTGCAATCAGGAAGAAACTTTTGTTTGTTATTTTGAACAAATTAGGTCCTTGGAAGCAAGATACTTAACCACCGAAGGTCCTGCTATTTCTAGAAACATTTTGTGGGTCTGAGCCCAGAAGAGGGGATCCAGGGAAGAAAAGTCCTCACCCAAAGTACATAAGGAAAGGAACTTTTTGTTTATTATTTTGAACACATCAGGTCCTCAGCGGCAAGTGACTTTTTGTAGAAAAGAGACTTCACCACCAGAGGTCCCAATACTTGAGAACAGAATGGAAGTCTCTTGCTGGGAAAGCTCGAGGGTGTACTGTGCTCCTGAGATTCCGCCTTGTCCCGTGCTCAAAACATGGGGAAGGGAGACCCCCGGCTACCACATGCTGACTTATCATTTGTGAACACGTCTTTCTTTCTTGTGAACACTATCCCACGCTCTTTTTGGTATTTAGTTGTAAGGATTGGCAATAGATTTTTTGTAGTATAGGCACCTATGTGACAAGACACCACTAGGAGTGCCTTATTATTATTTGATGGTCGTAGCTTGCTCCCATCTTAGGTTAAGCTTTAAATTAGGTGCTTTCCCACCCTGCCTATTCAGTTTAATAAACACTCTTGAACTGTGATCACGTGGGTCTGTCTTTACTGTTGCCACCATGAGTTCCTTACAGGCCCCTCTTTCTATAACCTGGATCTCTGGAACTGGAGAAGGCCTGTTTGCCAATACCTCTGTCCCAGATAGTTTCAACCAAAAACTCAAAGAAACTGGCCCTTTCCTTTGGGCCTCTGAACTGTTTGACAGTTTCAAGAGAATGACATGCATTACCTACCGTAAAAGCATTTCTGAGGATTGAATGTGCTTACATTCGCATGCTGTGCATATAGCCCGACATCCAGTGGTCACTCCAGAGAATTGCATCTTCTCTTTCGAGAATCGAAAGGGGACGTCGACATGGGCATGCCTGTAACACTATCCCCAACGTGACATGTAGTATACCCAAAATCCCTCACGCATCGAGGTCCCTCAGATTGTATTTTTTCTGCCGTGAGGGAGCCTATGACCATTGTGAGTGAGTACAGAAAAGAGAGAAAGTAGTAAGACGCCTATGTTCCTTCCATCTGAGCAGGAGGAAGGGTGGGCGCATGTGAATCTAAGCAGATACAATCATCAGAAATGCTTTTACGGTAAGTAATGCATGTCTTGTGATGCTTGTTAATCTGCTTAGAATCACATGCTGTGCACAGACTAGCGAGCAGTACCCGGAGTTGGAGGTGGGATGTGAGAAGGAACCGTAGTGAAAAGATGCCTTAGTACTGCTTGTCCCACCTGAGAATCAGACATAGAATGAGCGTCTAGGCAAAAGTGTTTTGTAAAGGTGTGTACAGAACTTCAGGTTGCCACTTTGCAAATGGATTCTAGGGGAACATTTGCAATGAATGCTATGGAAGCCCCAGTGCCTCGAGTAGAATACGCTCTAGGCTTGAGGGGAAGTTCTCTCTTAGCAAGAGTGTAACAGAGTGTGATGCATTTGACAATCCACCCAGAGATTGTAGATTTGGAGACCAGGTCTCCTTCTCTACCTGCTGCCACTGAAACGAAAAACTGATTTGTCTTTCGTAGTGGTCAATTTCTTTCCATGTAAAACATGGCTGCTCTGCGTACATCAAGTGTGTGCAGGCTTCTTTCTCCCATGTTTGAAGGGTTCTGAAACAATGTTAGTAGTTCTATGGATTGGTTCACATGGAACTTTGAAATGAATTTAGGTGTAAACCTAGGGTGAGTGCGCAGAACCACCTTATCTCGGTGAACTGTTACAAAGTAGCTTCTAGTTCACTTACTCTCCTAATGGAAGTAATAACTATTAAAAAGGCAGTCTTGTAGGGGAGATCTTTGAGACTTGCTTTATGCATGGGCTCGAAAGGAGACCCCATAAGTCTGGTCAACACCACGTCCAGGTCCCATCCTGGAGCTGGGTTAGAAATGGGATGGTGAATTCTCTTTACTCCTTCCATGAAAGCCTTAATAACTGGTATCTTCCACCACAACACCTTCTCTTGTGATGCAGTGTAGGCTGAAAGAGCAGCTAAATGAACCTTTAGAGAATTAAAGACCAGGCCTGAGTCAAGTAAATGAGTCAGGTACAAAACAATATGTGTAGGAGAGCAGTCAAAGGGGTTGATGCTCTTAGAGTTGCACCAGATGACAAAACGCTTCCACATACTGGAATCGCAATATCGAGTGTTAGGTTTTCTTGCCTCCATGAGTATGTCCATACATCTCTGAGGGAGTTGCAGGTGCCCAAACTCTATGACTTCAGGAGCCAGGCTGCTAAGTTCAATGTGTGCGGGCATGGGTGAAGTGTCTCCCCTTTGTTTTGCAACAACAGGTTGTACAGGCAAGGTAGTTTCATCGGAGGAGATCGAGACATCTCCATCAGATGAGCGAACCAGGTTTGGCGGACCCACATGGGGGCCACCAATATCATTGTGACTGGTTCCTGGTCCATCTTGTGCACTATCTTGTTGAGTAGGGGAGTCGGGGGGGGGGGGGCGTAAACAAATTTCCCTGACCATGTTATCCAGAGTCCGTTCCCCTTGGAACAGTTCTGGGGGTACCTGGAGGCGTAATCTTGGCATTGAGCGTTCTCCAGAGTTGCGAACAAGTTGATCTCTGGAAAACCCCATTTCGTGAAAACGTTGGAGACGATGTCTTCTTGTAATCGCCATTCGTACTCTATTAGTAGTGGGAAGTCTCTGCCGAGTATGTCTGCCAGAGGATTGAGTTCCCCTGGAACAAGTTGAGAAAGCAGAAACCGGTGTTTGAGATCCCACTTCCACATGTTCTGGGACAGTTTGGACAGCCCTGGAGAGTGAGTGCCCCCTTGTTTGTTCAGATAGTACATGGCCGTGATGCCGTCTGTGAGGATCAGGACCGTCCTTCCCTGCAGTTGAGTTTGAAAAGTTTTCAGCGCTTTGAATACTGTTAACAGTTCCAACAGGTTTATGTGGTTGGATGCTATGCCTGACAACCAAACTCTGTGCACTGTCTGTTGAAGCAGGTGAGCTGGCCACCGTGGGAGAGATGTGTCTGTAGTTAGAGTGTCCTCCACTGGGGGGGGTGGTGAAGGATTTCCCTTTCAAGAGGTTCTCCCTCGACCACCACTGTAGCGAGAGAATGAGGGCTGGCGAGACAAGTACTAGATTGTCCCATTTTCCGCTGGCCTGACACCAATGGCTGTTGAGCCACTCCTGCATTGGACGCATGCGGAAGCGCGCGTGAGGAACCTAATATATGACGCCATCATTCCCAACAGTCGCTTAGTTTTACGTACCGTCACCTCTCTACTGGCTACATATTGAGGGATTTGAAAGAGCATGTTTTGGACCCTCATTAGAGGGGAAGACGAGGCCGTCCTTTGTTCGAATTAGAGCCCCTAGGAACAGTTTGACCTGACTGGGGTCTAGATTGGATTCTTCTCGTTGATGGAGAATCCCAGACTGAACAAAAGATCTATTGTTCTTTGGGTATTTGACAGACAGGTTTCTTAGGAGTCCCCTGTCATGAGCCAGTCATCGAGGTAAGGATAAACCGGGATGGATTGCTTGCGCAGGTATGCTGCTGCTACTGCTAGTACCTTTGTAAATACTCTTGGTGCGCAGGCTATGCGGAAGGGTATTACCTTGAATTGATAGTGTTTGTCTTGTATCATGAATCTGAGGTATTTTCTGTGCGTTGGCAACATTGAAATGTGAAAGTATGCATCTTTCATGACCAGTGTTGCCATGTAATCCCGCTTTGATAGCAGGGGAATTATTTCCTGCAGAGTGACCATGCAGAACATTTGTGGCTTTACAAATTTTGTTCGCTGGGTGCAGATCTAATACAGGGCGCATGGTGAGATCCTTTTTGGGTACAAGGAAGTACACTGAATAAATACCTTTATCTGTGAAAGAGGTACGACCTCTATCGCTCCCTTCTCTTGTAGAGTCTCGACTTCCTGAAGAAGGATACGCGGATGGACTGGCGTCAGTCGTCTTGCGCGTAGAGGTCTGAACTTTGGGGACCGGCACAACTCTATACAGTACCCGTGGGCCACGGTCTTCAGTACCCACTGGTCTGTAGTTATCCCCTCCCATGCCTGAAGGAACAATGTTAAGTGGTCCCCGACTGGGGAGGCATGGGAGGGGACCCAGATCTGCGGGTCATTTTGAACCTGAAGCCGGGGAGCCTCAGGGGGTAGAGCTCCGGCCCCTTCCTTTCCCACAACGCTGACCTCTTTGGGGATCCAGGGTGGTGTATCCGCTGGTTCCTTTTGGAGAGGGCTAATTATTTCCCAAGGTGTACTGGTTTTGAAGGAAACGTTGGCCACAAAAAAGGCCCCTGCACCCAGTTCCTTGCCTTATGAAGGGCTTTTGTGTGATTTGATCTAGCGTCTTAAGGGTGTTGTGCTCCTTCTTTGCAGTCTCGAGAACTTAGTCGACTGCTCTTCCAAATAAGTTGGATTCTTCCAACAGCTTATTAATAAGTGACGCTTGAGTTTTTGGTTTGAATCCACAGTTTCTTAGCCACGCGTGTCTCTTTAGGAGGTTGCCCTGAGCTAAAGATCGCCCCGCTGTCTCAGCGGAATCCAAAGTGTTTTTGAGGATACTTTGGTTTACTGGTCTGCCCTTGGTTACCGTGGACAGAAGACGAGACCGTAGCGGTTCAGGAACCTCCTGCATGCCCTCCTGTAATAAGGCCCATTGAGCGTCTGTGTAGCTGGCTAACAAAGTGGTATTGTTAGCGATGCACGTAGAAAAAGCCGCTGCAGCCATGACTCTCTTTCATAGGCAGTAGAGTTTTTTGACACTCCTTGTCAGGGGGTGCCTCTCCGGTTGACAGGGGAAGCCCTGACATTTTCCTCCTAGTTGGCACCACCAGTGAGTCTGGAGTGGAGTGAGCTCTGATGTAGAGGGGGATCAGAGAGGGAAGGCCAAAATAACATTTCTATCCTTGGATTAACTGCTCTTGTGACGGCGGATGTTGATAACGAGGGAGCTAGACGCGTTTTAATTGAGTTTAGAAGTGGAATAGCCTGGCTGACCGGCGGTTTCTCTTTAAGAACGTCCTCTACAAAGTCAGCCTCAGGAACAGCTTCATTGGTGGCGATCTTGAAATGTTCTGCTGCTTTGTGCAACGTGGCGTTAAACGTCATTTGATCGTCCACTGGAGAGGGCTGTCTAGTGGGGGTGGTCTGGGGGAATCTTAACACAAGGCATTAGGATCTGCAGAAGGATTTGGAGACTGCCAAGGGTGAGGGTCACCCATATCCAGGTTTTCCCCCCACCCCTCTATGGGGTCATGCATATCCTCAGGGTCAATTAAAGGATCATCATCCTGAGTGTCTGCAGGAACCCCCTCCTCAGTGAGGTCGTAAGTGTACACATCCTCTTCCTGAGAGGGATCAAAGAGTCTTGGAAATTTAGCCACAGTGGTCAAAAGGCCTTCGTCCCATGGTCTTTTGGGGGTGGATTGCTCTGAGGGTTACAAACCTGTCAAGCCTCTCCATACATCTTTCACATTTTTTCCTAGTCCAAACAGAAGACCTAGAGGGGTCTAGAGGTGGAAAGGGCCAAAAGTCGAGATTTTTGTTTCAACGCAGAAGAAATACCTTCTTCGCCTTCTGAAAACTCCTTCCAGGGAGGTTGCGTGTCCCTGTGCTTCTCCTTAGGCTTGGGGGAGAGTTCTGTTATTTCCTTCAACCTATCTTTGGATCTCGACGAATACTTGGGGTTTCCCGAGGGCGTCAGCAAATCGTTTGACTGTCGCTTCTGAGCGTCTGCCGAAACAATTCTTGCAATGCTTTCGGTAACGTCCTCCGCAGTAGGGAGATGCGCAGCCTGGGTCTGCGGTTGTGTAGTCTTCGGCGGAACCGGGACCTTGTCGTCAGTGGACGCCTTCTTACGATGCGTCTCAACTGTTCTTGGAATATTGGGGGTAGGAGCCTTCAATTTAGAGTGCCCGCTCGCTAGGCGCATCTGCGGCGAGGGCTGTCGATCCAGACGGTCAGCAGGCATGGCTGAAACTTCCGGTGTGCCCGTTGGAACTGTGGTCCGCTTTGACTTCGTCGAAGACTGGCAGGGGGTTGTGTGTTTAGTGAGTTGAGAGTGTTCGTCTTTGTTTCCGCGGTGTACAGTCCCCATAGCAGTGCGTGAGCCGTGCCTGGCGGGGCCTGGAACGCTCCGTCAAAAGGTCAACGGCCTCTGAGTCGGAGGCCTGCTCGTCACCGATGCCCTCATCAGAATCGGCGTTTGCCGCAGCGGGAGAACTCGACCTGACATCCCGTAAGCTGCCCACCGCTTGACATGGCGCTCCTTCAATGTCTTCGGACGGAGGAGCTTGCAACTTTTTGGTCGTGATCGAGGGGCAAGCAAGGGTTACACCATAGATGCTTCTCTCCAAGGAAATATGCCCTTGCAAATGGGGCAAAACCTAAAGGGAGTCCTCTCCATAGCTGAAGATAAGGAATGTGACGAAGACCAGAGAGGAAAGAGGGAGGTAAGGAAAAGGCATTCTCAGATTTTACAGAAATGTCTACCCCAATCCCACTCTCCCTACTGTGTAGGCCGGCTGGAAGGCCCGGCCACATGGTTGGCAATGCCGACTGGATCCCCGTCCGTCAAAGGTCAGTGGAGTCTTCGGCAGAGACCCAGGACAGCCATTGAAAGGAAGGACGGTCAGGGTGATCTTGATCGCCAACCAGCCCTCTGGCTGACAGACACCTTTGTGCTGCCTAACCCTGGCCATTGGAAAATGAACTCAAGCGGATAGTGATCTCACACTGTTCATTCAGAAATGCCAAATGTCTTAACATTCCTGAATAATAAAAACACTCCACAATACAGTAATCAATGACTGAGAAACAGCATTAGCGGTGTTGTATGATTAGAGTGCACCATTTACCACCAATGTTCCCGGAAAATCCCACGTACACCTGAAAATCAGTGCTCCATTTGTGACCAATTTTACTGTTCAAAGAGTTGCACGACACGTCTTAAAAATATTTAGCTTGAGAACCGGAAGCCCCTGGTAAGGCTGATTTAGTCCTACTATATTTTTGAACAACCTGACTGCTACTATCAGTCTAAAAATGTCCTTCGGGCCACTCAAATTCCATTTCCTGTACACAACCACTTAATGTCAAATGAAGTTAAAGGCATTGCAAATTTGCTTTGCTTGAACTGCACGCAGTCTAGGTAACTTAAGTACTGCAAAAATGTTCTATTAGCAGTCTTAAAATGTATCTAATTTGTGTTGTAATAATTTTTCTGCCAACTGAGCACTGATATTTTCTGTGGAAGAATGGATGTTGCTCACCATTTCATTTGATACGCATATTTTGCTCATTGCGCATTAAAGGTTGGGGACCCCACGACTCTCAGATGTAGAAGAGTGTGTATCATTCCCAGAAGAAAGATTTGAAGGACTGGAACACATGCATAATAAAATCCAACATTTCGAAGTAGAAGTTACCAATCTCGAAGACAGGAATAGAAGGGATAATATAAGAATGTATGGAGTGCCAGAAAACATTGAACAACATGATCCCACTAAATTCCTCACTGATTGGCTCCCCAAAATGTTAAATATTACCCTTTCACCTCCTCTTGAATTTCAGCGTGCGCAAAGAACTAGACCTTGTTTTGCCTCCAATAGCAACTCTCGTAGACCCCGTATTGCCTGCCTTTTATGACACCAACAAACTCGGCATATTTTGCTTACCGCCAAAAAAAAACTCAACTCTGAATTTTCAGGGCAACAAGATATTTATCTCCCCAGATTTTTCCAAAGCTACACAGGATAAAAGAAAGATTTTTAGACCTAAGAGCGGCGCTAAAGGGCTTGGATATTAAGTATGGTTTGCTAGAACCGGCAAGAATGCTCATTACCCCACCGGGTGGCATCACCAAGGAATACTTGAATCCAGAAGACCTCCTTGCTCTTATAAAATCTCTCCAGTCTTCGGATATGGACACTTTGCCTGATAAATCAACCTTAAAAAGGATCCAGTTCATCCACTCCACCTCATTTTCGTGTTCCATGATTTATTGAATCGGCACAAATTGTAATGCTCACCTGATTCCCGCAGAGGCGCCGGTCTTGACTGGGTGAATGCCGTATCTTCAAAGGTGATGTGTAACACACGGTTGGCTCTTTGGGCTGGACCTCTGTGCACTGTATGTCTGACTCGAAGAGTAAGATGTCTGCAGATAGAAAATATGGGATTAATGAACTGGGGTTATTGGGTGCCTCTCTCCTCTTCCCTTTCTCTTCTCCTGTAGAACCCCAAAGGTTAACACCCTCACCTTAGGTAAGTGAACGCCGGGCTCTCCATCTGCCTCGGGGCAGGGTGCCGTAACCAGTTTCTTCACCGGATAAGGGTGCAGGCCTCTTGACCTCAGAGGACTGCTGTCCGTCGTTAACTGCACGAACGGTAAGTTCTGGGCACTTCAAATGTCTTAAAAGTCTTTTGTAATGATATCTCTTGTTTTGCAGGGTTCCGGCGATGGCGGATGGCGGGCTGGAGTTGAGGATCGAACCCGCGTGAGTAATAGAAGCGCCTGGAAGCACGTAAGTAAGCGCTTGTAGCCTGCTTCACGATGCGCACTAACTGTCCCTTTTATCTTTCAGGTACAAGTTGGGAGCTTTAGAGAAGCTGAAGGGTGCTGGAATACCCACTGGATTCGGCGTGGGAAGGAGTAATGGCACGTGAGTAATAAAGTTGCCCAATGTCTTTAAACGGACCTTCTTTTGTCTTTCAGATGCGGGATGCAGCGCCGAAGGCCTCCGGAGCGTGCGAAGAGCTGGTAAGCTTTTGTCTTTCAGATGCCGGAATGCAGTGCGAAGACCTCCGGAGCATGCGAAGAGTAGGTAAGCCTTTGTCTTTCAGATGCCGGAATGCAGCGCGAGGCGTTGGTGACAGCCGATGGACCAGGTAAGAGATGCGCTGCCACTGAAGACCGTAGTGCTAACCTGTTTTTTTTTTGTCTTTACAGGTGCTGCTGAAGACTGGATTCCAGGATGGTAAGCCTTTGTTCCCTTAGGCCCAGGATCAGAAGCAGAAGACACGATGAGCGTTCTGCTGCAGAGAATGCAGAATAACGCAAAGCAAGATTCATCCATCGGGTGTGGTTTAAATAGCCTCCTGTAGTGCTTAGGTGTCTCCTTCCACAGCCACGCCTAGGTAAGAAAAGAGTTCCTGCTTTCCAGAAGAGTTCCAGTGTTCTGAACCTAGGGAGTGGCTCCTGCCCCACCCAACAGGAAAAGTAGTCCCAAACAGAAGAGGATCAGGGGTTCAACTGGCAGGTAAGTAAGCAGCATGGTCTGCTGCAGGTAAGTCCACCCAAGCATTATGAGCCCGGCGCTTCCAGCGCTGGGACTGGGCATCTTTATGAGCCTGGTGCCACTGGCGCCAGGACAGGGTCCAAAAGGTCCCAATTGGGACTGGCTGGCACTCGGAACCGGGGTTATGGGTCTGCTTCCAAGGGAGTCGGGCAAGTCCTGATCTTTTGGAAGCAGAGATCATGACAGCACCCCCCCTCAAGGCCCCTCCCAAACCGGGCTTCTCCGGGGGTTTGGGCTTGTTAGGAAATGTTCGATGAAATCTTTTGATTAGACGAGGCGCGTGGACATATTCTGCAGGTTCCCAGGATCTTTCTTGGGGACCGTAGCCTTTCCAGTCAATCAGGTAAAATAGTTTAGATTTGGAGATCTTGGAATCCAGGATGCTTTTGACTTCAAACTCGA
This sequence comes from Ambystoma mexicanum, assembly GCF_040938575.1. NCBI lineage: Eukaryota > Metazoa > Chordata > Amphibia > Caudata > Ambystomatidae > Ambystoma > Ambystoma mexicanum. The sequence continues at coordinate 476,154,324 of NC_090934.1, forward strand.
GTTCTCCATCAACTAGAATAGGTTTTGGAGATGTATTTAGTCGGGTTTGAGGTTGCACGGGTTTTAATAGAGAGACGTGGAAGACCGGATGTATCTTCATGTGAGGGGGCAAGTCCAACTTGACCGCTACTGGATTTACTATGTTAGTGATGGAATAGGGACCAAGGTATCTTGGGTTGAATGTGCGTGGTCCTTTTAGAGGTAGATATTTGGTGGATAACCAGACTTGATCTCCTACTTGATATTGGGGGGCTTCCTTCCGATGTTGGTCTGCTCCTTTCTTGTATTGTTCTTTAGCCCTTTGAAGGTGAGAAACGGCTTCCTTAAAGGCTTGGGTGATTGTAGAATGCAGGTGGTCTACTGCTGGTGTTCCAAGATCTTGGAGTGGATCTAACTCCGAGGTTCGAGGGTGACTACCGTATAAAAGAAAAAACGGGGTCTTCCCAGTTCCCGAGTGGACAGAGTTATTGTAGGCATATTCGGCTATCCAAAGGATATCTTTCAAAGTGTTTTCAGTTTGTTGTAGCATGCAGCGCAAATACTGTTCCAGAGTTTGATTGGTCCTCTCGGTTTGTCCGTCGGTTTGAGGGTGGTGGCTGGTCGAAAGTCTCACATCAATTTGAGCCGACCGACAGCATTTTCGCCAAAAATGAGAAATAAATTGACTACCTCGATCCGAAATTAGAACTGAAGGAAAACCGTGCAGTCGGACGATGTTTTTTCGAGAAATTCTCGGGCCAGAGTTGCTGCTGTTGGTAAGCCTTTGAGTGGAATGAAATGCGCCATCTTGGAGAATAGGTCCACGATTACTAGGATCGTATTGTATCCGGAGCATGGAGGTAGATCGGTGATGAAGTCCATAGAAAGCGTATGCCAAGGGCGAGGCGGGATGTCAATAGGGCGTAAGAGGCCGGCTGGTTTTTCCTTTTGACTCTTGTTTTGGGCGCATACTCCACAGGACATTATAAAGTCTCTGATATCTTTTTTTCAAGACGGCCACCAGAAGTAGCGCTTGATCTTTTCCGAGGTCTTGGTCATACCGGGATGTCCTTCCATTAAAGAATAGTGATAACAAGAGATAACCTTTTTCTGTAAATCTGTGCTGGGCAGGTATAACCGTTCTTGGAAATATAATAGGTTGTCCTTCACCGTAAAGTCCTTTCCCTGCAGATGCCAATTCTGTATGTCTGCTGGAGTTACCAGTAGCCTGGCTTTATCCTTAACTTCCTCTATGGATTGTGTGGCGATTACACCTAGAATTCTTTGTTCGGGAATGATAGGTACAGGTTTAGGATTGATCAAATGTTCTTCCACTCCCTAACATGCTTTTAACACCTTTTACGGAGGATGGCGATGGCCATTTGAGAATTGCATCGACCTTCTTTGAATCCATACGCACTCCGCTAGGTGATAATATGAATCCCAAGAATTCAACTTCAGTCACGTTGAAAACACATTTTTCCAACTTAGCGAAAAGTTTGTGTTGACGCAATCTCTCGAGGACCATTTTCACGTGTTTCCGATGTTCAGTTTCCGATGAAGAATAAACGAGGATGTCGTCAATGTAAACAACAACACACACATCTATGAGCTCTCTGAGGACATTGTTCATAAAATATTGAAAGGCGGCCGGGGCATTGCAAAGTCCGAAGGGCATGACCTGATATTCAAATAGCCCATACTTGGTGCGGAAGGCCGTCTTCCATTCATCGCCCTCTTTTACACGTACCAAGTGGAAGGCTCCTCTAAGATCCAGCTTTGTATATATGCATGCTTTTCTGACTTGGTCCAGGAGTTCAGGGATCAAAGGTAATGGATATCTATTCTTAACGGTGATCTGGTTCAGGGCGCGATAATCTATACAAGTTCTAAGGTCCCCTTCTTTTTTTGGAACGAAGAACAAAGCTGAGGAAGCAGGGGACTTGGAAGGACGAATAAAGCCATTCGCTAGGTATTGATCCAGGTATTGTCGGAGGTGAAGATTCTCAGGCTCGGTGAGGGCATAAATTCTACTACAAGGAGAAGTAGATCCAGGTATCAGGTCTATCTGGCAGTCATAAAACCTATGAGGAGGTAGAGAGTTAGCCTGATCCTTCCGGAAAACATCTTGGAATTCTAGGTATTCAGGAGGTAACTGAGGAGCCTCCGAGGAAAATGCTGCCAGTGCAACACCAGGTCGAGGGTGACAAGTAGAGACACATTCTGGAAACTGAACCGTTCTTGCTCGCCAATCGATCTGAGGATTGTGCTTCTCATGGTGTCCATCTTGACTTACTAGCGTCACTTCTTGGGTGGTATGCGTTACTGGTCCGGAGGCCATCTCCGTACCATCCACCGTCGTAATGACGTCCTTTACAGCCTTTGGACAAAGAGTCAGATTCATCCTCAAAACCATTTCATGATCCACATAATTGCCGATGGCACCGCTGTCGACGTAAGCTTCAATCGCATGTAATCGATCCGGATGTTCAGGGCTAATGAGGACCATAGGTATCACGAAATGCGAGGTCACGGAACTGGTTTTAAAGCTCGGCAAGAGGACCTCTATTCTTGTCGGGCGAGGTCGTTTCCCTGCTCAGAGTTTGTGACCCTGGTAACTGCAGCTACTACTGCCTTCTTGGCTGGTTTCACAGGACAGTCTCGAAGAAAGTGCCCCGAGTTTCCGCAATAGAGGCATAATTGCAGCTGTTTTCTCCTTTCCCGCTCCTTTTGTGTTAGTGGTCCTTTCAGGCCCCCTATTTGCATGGGTTCCCCGGAGTCTACTCCTTTGGTAGGAGTTGGTGGTTTGGAAAATACTCGAGCATCAAACTTGGAACGATCGGCCTTCCTGTTCTGCAGTCTGTGGTCAATTTGAACGACTAAGTCAATATAGTCCGAACAGTCTTGCGGGGGATTCACTACTTGGGCTAACACATCTTTGAGCTCTCCACGTAGACCTCTATAAAACAGCGTAATCCTTTTGTCCTCAGGCCATCGAGTTTCCACTATCAGTCTGTTGAAAGACGCAATATAAGCCAAAAGGTCTTGATTACCTTGTCGCAATGAAAGGAGCTCATTGTCCAAGGCCTGCCCCTGTGAATGTCTTGCAAACAGTTTTTCCATACTGAGCTGAAAAGCTTGAAAATCATGGAGAACCGGATCATCTTGATTAACTAGAGGGATCGACCAGTCTGCCGCATTGCCACTAAGGTACGAAAGCACGAAAGCTACCTTAGCTTGATCAGTTGGAAAGGCTGCTGGCCGGCATAAGAAGTGCAACCGGCACTGATTAATAAATACTGCAAACCTCTTTGGGTCACCAGAAAATCGTTCGGGCGGAGCCAGAGGTACATTCCCAGGTAGGTTGATCTGCACTGGGTTCGTAGAGGATGTTGAAGGAAGATTTGCCCCTGATGCGGGTAACGGAGTTTGTCCGGCTTGTGACTGTAGCAATTGTCTAGCGAGATCGTCTGTTCGCTCCTTGGAAATAATCAGTTCCCTTCTTAGAGCATTCATTTCCTGACGGGCTGCATGCACTTCTGCTCTTAGTTCCCCAAGTAACTGGGCTAGCTGGTCGGTATCCGAGGTTTCCATAGCGCCTGGGTGGGAGTTTTGCGATTGGCTTTGCGTTCTGTAACGCTCACCTGATTCCCGCAGAGGCGCCGGTCTTGACTGGGTGAATGCCGTATCTTCAAAGGTGATGTGTAACACACGGTTGGCTCTTTGGGCTGGACCTCTGTGCACTGTATGTCTGACTCGAAGAGTAAGATGTCTGCAGATAGAAAATATGGGATTAATGAACTGGGGTTATTGGGTGCCTCTCTCCTCTTCCCTTTCTCTTCTCCTGTAGAACCCCAAAGGTTAACACCCTCACCTTAGGTAAGTGAACGCCGGGCTCTCCATCTGCCTCGGGGCAGGGTGCCGTAACCAGTTTCTTCACTGGATAAGGGTGCAGGCCTCTTGACCTCAGAGGACTGCTGTCCGTCGTTAACTGCACGAACGGTAAGTTCTGGGCACTTCAAATGTCTTAAAAGTCTTTTGTAATGATATCTCTTGTTTTGCAGGGTTTCGGCGATGGCGGATGGCGGGCTGGAGTTGAGGATCGAATCCGCGTGAGGACTAGAAGCGCCTGGAAGCACGTAAGTAAGCGCTTGTAGCCTGCTTCACGATGCGCACTAACTGTCCCTTTTATCTTTCAGGTACAAGTTCGGAGCTTTAGAGAAGCTGAAGGGTGCTGGAATACCCACTGGATTCGGCGTGGGAAGGAGTAATGGCACGTGAGTAATAAAGTTGCCCAATGTCTTTAAACGCACCTTTTTTTGTCTTTCAGATGCGGGATGCAGCGCCGAAGGCCTTCGGAGCGTGCGAAGAGCTGGTAAGCTTTTGTCTTTCAGATGCCGGAATGCAGTGCGAAGACCTCCGGAGCATGCGAAGAGTAGGTAAGCCTTTGTCTTTCAGATGCCGGAATGCAGCGCGAGGCGTTGGTGACAGCCGATGGACCAGGTAAGAGATGCGCTGCCACTGAAGACCGTAGTGCTAACCTGTTCTTTCTTTGTCTTTACAGGTGCTGCTGAAGACTGGATTCCAGGATGGTAAGCCTTTGTTCCCTTAGGCCCAGGATCAGAAGCAGAAGACACGATGAGCGTTCTGCTGCAGAGAATGCAGAATAACGCAAAGCAAGATTCATCCATCGGGTGTGGTTTAAATAGCCTCCTGTAGTGCTTAGGTGTCTCCTTCCACAGCCACGCCTAGGTAAGAAAAGAGTTCCTGCTTTCCAGAAGAGTTCCAGTGTTCTGAACCTAGGGAGTGGCTCCTGCCCCACCCAACAGGAAAAGTAGTCCCAAACAGAAGAGGATCAGGGGTTCAACTGGCAGGTAAGTAAGCAGCATGGTCTGCTGCAGGTAAGTCCACCCAAGTATTATGAGCCCGGCGCTTCCAGCGCTGGGACTGGGCATCTTTATGAGCCTGGTGCCACTGGCGCCAGGACAGGGTCCAAAAGGTCCCAATTGGGACTGGCTGGCACTCGGAACCGGGGTTATGGGTCTGCTTCCAAGGGAGTCGGGCAAGTCCTGATCTTTTGGAAGCAGAGATCATGACACAAATTCAAACCTGGTAAACCTCACCATTCCAGAACCAGTTCTGATTTCAATCCAACTGCAAAGATATTTGATAACCTTGAAAAACAAAAGATAAATCTAGATCCACGATAAAACATACCAATCCTGAAGATTCATCTTCAACCAAATAACTTGTTTCATTCGCAACTTTAGCTTTCTGTTATGTTATGTTATTTTATTTGTAAGGCGCCAAAGCCCAAAGGCAGCCAGGCGCCATGAAGAATAAAGATAGAGCCCTATCAAGAACAGCCACGAAGCTGGATCAGAGCTTTATGAAAACAGAAAGGTCTTCAGCTGTTTCCGGAAGATCAGAAGATCAGATGTGTTGCGTAGAAATGCCGGGAGGGCATTCTAGGCCTGTGCGGCCTGCACATGAAAGGCTCGGCCATTGCCACAAGCTCTTTTCACTCAATCTACTTGTTGAGAGCAAGTCTTAGCTGAGCGAAGAGATCTACTAGGCGTGTATAGCTTCAGCCTGTTCTTCAGGTATATGCGTGCATCACCAGAGATGCATTTATGACAAGTTGTCAAGAGCTTAAATTGTATTCTAGCTGAAACTGGTAGCCAGTGGAGACGACTCCTGGCAGCGGATGTGGGCTCTAGACACATCATCTGGAAGACGATACGTACCGCTGTGTCTACTTTCTTTGCTTCTCCCAAGAGGGCGTTACAGTAGTCCACTCTAGGCAGTGTTATGGCCCAGACTAATTTCTTGCGGTTTTCCTCTGAGACCAGCGCGGCCACTTGACGAAGCACTTTCAAATAATAGTTGGTGCTTTTCACAACAGCATCAACATGAGCCTTGTTGTCTAAGCTGGCTTCCAGATAGGTGCCCATGGTCTTAACCTTGGGTACCACTGGTATCTGACATCCGTCGAACAGAAAACTGTTGTATTGGGAACCCAGCTTCTCTCTAGTTTGTTTGGGGCCATATAACATTAGCTCCGTCTTCGTGGCGTTAAGGCAGAGCCAATTGGTCATCATCCAGCTTTTCACCATTTGATAGATCTGATCTAGGTTTTGTTGGTCCTTACTGTGGTCTCCACCAACCTCCAGTGCCAATTGAAAATCGTCTGCATAGTTGCAGAAAAAGAGGTCTGCATTCTCAAGATCCCAGCATAATGGGATAATGTAAATATTAAAAAGGAGGGGGGAAAGGCGATAGTGATCTCAGCATCAGAGTCACTCTCTCCCCAATGTACTCAGGATCTACGCCCCTCAAGAAATGACTTGACCTAGGTTATTGCCTCCTCTGAGAGACCGGCAACGGTAGACATGCGATCTAGCAGAATCCTGTGATCTAGCAAGTCAAAGGCTGCTGATAGGTCGAGTAACATCAGCAGCCCTGACTTGCCAAATTCCAGGCCAGACAGCATGTGCATCTGCAAATCCAACAAGGCACTCTCAGTGCCATGAAAGCTGCGAAACCCTGATTGTTTTTTATGAAAGATGTTTCTTTCTGCCACATGTGCCTGCAATTGTAGCATGGCTACTTTATTTACAAGCTTTAAAAAATAAAATAGTATTTGTAATTGGTCTAAGGTTTGCGGCATCATTAGGGTCCAGGCCAACCTTTTTTACCAAAGGGGTGACTACAACATGTTTTATAGATGAGGGAATGTGATTGGTACGAAAGGAGGAATTAAAGCGACAAAGGAAAGGGGCAAAGATGTCTTTGTGTTCTAATATAGTTTTAGATGGTAGAAGTTCACCTGGGCAATTTGTAGGATGCATGGCTCGCATAATATTACAAATATCTGTAGTGGTAGGTTCTTTAAATGTAAACTTAGCTTGGGATTTTTTAGGAGATTGTTCTCCCTCTATTGTGAATTTAGTTGTAATTTTAGATTTACACTGTCTCCTCAATGCTGTCATGATTGGGTTCACTAAAGATAGCACTAGGGGTTATTTTGGCTAGTTCTTGAAGGATTTTATTTTGAGCTGTTTTTAGTTTATCGGCAAAGGCTTTTTGTACATTTGTACAGTCGTCCCTCGTGGGTTTAATGACCAGGTTTATACTGGCGGGTTTTTCCCAGGATCTCAAGAGACTAAAAAGCTCTTTAGTTTGATTCCCAGCGTTAGTGATTTGATTGTTATATAAGTTGTACTTAGTGTCTACAATATTTGTCTTATATTCCCTGGCCTTAATTTTCCAAATTTCTAGATTTTCTGGGGTATTGTCTTTTTGCCAGGTATGTTCCGTCTGTCATTTGACTGTTTTCAATTCTGCTAACGCTGGAGTAAACCATTTGTGATGGTTTGGAGTATCTCTGACCTTTCTAACTTTCAGTGGTGCGACTCGATCTAGCATTTTTTGAATTTGATAGTTATAAGTACTTCCGGACAATCAGAGTCCTTAGTATTTTTTATTATCATCTCCAAACATTTTGAGAGAATAGGAGGTGTAACTGTAACGCTCACCTGGTATCCACAGGGACGTCACTCAGCCTGTTCTGACCTCTTACGACCTCGAACCCTTCCCTGGAGGCTATTCGACTGGAGACTGGGCCTTGTTTTCATGGATAGTGTGCTCTCCGTCCTGCTTTCAGCGCAGGGGCGCGTTGATTGATGCAGGCTCGTTGCTGCCCAGTTACTTCACTGGCAAGAGTCCGACAGGTAAGTACAAGGAGTCTTTTGAACAGTTCTCTAACTTAGTTCCTTTCCTTCCTTAGATGATGGCCGGCGTCCGGGGATGGCGGCGTGCTGCTGAGATGAGTAGCGCTGAAGGTGATTGAGAGCGCGATGCACCCCTTTCGTATTTGCATTGAACTGAGTTCCTTTTCTGTGTCTTTTAGGTGCCGCAAAGTTTTCAGCGTGGATGCCGGTTATGAAGAACAAATGCCGTGCGTAAGCGCGGTATGCAGCGCCTCTAGATGTTTCCACACTAACCTGGAGTGTCTTTTCCCTCTTTCAGATGGATGATAAGTTCCGGAGACAGAGTTCCCCCAGAGCGGCTGGGGTTCAGGTAAGCATTTGAAGCTTGTACAGTATTTAAAAATAAGCGAAGATTTGCAGAATGCTTACTAATGCCTTTTTTCTGTTCTTTTCCCTTTGCCGGGATGGGAATGACACCGCCGAAGATGCCTGCAGAACAGAAGGAGCGATAAATGATGGGCAGAAGCGCCGCAAGGTAAGGCTGCTCCTAACGGTGTTCTTGTTCTTGCAGGAGCTGAGCGCAGAAGAAAGATGTAGGCCTACTGGAGACCGATCCGAACACGGTGAGCATCACGCTGCAGGTGCAGAAAACGCAAAGCATGTTTCTCAGCCTGGGTGTGGCTTAAATAGTCTCTGGGTATCCCAGGTGTCTCTGGGCTGAACCACACCCAAAATACTAGAACGCACATGCAGTTCTGGGGACCGAAATATGTGGGGGCATCCATCTTGTCCCCATCAATGCACTACAAGACCAATCCCCAATGTTATCCTATGGGAGCGAGTGAGTCTGGTGCCACAAGCGCCAAGTCGGACTCCAAGTGGGTTTTTGGAGGGATGGAGAGGCCCTTGAGGGCCATGTAGGTGATCATGGCCTGGATCCAGCCTGACATCTTGGAGGGCGGGGGACATGAGGGGCAGGAATCAAGACAGCACCCCCCCCGCCCCCCCAAGGCCCCTAAGTAGTATAATTTGGATCTGACGTACTTTGAATCTAGGATGTCCTTGACTTCGAATTCTGGCTCCCCGGCAACTACTACTGGCTGCGGTGGCGTTGCTACCTGGGTCCCAGGTTGAACAGGTTTAAGGAGAGACACGTGGAACACAGGATGAATCTGCATGATTGACGGCAAAGCTAGTCTGACCGCCACAGGATTCATCACAGAGGTGACGGTGAATGGACCCAGGTTTCTTGGAAGGAAAGTTCGGGCTCCTTTAATGGACACGTGTTTAGACGCCAGCCAGACTGTCTCCCACTCGGTAGTTGGAGGCCTTTTCTCAGTGTTGATCAGCAAACTTCTTTTGGCGATTCTTAGCTTGAAGTAGGTGTTCAGCTGCCCTTTTAAAGGTTTGAGAAATGGTTGTGTGCAAGGTTTTGACTGCTGGCATTTACAGGGTTGTAGGAACTTCCAACTCAGAAGTACGTGGGTGCCTGCCATACATGGTATAAAAGGGTGTCTGCCCAGTGCTGGTGTGTAGGGAATTATTATAAGCATATTCAGCTATCCATAATAGGTCAAACCAGCTTCCTTCAGCTTGGTGTAACATGCAACGCAGATACCGCTTGAGCGTCTGATTTGTCCTCTCAGTTTGACCATCCGTTTGGGGATGGTGACTGGTGGATAGCCGGATGTCGATCTGGACCATAGAGCAGCATTTTCTCCAGAAGTTAGATACAAATTGAGTACCTCGGTCTGAGAACAGAACTGAAGGACACCCATGGAGCCGTACAATGCCTTCAAGAAATACCTTTGCCAGAGTGGAAGCATTTGGTAGCCCCTTAAGAGGAATGAAATGTGCCATTTTTGAAAATAGGTCCACGACCACAAGAATAGTGTTAAACCCTTGACTGGGTGGCAAGTCAGTAATAAAATCAAGGGACAACGTGTGCCAGGGTGCTGGTTGGATTTCCAATGGTTGTAATAGCCCAGCCGGTTTCTGCTTGGATGACTTGTTTTGAGCACACACTCCACAAGATGGGATGAATTGGATAATGTCTTTCCACCACGTGGGCCACCAATTTCGTTTTACCTTGGCTAGGGTTTTAGCGATTCCGGGGTGGCCCTCGATCAAGGAATCATGATAACCGGACATGACTTGTTCTCTTAGTTCTTGGTTTGGTAAGAATAAATGATTCCTGAAGTAGGGCAACTGATCTTTTATCATGTAATGTTCTCCTTGTGCACTCCACGCTTGTAATTGCTCCGAAATCATCAGGTTTTGGATTTCTTCATGTAATTCTTTCTGAGTTATGGTTGCTGTGATTCCTAGGAGCTCGTCACTCGGGATGATTGCCATTGGGTCAGGGGTCTGATAGCCTTGCTCTTCCACCCCTATACGGGAAAGGGCATCGGCCTTCCCGTTTTTTACCCCTGGTCGAAATGTAATCACAGTCATATTCAGCAAAAAAAAGAGCCCAGCGTAGTTGTCTTGAGGATTGGGCCTTTGCCGTTTTTAGGTAATGGAGGTTCCGGTGGTCAGTTATTACGGTGATTGTGTGTCTGACGCCCAAGAGGTAGTGCCGCCATGCCTTAAAGGCTGACTTAATGGCCAGGAGTTCTTTGTCTGTGATAGCGTAATTGAGTTCAGGGGGTGTGAATTTACGTGACCAGAAGGCAACATGGTATAACTGGGCCATTTTGGGGTCCTTTTGTGAGAGGACAGCTCCCATAGCCATGCTTGAGGTATCCGTTTCCACCAGGTATGGGAGATCAGGGCGAGGGTGGCGTAAGATTGGGGCAGATGTGAATCTTGCTTTGAGTTCCTGCAAAGCCTCCTCGGCTTCTGTTGTCCACTGGAACATTTTGTTGCTTTTCCTTAGTAATGACGTGATGGGATGCACGATTTGCGCAAATCCTGGGATGAACCGGCGGTCGAAGTTTGCAAAACCCAGCATACTTTGAACCCCCTTGAATGAATTTGGGGATGGCCAGTTCAGGATAGCACCTACCTTGTGTACATCCATTCGATTCCATTCGGGCTGAGAATAAAGCCCAGGAATTCCACCTCGGAGACGTGGAATGAGCACTTTTTGAGCTTGGCGTAGAGCTGGTGTTGACAGAGTTTCTCCAATACGGATCGGACGTGTTTAACGTGGTCCTGCTTTGAAGCGGAATATACTAGGATATCGTCAATGTACACTAGAGCACAGACATCAATCAATTCCTGTAGGACATTGTTCATGAAGTATTGAAATGCAGCAGGCGTGTTGCAAAGGCCAAAGGGCATTACTTGATATTTGTACAAGCCGTATTTGGTCCGAAAAGCAGTTTTCCATTTGTTCCCCTGTTTTACGCGAACAAGGTGATATGCCCCCCTCAGGTCTCGTTCTGTGTAGATTTGGGCATCTTTGACTTGATCAACCAATTCAGGGATCAGTGGCAGGGGGTAGCGATTTTTTATGGTAATCTGGTTCAGTGCGCGATAGTCGATGAACTTTCTCAAGTCCCCCTCCTTTTTCGGTACGAAGAATAGAGGACTGGCTGCTGGAGACTTCGAGGGACGGACGAACCCGTTGGCCAGGTAATGGTCAAAATAGGACTTCAGGTGCTGGTTTTCTGGTTCCGTGAGTGCGTAAATTCGCCCACAAGGGATTTGTGCGCCGGGTATCAGGTCGATTTGGCAATCGTATGGTCTATGCGGTGGCAGGGTATTAGCCTGTTCTTTATGAAAGACATCTTGAAAGTCCTGATATTCACTTGGTAGGTTGCCGATTGCCACAGTCGCAAGGATGGAGGTTCTGGTGTCTATTGGTTATTTCTCTTGATGATAACATGTGTGGGCGCAAGTCTCGGGAAAGGCCAATTCTTTTGCTCGCCAATCGATTTGAGGATTGTGAGCTACCAACCATGGCATTCCCAAAATCAACCCGGAACTGTGGTGCCTTAATGAGGTCGAAAACGATAGATTATTGGTGTCCATCCTGGCACAGAAGGGTTAAAAGCTGCAGTGCATTGGGATACTGGACCAGAAGCAATTTCCGTGCCGTCGACAGTGGTAACGGTGTAGGTGATTGATTTGGGGTGTAATGGAAGCCCCATCTTTGCCGCAAGATCCTGATCGATGTAATTCCCAACGGCTCCACTGTCTATGTACACTCTAACTGCGTGCATCCGAGATGGTTGTTGGTGATTGATCAAGACCACAGATAGTGCAAAATGGGAGGTCTGTAGTTCACTTTCTTCGCTCGACAAGTGGACCCCTACACTTGCCGGGCTGTGGAGTTTTCCGATTCCTTGATGGTATCTTCCTTGTCCATGGCCCCTACCGTCCTCCTCGGTGGCTTCACAGGGCACTCTTTAAGGAAATGACCTGACCTTCCACAGTACAGACATAACTGCTGATGTCTCCTTTTATCCCTTTCCACTTTAGTCAAAGGGGATCTGACCCCCCCCCCCCCATTTGCGTTGGTTCTCCTGAACCTTCCGTTGTGTGGGCAATATTGTCCTTTGAACGCACATACATAGGGCGAGGGTCCGGTCTGGTTCGATCTGCTCTTCGGTCCTGCAACCTATGATCCAGTTGAACAACAAGGTCAATGAATTCTGAGCAGTGTTTCGTGGGGTTCACTACTTGTGCAGAACATCCTTGAGCTCCCCCCCCCGCAAACCCCGATGAAATAACGTGGTTCTCTTCTCCACTGTCCATTCTGCTTCAACTATGAGTCTATTGAACGTGGCTATGTATGTTAATAGGTCTTGATTCCCTTGGTGTAGGGACAGAAGTTCGTTGTCTAATGCCTGCCTACGAGTACGACGGCGAACAGCTTTTCCATCTCCTGCTGAAAGCCCCTGAAGTCATGCAGCAATGGATCGTCTTGGGCCACAAAGGGTACAGACCAGTCCGCAGCGCTACCACTCAGGTAGGATAGCACAAAAGCGACCCGTGATTGGTCATTCGGAAAGGCCCCTGGCCTACAAAGGAAGTGCAGGTGGCACTGGTTCATGAACATTGCAAACCTCTTGGGATCCCCCGTAAATCGTTCGGGCGGGGCCAAGGGAGCTGCCCCAGGAAAGGTTATCTGAACGGGATTGGCTGATGGCGCTGGCATCGAGGGCACGCTTCCCGGCAATGGTGCATGCCCTGCTTGTGACTGGAGAAGTTGCCGGCTTAAATTATCAGTGCGTTCTTTGGCTACTATCAGCGCTCTCCTCAGGGTGTTGGTCTCCTGCCTGGCTGCATGTACTTCAGAACGTAGCTGCACCAACATGTGGGCTAGCTGGTCGGTTTCTGACGTTTCCATGACGCCCAGGTGGATTTTGATGTGAGGATTTACGCTCTGTAACGCTCACCTGGTATCCACGGGGACGTCACTCAGCCTGTTCTGACCTTTTACGACCTCGAACCCTTCCCTGGAGGCTATTCGACTGGAGACTGGGCCTTGTTTTCTTGGATAGTGTGCTCTCCGTCCTGCTTTCAGCGCAGAGGCGCGTTGATTGATGCAGGCTCGTTGCTGCCTAGTTACTTCACTGGCAAGAGTCCGACAGGTAAGTATAATGAGTCTTTTGAACAGTTCTCTAACTTCGTTCCTTTCCTTCCTTAGATGATGGCCGGCGTCCGGGGATGGCGGCGTGCTGCTGAGATGAGTAGCGCTGAAGGTGAGTGAGAGCGCGATGCGCGATGCACCCCTTTCGTATTTGCATTGAACTGAGTTCTTTTTCAGTGTCTTTTAGGTGCCGCGACGTTTTCAGCGTGGATGCCGGTTATGAAGAACAAATGCGGTGGGTAAGTGCGGTATGCGGCGCCTCTAGATGTTTCCACGCTAACCTGGAGTGTCTTTTCCCTCTTGCAGATGGATGAGAAGTTCCGGAGACAGAGTTCCCCCAGAGCGGCTGGGATTCAGGTAAGCGTTTCAAGCTCGTACAGTCTTTAAAAATAAGCGAAGATTTGCAGAATGCTTACTAATGCCTTTTTTCTGTTCTTTTCCCTTTTCCTTAGGAAGCGGCGTGCTGGGATGGGAATGACACCGCCGAAGATGCCCGTAGAACAGAAGGAGCGATGAATGATGGGCAGAAGCGCCGCAAGGTAAGGCTGTTCCTAACGGTGTTCTTGTTCTTGCAGGAGCTGAGCGCAGAAGAAAGATGCAGGCCGACTGGCGACCGATCCGAACACGGTGAGCGTCCCGCTGCAGGTGCAGAAAACGCAAAGCATGTTTCTCAGCCTGGGTGTGGCTTAAATAGTCTCTGGGTATCCCAGGTGTCTCTGGGCTGAACCACACCCAAAATACTAGATCGCACATGCAGTTCTGGGGACCGAAATATGTGGGGGCATCCATCTTGTCCCCATCAATGCACTACAAGTCCAATCCCCAATGTTATCCTATGGGAGTGAGTGAGTCTGGTGCCACAAGTGCCAAGTCTGACTTCAAGTGGGTCTTTGGAAGGATGGAGAGGCCCTTGAGGGCCATGTAGGTGATCGTGGCCTGGCTCCAGCCTGACATCTTGGAGGGCTGGGGACATGAGGAGCAGGAATCAGGACAGTAACCAGCTTCATGTTCCTACCAAGCAAATCATGTGTAGGTTCATGTTTCCTAGGATGAGCGATAGGAAGTGTCCGTTGAAAATTAATGGAAACATGATCTGACCAGGGACATGGCATGCTAATTACATTGTCAAGTAAGCTATTTCCTCTTCCCACCCAGTCCAAGGTCTGACTTTTTATATGTGTAGGTTCATTATAATGGATGTGTATATGGTGGCTTTTAAAAGGTATTTCAAGGTCAATGGCTTTACTGTCGTTAGCATGACCCTTCCATAGGTTAAAATCCCCCATAATCACCACAGCAGAGTTAGTGGTCAACAATGTTGTGACAGTGTCCACAATATCGTCATTGAAATTAGGGGATTCACCTGGAGGGCGCTAGATTAGAATAAAGTTAATGCTGTGATTGAAATCAGCATGTGTGCTCACCCTTGTTTTGTTTCTCATATATTCTACTATAGTTGCCCAACTTTAAAACCCATATTTAATCAGCTCTGTCTAGCCCATCGATTCATTGTGATCTATCTTGGGCTGATTGCTTAGGGTCAACTCCTTTGTCTTGGAAACAAGACAACACAGCGCAACATAGGTTGAAATCCCGATCCCGTGCTTACAAACCAATCTCTGGTATTAAGCGTGTTATAAAAGAACCATTATAATAATTATTATAATTATTTTGTTGCTTCTTATGGCAGCTCCTAGCAATTTTGTGACCTGTTATTTTTGCATATTGTTGTTCACTTACATGTTGAAGCATTACTTTCATCTATCTATTCCTGTAAAAATCAAATGTTTGATCTTTTTATATAGTCTCTTTCCTTTTGTTTGTTCCTTACCTTACCCTTATTTATGTTTATTAGGACTATTATAACATTAAGTGATTTAATTCTCAGCATACAAATGGTTTTTGAGTTATATTAAATTGCACAATGTTACTGCTTTACTAATACATTACACAAATATCTTTTGCTATCATTGTTTATTAGATAGAATGAATATTAATCAGGTCATGGAATGTTAAGAGGCTTAATAGCCCTATTAAAAGACAAAGAATCTTTAGCCATATCGAGGAAATTAATCCGGATATTGCATGCATTCAAGAAACACATTTAGAATCCGTTGAAGAGAAAGTAACTGAATCAAATGATGGGTAAAAACATGCTTTTTTCGCACCAGCGTTAGGGACAAAAGGAGGAGTTTCTATCCTTATACATAAGAAAACATCTTTCCAGCTCATTGGTGAATAACATGACCACTCTGGACGTTGGTCTATTATCGATACCAACATCAACAAGATGGATGTCACTATCCATAATATATATGGGCCTAATGCTTCTGACCCATCCTTTTGGAATAATTTAAAACCATCTCTTTTTAATAAAAATTATAAATCAACTCATTTGTGGAGACTAATCAAATCTGTAATTTCACCTTAGATCATAAATGTGAAACCAAATGTGTTAATTCTAAATCTGATAAACATCCCCTACATTTTATAGATGACGTAGCCCTTGTTGATACTTTTGCGGCCAAGATATTAAGAAATGTACCTTCTTAAACCCCCCCTCTCCCCTACCTCCCCAGAGAGTCTCCAATCCACAACAAATTAGCGAGGCATTCTTTGAATTCTATTCCCAACTCTGTTCAGCAGTCCAAACTATTCTTAATGATAAAACTCTGAACTATCGCCACGCTCACAAGAAAGTCACGGATCACCCAATTAGACATGTCTTTTCTTGATAACACTTTCTCGTTACATCAAGGCTAGATGCAATTGCGCAGAAACAGAACCATTTGAGGAGGAATGCAACCTACTTACAGACAGATTTCGAGAAAGAGGATATCCGGCAACCACCATCCATAAAGCAACTAGCAAAGCACGAGCAATGCCTAGAATGGAAACCTTGAAACAGAAAAACAAACGGACCGACTCGAACACAAAGAGCGTTAGATTTATAACCAAGTACTGTGAGAATAACCAAGAAATTAAGAAGGTACTCAATAGAAAATGGGCATATACTACACCTAGACAAGGACCTTTCAAGATACATAAATGATGAGCCCACAGTGATATTTCACAGACTGAAAAACAGACTGAGTCCATTATACTTATCTAGTATTAGTACAGAACCAACATGGCTACAACGGGCGACAAAAGGATTTCGCAAATGTGGCACTTGCACTATGTGCAAATTTGCTCACACAGATACTGAACAATTCATTGACCAAAGAGGAACCAGAGTGCAGATTCATGAAAACATTAATTGCAAATCAATGCATGTAGTGTATGCCATAATATTTATTAATTTATTTATGCGCATTTGTAAAGCGCACAAGCAGCCCGAGGGCATCGTGGCGCTTGTTACAAGAGTTTGCAAGAATTTTCAGTGGGGAGGTTACATCTGACCAAAGGTCTCTTAGTTACAGGATACAGTAGTCATAACGTTTTTCTTTTAGCAGACAGAAAACACAAAAACAAAGCATGTTATGTTGGTTAAATGAAGAGTAGTGTTTTGAGTGCTTTGTGGAACGCAAGGTGGGACTGAATCAATCTGAGGCTGGCCGGGAGGGCATTATGCGTCTGTGGAAAATGTTGCATAGGAAGCACAATCCGTGAACTAAGGACAAGGATCCCGGAGCATTTGACTATTGGCAGCCAAGATCCTAAACTAACGCTGGCCCAGCATTGGCAGAACTTACACCAACTTGAATATAAGAGGGATGTGCGATTCATAGGACTAAAGAAAATCTCTCTGGGCAAAAAGGGGGGGACAAGAAGCTAGTATTACACCGCATGGAAGCGAGGCTGATTTGTAAATTAAGAGCAACAGAATGTGGGTTGAACACAGATCAATAGATGGGTTCATTTTTATAGGGTCTTCATACATGATGGATAATTACATATTTTATCTGAATAAGATAATGCATAGTAGTAAGCATTTAACTATGAACAAATGAAAAATGAGTTGGAATTCCGTATCTAACTAAGTTTGGTGACTGATATATATTTCATTTAGATTAGAAGCTTAAATTGTAATTATAGTTATGTCTTATTTAATTTCAGCCAATTTAAAATCCTAACTGGTTGTAGTATTTCGAACATATCCAATTACATTAACTTATAGCTAAATCTTGACATCCATATGATTGACCAGCTGTTCGAAATTCACAGTATGATTGGTTATTCTAGATCTGACGGGTCAGCAAATATATAATTTGTTTGCTAATGAAGTTACAATAGGAATCATAATCGAATGATGTATTCTACCATTGAGAAATGGGTGAAAAAGTAGACTGTTGTTACTTTAATGTTCATTGATATATTCATTTTTGTTTACTTTTAGCCCAAGAAGGGAAGGTGTCCACCTCGAACATATCTTCTACATTTCAATTCATTTTAGTACTTAATTTCAGTAATTAGGGATACTTGGCTTGAAATGGGCTATTACAGCCCAAAGTATGACCGTCAAACCGAAGTATCGCATGACGTGCGTACGCCATCCCCGTCTCGCAAAGGGATGACGTCACGTGCTCCACGCATTGACATCTCTGCTTAAATAAACATCCCGGACCGGCAACCTCTATTAGGATTACAATCGCAGTGACAGTGTTACGAGTACTTGCAGATTGGGAAACCCTACAGGTAAACACTGTAGGATCACTTCATGTAAAGGGAAGGGCACAGAGTCCTTAATTTATTTAATTTTAATATATGGGTACGTGACATACATTACAAGATTCGATTGGAATGATTTTCCTTTACAGGCACTAGGGATCTAACCCGGAAGTTTTGAGCTAGGGTGCAAGACGCAGCAGAAATGCAATGATTAGCTCAGAATATAAACGCAATGGTGAGTAATGTTATATTAATCTCACCCACAGCTATGCACTCTGCCAAGCATTAAAATCAGCATAGTGGGTGAAGGTATTACACTTGGGAGTTAATCAAGATTCTAGATACTGTAAATAACTCAACAGGGTCATGAAATCAAGTCACTGCATGATAGGGAGAGGACCTCACTATATTGAGTTTAAGGACTTGATATTCTGATTGAGACTATGGACATTGGTTAATGTAATATTAAAGCATAATATTATTTAATTAGACCATACTACTTTCAACTATACAATGCAGTGGCAACAAATTAATTAAAGTCAAGCTTACATCAGAACTGTACAACTTTATGAGCTGAAGTAACTAATATGTGTTACTGTTTTCTCTCTCCTTCCACTCCACCACTACTACATTTTCTGTCTAATGGTGCAATGTTATATATATATAGGATACATTACTCACCGTAATCGTTTTTCTGATGCTTGTATCTGCTTAGATTCACATGCTGTGCATAGGCCGACATCTAGTGGAAGCTGCGGAGTATTACAGTTTGTTTTTCGAAACTCGAAAATGGGTATCGACACAGGGCGTGCCAGTAATACTATCCCTAGTGTGACGTCCACTGTACCCAAGATCCCTCACGCGTCTAGGATCCTCAGATTGTATTTTTTCTGACACGAGGTAGCATGAGGAGTAGCGTGAGTACAGATAATCCAAGCAGATAGATAGAAAGATAAAACTACAAGCAACCATGCGCCTTCTCTCAGAGAGGAGGAAGGGTGGGTCGCATGTGAATCTAAGCAAATACAAGCATCAGAAATACGATTACGGTGAGTAATGTATCCCTTCTGAGGCTTGTGGAATCTGCTTAGATCACATGCTGTGCAAAGATTAGCGAGCAGTACCCGAAGAAGGAGGTGGGATGTGAGAAGGGTCATGAGCAAGTAAGTGTCTTAGAACCGCTTGTCCCACTTGTGTATCTGCCTTGGAATGGGTGTCGATGCAGTAATGCTGAGTAAAAGTGTGAATAGAGCTCCAAGTAGCTGCTTTGCAAATGGTGTCAAGGGGTACATTTGCAATGAAAGCCAGAGTGGCCCCAATGCCTCTAGTAGAGTGGGCTCTTGGCGTGAAAGGCAGAGTTCTTTCAGAGAGTGAGTAACACAGCTGGATACAGTTAATAATCCACTTCGAGATGGCACCTTTAGAAACACGATCCCCCTCTCTGCCTGTAGCTACGGAGAGAAACAGTTGATCTGTTTTCCTTAGCGGTCTGGTTTTATTTACATAGTAGAGGACTGCCCTACGCACATCTAGGGTGTGTAGTTTCACCTCAGCCAAGCTTTGCGGGTCCTGGAAGAAAGCCGGAAGCTCGATGGACTGGTTTACATGGAATTTTGATATAAATTTAGGTTAGAACCTAGGGTGTGTGCGTAAAACCAGTTTGTCTTTATGGACAGTAAAGAAGGGATCCTGCACTGACAGAGCCTGAATTTCACTGACCCTTCTTTTAGAAGTAATAGCTACTAAGAAGGCCGTTTTATAAGTCAGGTGTTTGAGAGTGCTTTTATGCATGGGTTCGAAAGGGGGTCCCATGAGCTTGGCTAGCACCACATTAAGATCCCACCCTGGTGGTGGGTTTGAAATAGGAGGGTGAAGTCTCTTTACTCCTTCCATGAAGGCTTTAACTACTGGTACTTTCCACCACAATATCTTGCTATGGGAAGTGGTGTATGCCGACAGGGCTGCCAGGGGTACTTTCAGTGAGTTAAAAACCAGTCCTGCATCTAGCAGGTGGAGCATGTATGTAACAATAGTGGAAGGAGTGCAATCAACAGGGTTGATTTGTCTACTCTGGCACTAGATAACAAACCTCTTCCACTTGTCAAAGTAACAGTGCCTTGTGTTTGGTTTCCTAGATTCCTTTAGGATGTCCATACACCTCTGAGGCAAATTGAGATGTCCAAACTCTATGACCTCAGGGGCCATGCTGCCAGGTTCATTGAGTTGGGTTGCTGGTGCACTGTTTGACCTTGGTGCTGGGACAGTAGGTTGTACCAGGCTGGAAGTTTCATGGGCTCGCACACCGCCATCCTGCGTAGGTGTGGGAACCACGGTTGTCTTGCCCACATGGGAGCAACTAGGACGAGCGTCATCGACTCTCTGTTCATCTTGTTCACCACTTTCCTGATGAGAGGAGTTGGTGGAAAAGCATACGCAAACATCCCTGACCAGTTTATCCACAGGGCGTTCCCCTGGGAGTCTGGTTGGGGGAACCTGGATGCAAATCCTGGGCATTGTCTGTTTTCGCTTGTGGCGAATAAGTCTATAGTGGGGAAACCCCACTGAGAGAAGATATCTTCTATGACCTCTCTGTGTAGAACCCATTCGTGTTCCTCTGGGAGGGAGTCTCTGCTCAGAGCATCCGCTAGGGAATTGAGCTCCCCTGGAACATGTTGTGACAGGAAGATGTTCCGTCTGAGTGCCCATATCCATATTTTCTGGGCAAGCTTGGACAGATTTGGCGAACGAGTCCCTCCTTGCTTGTTCAGGTAGAACATGGCTGTTGTGCTGTCCGTCCGGATTTGCACTGACAGGTTTAATAGGTGGGGTTCGAACGCTTGAAGCGCTCTGAATACTGCCAGAAGCTCTAGCAGATTGATGTGGTTCTTGGCCACTGAGGGAGACCAGAGACCCTGAGCTGTGTGGTGGAGATGGTGAGCTCCCCACCCCGTCAGACATGCATCGGTAGTGACTACTGCCTGTACTTCGGGATCGTAAAAGGGTTTCCCCTGTGCGAGATTCTCTCTTGTCCACCAGTGAAGGCTTTGTACTAGTGTTGGCGAAACGACCACTAGATCATCCCACTGACCACTTGCCTGAGACCACTGTTTCGCCAACCATTCCTGCATGGGACGCATGCGCAGGCGCGCGTGGGGGACCAGGTAAATACATGACGCCATCATGCCCAGTAAACGCATTGCTTTGCGTACCGTTATTTGTCGACCGGACTGATAATGCAGAATTTGCAGTAGTATATTCTGAATTCTTTCTTCTGAAGGAAAGGTCAACCCCTCTTGAGTATCTAGGATTGCTCCTAGGAACTGTTTGGAGGTGCTTGGCACCAGGCTTGACTTTTTCTCGTTGATTGAGAAGCCTAACTCGTGGAGGAGGTCGATAGTCCTTTGAATGTTTGTCCTGCAAATTCCTGGGGTTCCCCCGTTATGAGCCAGTCGTCCAGATAAGGGTACAATGGGATTGCCTCCCTGCGTAGGTGTGCAGCCGCCACCGCCAGTACCTTGGTGAATACCCTTGGTGCTGAAGCTATCCCGAAGGGCAGTACCTTGAATTGGTAGTGTCGACTGTCCACCTTGAAGCGCAAGTACTTTCTGTGCACTGGGAACATGGAAATATGAAAATAAGCATCTTTCATATCCAAGGTTGCCATGTAATCCCCCTTTTTTAGGAGGGGGATTACCTCTTGTAGCGTGGTCATATGAAACTTTTGGGGCTTGACATACTTGTTGGCAGGCCGTAAGTCCAATACTGGGCGCATTGTCAAATCTTTCTTTGGCACAAGGAAATCAGTTGATTAAATACCCTTGTTTACCTGGTGTCCCGGGACGAGTTCTATTGCGTCCTTTTCTAGCAGAATGGCGATCTCCTCGAGGAGAATCTTCTGATGTTCTAAAGAGTGTACTCTTTGTCGTGGAGGATGGTTCCGGAGACGCTGCAGTAGTTCTATACAATATCCTGTGGATATTGTTGACAGCACCCATCTGTCTGATGTGATCCCTTCCCAAGCCTGGGTGAAGTTGGAAATGCGTCCCCCTACTGGGGTGCATGAGAAGGGACCCTGAACTGAGTGTCACTGCTTTGGTGGAGGCATGCCGCCTCCCTTGCTGGGGCTGCCTCTGCCTTTACCACAACCTTTCCTATTACCCCTGCCGTAATCCTGGGTAGACTGTTGGTTGTTGTTCCACTGTGTACCCTGCCCCTGGGAATAGTTAGATCCTCTCTGGGAATTTTGGCAGCGTGGGTGACGAAAATTACTATTCCCTCTCTGGTCAGGGGGTTTATTGGTTAACTGGCCAAGGGACTTGAGTGTCTCGTATTCGTCCTTGGCATTCTTCAGTGCGTCTTTGACCGCCTTACCAAACAACAGATCGGCTTCCATCGGTTTGTCCAACAATGATGCCTGGGTTTCTGCCTTAAAACCAGACTGCCGTAACCACGCATGTCTTTTGATAACAGTGCCTTCTGCTATCAATCTGCCTGCGTTGTCCGCGGCGTCGAACATTGCTTTCAAAATGCAACCAGACACGGCTCTACCCTCTGCGGAAATCCGAGCTAACTGGCCCTTTAAGGGTTCAGGAGCAGAGGCTATGAGTGCCGCAACTTCTTCCCACTGATGGCGGTTGTAGCTGGCCAACAGGGTGGTGGAGTTTGCAATCCTTGCTTGATAGGCGGACGTTGAGGCTACTTTCCTGTCGAAACCGTATAGTTTTTTGCTCTCCTTGTCGGGAGGGGCTTCGGACGATGACAAGGGTGTTCCAGCCCTCTTACGAGTGTTAGTGACAAATAGGGAGTCTGGCGTCAGATGTCCTCTTATATAGATAGGGTCAGACTGGGCTGCCCTGAAAAGTTTTTCAACCCTGGGATTGACTGCTCTGGTGAGGTTCGGGTTCACCAGGGACGGGTCTATTCTTCGCTGAATGACTTAAGGATAGGGATGGTCTGGTCAACAGGCCTCCTTTCTCCCACTAACTCCTCTGCGAAGTCCCTCTCATCCTGGACACCGTGGGTGTCAATATGGAAATGTTCTGCTGCGCGTGCGAGAACCTCGTTTAGGAGGGGTTGGTTATCGACAGGGGAGTCGGTAACCGGGGCTTCGTTCTCTACCGGGGAATCTACTCTGTATGTTTCCGGGTCTTCCTCTTCCTCTTCTTGGTCCTCATCATCCCCATAGTAACCCGTCGCGGTTTGCTCTTCTACCATGCCAAATTCATGATCCTCACCGAAGGAAGCCTCCCCTTGATACAGTGAGTATGGTCTCGAGTATGGTTGTACCTCAAAGGGGTCTGTAGACCTCATCAGTGTTTCAAACCGGGGCTTCTTACTCGGGGGGATAGGATCATTAGAGCCTAAGGGTGTCGCCCCTTGTGGATCATACGAAAGGAAATGTTCAGGATTTTTATCGTAAAAATCAGCCAAAGAAGACATCCTTGACATGACCCTATCTATGTCTTCACTCGACCATTTTCTGGAACTGGGAATGACTCTCTCAGCCAGTCTCTGGGATTTATCTTGAGTAGATTTGCTGGTTTTAGACATATCAGCAGACCTGGTTTTGTCTGTCTGTTTAGGGGGAGTGGTGTGTTTCACTGGTGTGGAAGAGTGCAAAGGCTGCTTCTTCTGCTGTTTTCCCCCCTCCCCGTGAGTGGAAAAATGTTTTCCCTGTCCTTTAGTAGCTCCGGAGGTTTTCGACGCCGGGGTAGGGTCCCTGTCCTTCGAGCGTGGGGCCTCGCTGATTTTGACTGCGGGCTCCCACTCCTGGAGCGCGGCCTGGGGGTGGAAGTCGTCTTCGTCTTCCGACGATCGAACTTCTGTTAGCCTAGGGAGCGAGGCACTCTTGGCAAGAGTGGATGATTGCCTGGAGTCATGCGGCGATCTCGATTGAGAGCGCCCAGAGGACACCGAATCGGACCGTTCTGTTTGTGCCTCTTTCCGAGAACTCGACGTCGAGTCTCGGTTGGACTTCGTGTGTTTAGTGTGTGTAGTGTGTGAAGCGCTTGTGTCGCCGGGGGTCTTCCCCATAGCCGCCCTGCCGTCCGACCTTCCGAGGTTGGGGACTTGCGCTCGGCTGTCTTTCGACGCCGTAATGCCCTCGCCGTCCGAAAGTACGGCGTCGCTGCCGTTGCTGAAGGCGCCCTCCGCTGCCATGGCCGCCTGCCTGGCGTGGTGGGCCCAACGCTTCGTCGAACGGTCCTTAAGTGTCTTAGGTTTAAACCTACTACACGCTCTGCAGTTCGCTTCGGGGTGGTCCCTCGGCAATCAGAGATTGCACGTGGCGTGCCTGTCGACCCAAGGGTATTTGCGATTGCACTTGGGGCAGAATTGAAAAGGGGGTACCCTCCATACGCACCTTGAGGCAGCGGGCTGTTAAGTGTAGGAAATGTATACGGTGTATCTATATACCAAGAGTGTAGAGTATGTACAACCCCCCACTCTCCCTACTTGCAGGGCAGAGGCCTTCCGAGGCCCAAATCTGTTGTGCAGCAGCCGGCGTCGAGTGTCGAAGTTCGACGTTGGGATGGGGAAGGATGTCAATAAATTTATATTTTAGCAAAACTATGGCTAAGGCCAGGGGACTCTGCAAAATGGCAGAAAAAAACAATCTGAGGATCCTAGACATGTGAGGGATCTTGGGTACAGTGGACGTCACACTAGGGATAGTATTACTGGCACGCCCTGAGTCGACGCCCATTTTCGAGTTTCGAAAAACAAACTGTAATACTCCGCAGCTTCCACTAGATGTCGGCCTATGCACAGCATGTGATCTAAGCAGATTCCACAAGCCTCAGAAATATATATATATATATATATATATATATATATACACACATGCTTTGTCAACTTGTATTCCAATGTGTGTCTTTTGTAAAGAGTCAATTTGACCTGTTGTTACTTTAACTAGCCTGGTTTTTGAGATGACCTTGGTGGCCAACACACATGTCAAACCAAGAAGGGCGCAATAATTTAACCATTATTTGTTTTGAGGAGATCACACAGATCTAAGAGTTTCATTAAATATTCGATAAAATTGAAGAGAACAAAATTGAAAATAAAAACAACATTTTTCTAACAGAAATTATTGTTTTTTCTGCGTGGCGCATCCACTGAGTACATTTCATCTCGTTACAAGAAGTACAGAAAACCATCTCAGATGTTAAAATTGGTATGGCTCCTGGGCCTGATGGATGTGCTATGTATTTCTATCGCTCCTTCTCTACCTTACTATCTCCTAAACCACTTTAACTTTACAACCACTTTTTAAATTTAGGATCGAGCACCAGATCTTTTGGAGAAACTCTTCTTATTCCATTTCCCAAACCAGTCAAAGATTCTTCGTTAGTTAAAAATTACCACCCCATCTCACGAATTAATTCCGATTGCAAAAATGTTTGCTAATCGTCATGAAGGTATAATGTATAAATCAACGTTAATCAAACTGGCTTAATTAAAAGAAGATATGACTCTTGCAATACTAGAATTATTTTTAATTCTTTTGATCCCCCAATTCTTCTTGTATTAGATGCTGAGAAATTTTTTGACAGTCTCTTGGCCCTTCTTCTTTGCATCCCTTTTATGGCATGGATTTAGCCCCACTTTTATCAAACTCATTTCCCTTTCATTAGAAAAAAAGGGGGGGGGACTCCTCATAAGGGATGCACTGCTATTGCCAAAATTTGAGTTGGAAACAATATTACAGACATATATAAAGCTTAGATTAAATTTGCAATAAGTAGAATTCAGACAGAAAGTCAAGATCACAAGAACATTTTTTATAATGGGTTGTGAATAGGTCTGCCGACACGTGTTTCGACCCACAATGGGTTCTTCTCAAGGCAAAACTGTATATTAGATGATCAAAAACCATATAACACAGCATTTCAAAGAAACCAGAAAAACCAAAACATATATGCCCCATTGGTTAGGTTAAGTACAGTTCACCAGAAAATGGGAAAGAATAAACACATGTTTATATATATATATATATATAGAGAGAGAGATATATATATATATATATATATATATATATATATATATATATATATATATATATATATAGGGCCAGGTACAACAGAGAAACACAGGAGAACAAAAATAATAATAGGAAACAAATATAACAATTCATTACCAATGTAGATGAGTATCGTCGTGTCCGGAACAGGGTATTGAGGAACCAAGCGACCCAAAAAAAGGGGAGTGAGGTTCCTGATTAGCAATCTAGATGAATCGGTATCACGAAATGTTGTGCTTCAATAAATAGCCACCAAAAAAAAAAAAAACGGTGAATGGATAGTCTATTTATTTGACCGATCAGTGTCATACACAGTGAGCGCTAGTTGAAAAGAAGGGGTGAGATTTAATAGCCTGCCAGACCCATATGGATGCGTGCACTGATGCTAAGAGGTGGGTGAGGTGTCCATCTACTACTTCCCGTCCAAAAGACAGAAAAGAGGGTATAGCATACAAAATAATGAAAAGCAACCTGTGGTGGACACGTGTGAAATAAAAGAAGGTGAAGATAATCCATAAGGTAATCAAAACCGTTGTAACCACTTTACGACATGGGAAATAGGAAGGTAGAAAGGTATTCGCAAGTGCACGATCATTCCTGAAGACATGAACAGGGATAGTGAGCTAAACACTGAAGTCAGAGCGGTAACGTCCATATTGTATAAAATGTTTAAAAGCTCTTTGTGGGAATTACCTGAAAGGCTATATGGTGACAAAACACAATAATTACTGTAGAGCTGAAAGTTTCTTACTGAACAATTAAAGTGCAAGCATCCAAATCATGCCCTCATTTTGGAGCCTGAGAAAATAACCAACAAAAGTGCTTGCGTGTAAGTCAGCGCTATACAGAGAGGAATACAGCTTGGATACAATATGTCACACGCAAAAGAATTCAATTCTTTGTTGCGAACCACATTAGAGTTACATAATGTACCTGTATCTCCGGGTTAGATCCCCATAGTAGATCATAGTAGGCCTCTCTGCTTATTATTATTAGGAATTAGAGTACAATAACAACAAGTGATATGTCCACACCAAATAATTTATTTCAATTTCTCTTTCCCTTACATTCCGAATACATTAACATACTTAATTTGCAGATCTCTATTTAAACTTACTATTTCACTTACTGTAACCCACCATACTTGTTTATGTCACTTCGACCCCATTACAATATGGCCGCCAGTGACCACGCAAATAAACATGGAGGAAGGACAGATCGTGGTTCCTGCTACCTTAGCAACAGATATAATTACAGAGAGGACGCTTAATGGCGCCCCCTCGAGATTCTTAGCAACTTTGCGATCAGACGCTTTTATTGTGAACAGCAGGTAAGAGAGCGTCTGACTTTTCATGGCCTGCCGCATCCTAAGATATGTGTAGTTTCGTGCACGCGAACATGCGTTTGTCACTTGCATAGACACTCTTACTCGCTATAATATGTAATACCGCGCACGCGATCGTGCGCTTCCAGCCAATGGTACTTGGCAACCCACCAATACGCTTTCACGCGATTACTCTTTCACGCGATTAGCTAAAATGCGCTTTTATGGACTACATTTGGAAACCCATTAGTTTTCGCACGCGAACGTGCGTTTATACTTACCGGTCGCTATAACTTATTTGGATCCCGTTAGCTTATGATTACGTGTCATTTCCGCGCACGCGTATGTGCGTTTTTTACCGATTAGACCAGCCACTCCAATAATACGTGTATTTTTCCTCACGCCAAGTGCATTTCGAGTCATTAGATGTGGAAACACATTATTACACATTATTACGTGTACTCTCTCGCACACGAACGTGCAACTTTTACTTAACAGACTATGAAACCTAAGAATACGTGCATCTTGGCATACGTTAAATGTGCACTACATTTATTTTCGAGTTTGAAACCTAGTACAAAGTGCATTTTTACTATCAAGATTCTATAATTAAGTAATACAACAATTTGTTTATGAATCTATTTTACAATTACAGGGACTTACCCGTTCAATATATGGAAGCTTACTTTTCACGTTATGTGACAGGGGTACTTTACATGACTACAAGGTAATACGTTTTTCATACATTTTTTGACATGAACATACACAAATGTATTTAATAATGCTTATACTTCTTTAAATGCATCATAACTAACAATTGCTTTGTATCTACCTCTCCTAATCTCACCCCTGCTTTCTCCGCCCCCTTATTCCCCACCCTATTTTTGTCTGTTTTTTTTATTTTTGACATCCATGTACTTATTTGTTTCATGCACTTACACTTCTTTTGAATGCATATTCAATTTCACTTTGTCGTTTTATTTTTGATATATACACGTGTCTACCAATGTGATTATTTTGTTATGTTTTCATTTGTTTTATGACTATATGATGTTAAGACAAATCAATAGCCCTGATTTGAAAAAGGTCCTTGGAGGACTGAAACACGTGTCATCAGTTATAAGGGCAATTTCATTTTGAGCAATAAATTTACTCTGCAAAGATTTGGCGCAGTCTTTTTCCAGGTTACTTATAATTTCCTCCTATTGAACTATCGCCCTGGGATATCGGTCTCGTTGCGCGGTTTGCCTTGCTCCTTGTAAGCACTCGTGCTCCACCTTTTTTCCTGTGGGGAAGAGAAAGGGCCGTCAGGTGTGCATGATTCCTGTTAATTGCCTGACTCTGCTTGACCCTTGTGTCGGGACATGTCAGGTAAACGACTCTAGTGTTAGTCCGTTGTTTTCTACGGTGTGAAAAAGTGTTAGTATCGGAAAAGGAGGGCAGGGGGGTAGAGTTTCTAAGTATCCTACTGGGTAGGATGGAGAAAAGGTGTCATGAGAAATGATATTCTTCAACCTAGGGGCGTAGGTGAATTCAGAAGGGTGAGTTTGATAAGGTTTGTGAACTGAATAGGGGGGACGATGATGTTTTGTCAGATCGGATTGGGAGTTCGGGAAACAATCCGAGGGACGGGAAGGAGAATGACTAGGAGTATTCGGGTAGGACACAGGAAAACAGGGATTCTGAGAGATGTAGTTTCAGAGAGCAATAGGGTTTGGGTTCCTTGGGGATTTACCATATACGGAGGGATCGTTCGATCAAGGCAAGGGAGATTCATTGGGAGGAAGGGAGGTATATGTGGTATAGCCTACAAAAGCTTCAGGGACTCGTCCTCCTCACCTCCTTCCCTGGTATAATACTGTGTCTCACCTGGGGCATTTCCCCAAGCGTTACCCTGGCTTCCCCTAACCAGGTGATCCTTTCTCGCTCGCTCGTCCACCCCCAGGGTTGCGACCTGAATGTGCTAGCCCTTCCCAAGCCACCTGAATTAGGGATTTTCGAGGTCTACTTGGGAGAATACCCCACGTTTCTCACAGGCCCCATGGTTCGATGTAGAATCTCAAAAAGAAAATTAAATTGAAAACAACTGGCCAGATTTATAGCTTCAAAACGGTATATCAAAACTGATAAAAAGACAACAAAAAATATGTATTGAGAAATAATGGGACCTTTTATAAATGACCCCAAATTGTTTTATGTTAAATTCAATTATCAAGACGGACATTATGCCATCTCCTTGGACAAGTAGTCCTTGCACACCGACCCTCCACGCTTATAGACCAGTTTCCTTACTTGACATTGCAAGTAAGATATTCTCCAAATGTTTGTCGCTCAGACTGGAGGAGTGGGCTCAAAGTAACAGTATCTTGAAGATCTCGCATCCGGGTTTCTGGGGAGGGCCTAATATAGTGGACACCTGCTTCAACCTGGGCACCATCATGGAGAAATATGGTAAGGTTAAGTGTGGGAGATTATTCGTGGCTTTATTCAGATTTGGAGAAGGCATTTCATTTGATTGATAGAAACAGATTGTGGCATAATTTGCATTTTAATGGTTCCCTAATTGCTTATTACATTTTATCCAACTGTGTTACGCAGACCTCTCAGCGTCTGTCTGATATACAAGATCTGGGAATTATCCATTGTTTTTCATCACCAATAAAAGTGAAAAGCAGGGATGTCAGTTGGCCCCAATGTATTCCTTTCAGACTTTGACTCTATTACTTTTTTTTAGGAAAGCTAACCAACCCTCTCTAAACGATACATTTTATATTATGCGTCTTTATGCTGATGACACGTCCATTTTGGACTTTATGCCTGCAAGTCTCCAACAGGCCCTGTTATACACACATATCTTGGGAGCTATAGTTTGAAATGAAATATGATAAAAACTATGTTATTCAAATAAAAGGTGAAACCTTGTAGCTAGTTTTTAAATGAATGCAGGGATGAGGAGGTGTCATGATGCCTACCTCCAAGGAGCCAGGCCGGGCCCAGCAACCCCAGAGGCAGACATTATTTTCCCCAGGGAAGTCTCAGCGGGCCCAAGTCGGGGCCCTTTGGACTCAGTCCTGGCGCCTTAGGCGCCAGGCTCATAGCGGACCCCAGTCCTGGCGCCTTAGGCGCCAGGCTCATAGAAGAGGATATGTGTTTAAGTGCTTGGGTGCACACTTACCTGAGGCAGACCTTGCTGCTTCATCCAGGCCCTCTTGAGGTCTGAATGGGACTACTTTACCTGTAGGACTACTTCACCACCCGGGTGTGGTCGGGGAAGGATACATACCTGATTGGAGGAAGGATACATACCAGGAACTTCTTCCAAAGCTATTTAAACCCCACCCGAACAGCCACACGTGCTTCGCGTTGTTCTGCACCTAGCAGCTGGACGCTCACCGTGTCAGCTCCTGCATCCTGACTTCAGCCACGCCTGCCAGCACCCTGGAACACCTGCAAGGGGAGAAAGGAAGAGAATAGGAGAAGAAAAGCCCTTACCTGCTAAATCTGCATCCCGGAGTCATTTCTCCAACGGCCCTGAAAAGGAAGACATCATTTTAAAGGCATTTTGTTTCGATCGCTGCAGCGCTGCATTTTACTCACCTTTGCAAGGCGCTTCCATCTTCAGCAGCGATCTTCCGGATTCAGCTACGCCCCGGCGCCTAGAGGAAAAAAGACAAGAACAAAGGTGAGAGGGAGAAAAGGAATAAGGAAAGCTCAGTTTCCTTTTAATTCTTACCTGTTGGATTATTCCCACTGCATTTCGGGTCCTGCCGCTTCCTGGCATCTCCGGACCCCGGCCCCTATGGGGAAAAAAGACAAAGACATTGAATGAGCGAATGCAAAGACATTACCTGAGCGCTCATCCAGAACTGTTTCACTTCGGGTCGGCGCCATATCTCCGGCACTCCGAACCCCGGCCCCTAAGGGGAAAAAGACATAAGCATTAGCGCTTGCTGCAATTAGACAACGAACATTATTATTAAGCTTGAACTTTTGAACAGAACTTTTACAGCGCCTTACCTGAACAGTCAAGCTTACCTGAACTCCCATCAATCCTCAATCCAGTGAAGTAACTGGGTTTCAACGCGCCCCTGCATCAGAAGCAGGATGGAGAGCTCATCCTTCCAAACCCTAAGGAGGGTATCCAACGAGCCAGGGAAGCCAGAATAGAGGGGCCCTTCCTGTCCATCTTCAGAGTTCTGCGCCTTCGACGCCGCGCCTCCGTGGGAACCAGGTGAGCGTTACAGGAGGTAGTCTCAAATTTGTTTGAGCCTACTCTTCTCAAAGAGTGGTGTTTGGGTCAATCATTTTAAGAAGACAGCTGAATGGGCATCATTAGGTTTAAACATTTTTTATTTCAAGTCTGGGGCATTCAGATTGGACAGGTGCCTGGAGGTCAATAAGGCAAATGTCTGTTCCATTATTTTTAATGGCAGTGAAATCTGGGGAGGTTTGAACAGTCATGTACTGGAAGCCTTGCAAAATAAATTCCTGTGCCAAATAGCAGGTCTCCCTCCAAGTAAACCTGGTAGTGCCTAATGAGCTGAAATGAGGGGTTCAGTTTGAAGGTGTCCACCCAGTTAAGATTTGTAACTTATTTTTTAAAAGCACATCTGGGATTTTCTGCAGATCATAAAGTGAATTTCAGTGTAAGTGCGATTGCAGCCTCCCCTGGTAAAGAAAAATACTTGTGGTGCAGGGGTTATAAGGCACTGTCCAATTGGATAGCTGGTGGCATATAACTAAATTTGCCACATTAATTCAATGCAAAATAGCTCTTAAAGTGAGAGTTTGTCTGATGGGGAGAGAGGTAGATGTCCAAAATATGCATATAACTGCCCATTTTTAGCTTTA
Organism: Ambystoma mexicanum; assembly: GCF_040938575.1. NCBI lineage: Eukaryota > Metazoa > Chordata > Amphibia > Caudata > Ambystomatidae > Ambystoma > Ambystoma mexicanum. The sequence continues at coordinate 476,186,363 of NC_090934.1, forward strand.
TATGAAAACACATATAAGACACTAGGAGAAATCTTTAAAATAAGATCCTCAAAATGAAGAAGGCTGATGCTAATGATACGTTTCAATTTACCCAACTTTCAATAAATGAAGGTGTGCAGGAGGAAGCACAACATGCGCCTGCAAAATGGAAGTCGATGAAGATCTGGCCCATTTTCTGTTAATTTTGTTTTTTTTTCAGTGTTTGGCGTAAGCAACGACATGCATGAAAGCTATGTTTTTGATATAATTGTGGTGATCAGGTTTTTATGTGTAGCTTGTTTGAATAGGTTAAAGCTGTTTTTATCTTTTGGGCTTGTTCTATGTGACTTGTGTAATATGATACCTGTTTTTAAATGTTGCTAACTGAATGGCGAAAAAGTATAAAATAAATATTGAGTAATACTGGTAGGCTTTACATATCACTGGAGCGTTGGAGGTTAACTCCTAAAACGTATTTTGCACCTGAGGCCGATTACATTGGTGAAAATGTGGTTAGAAATAAAAATATTTTTTCTAAAAGGATTTGGAGCCTCTTTTCTCTGCCCAAAATGGATTTTAACCAGAACTTGGTGGAAACCATTGGTCAAACCTTTGACCATTTGACGACTACTTCATAGAGGGGTGTGGTGATGTTAGGTATTTGGATTCATTGGCTTGTTAATTTAAATTTATTAACAGTAACTTAATTGGATTTGAATATAGGGCAAATTATGAAAAATGTGGCAAGCATTTGCCTTATCTGCCCATTATCCACATGCCAGATGGGCAGAGTATCTAACGATCAAAATGATTCCACTAGGACACTTTGCAGTAATAAATATAGGTGACACAAAGTAATATTTCAGATACATATAATGCATGGTGGCATCAAACACAAACCTCACTTGTACAAAAAAACAGTGCATGCAAATTATTTAATAAAGGACGGCTGGGTATGCATGCCACTTGTTTGTCAATTATCCTCCTACTAACTGTGCAAAGGAACGTATTAGGGCCACTTTCTCCAGGACACAAACATGGGAACATGGTTCATTTATTTAGCTCATTAATACATTTGCCAGCTAGGCAAAGTATCTGAAAAGGACAGGGTTTTAAAAATGACACTGCTAGGGAAGGGGCGCTGTTGCGCAACAAGATGGCCGCCTGAGTGTGGAGCTCCTCTCCGGCGTACAATCCTTCCATAAATACATCCTGTTTCTGCCTTCCTCTGCACGGCCAGATCATCAGCAGCGACAATAGAGGCTGTCCTGCACCCACGAGAAAAACACCGGGTGAAATCGGACTCGGAGTGCCCTGATACGAGCTGCGACTCGAGAGGACAGCCCCACACTGCTCAGCGGCTCCAGAAGAAACAACGAGAGTGCCGCGGTCCCAGGTGGTGCGCGGGCCCTGCAGTGGGCGGCCCCGGCTGCGCGGAGCCTGCAGGCAGCAGGCGGAGAAGCCCTCGACCTGTGCCCGTACCGACTGGCAGCTGCTGGGAAGGAGACGGCACGACGCTACGAAGACGGTGATCCATACTGGTAGGAAAAGCGCTGTTTGTTCCCAGAGCTCATCCTGTGTTATGCGCGCCCAACTAGCCCTTATTTACCCAGCGCCGCAGGCATCCTTCGCTCCATTGGTCCCAGTGGCTGAGAAACGAGAAGCAGGGGGAAGAAACAAAAAAATCAATAAAAGAGTGTCCCTTACTTTAGGCCGTCCGGCTTGCTGTGACTGAGATTACGCGGTCCGGCGTGCGTGGTACAAGCGGGGTACACGCTGCCGCCGTGCACCCACAGGCTCACTTGTGTAACATGGGCCGCGGAATAAACATCGGATCTGAGTCCATTCGATACTCTAGCAGGAAGCCTCGCTAGAAGGTACCCGTGATAAAACGGAGAAAGGAAAAATCAATTACAGGGAAAAGCCCTCCTACAACACATAAGTGCCCTCCGCATGTGTGGAGACTACCTCGCCCCCGAGGCCGGGCGCCTCCGGAATTCATACAACAATCTGGACAACACCATCAGGCGTGCGTCCCACGGCGCAACCCACTCCTTGACGCACAAAAAAACCTGCTGTCCTGCGGCGCAGCAATAAGGATCGGGCAGACTATAAGATTGGCAAGATAGCAACAACGCAGATACGTGGGAAGTCACAGTCCATTCAGGAGAACGCTGGTACACTTTTAAGGCTATTTAAATCATAGAGGCGAGTAACCTCTGACACTCCTCCTATAGCTGCTCATACCAATTTATTCGCCAAGTGGCGGGACAGATTGGCCACCATAGCCTGAGACCTGTGATTGTCGCGGCTGAAACCACCCGATCGGAGTGGCGGCGGGAGCGCAGGCCCACTTACAAGCAGGGGCGGACCGTCCCCCAGTGACCACCCACGATCCTCACCACAACTGATCTAAATAGGTGGACACCCGCATGATGCCCGGAAAAAACGTGGTTAAAGGCAGGAAGACCGGGCCGATGGACTCCTTTACAAACTCACAAGCACTCCCAGAGGGCTCGAGCCCGTCAACAACGTCTGACCCTCCTAACACAGAAGACTCAGTTCGACCATCTACTAACAACGGTCCAAAACGGCTTCTTGGCAATTAATGTCAAATTAGACTATATCGTCTCCACAATAGGCTCCCTCAAAGCCAGGGTAGACAAGGAAAGCGCCAGAATCACGGATGCCGAAAACAGAATAAGTGCAAATGAGGACTCGACCCACCAAAACACTCATGACATCACTGTCTTGAAAAGCGAAATGAACAAACTCTGTGATAAGTGTGATGACCTGGAATCGATGTCGAGAAGGAACAATATACGAATCGTCAGCTTAGCAGAATCCTTTTGCAAAGGCCAGATGGAAACCCAAATCGAAACCCTCCTGAAGATCCTCCTTGGGTCTGACCCCTTTTCTCCTGAATTCTTGGTCGAACAGGCACATCGCACTCTGACCCCACCGCCCAAACCAGGTGCCCCTCCTCGCACGATAGTGGCAAAACTACTGAATTACAGAGATAGAGACGCTGTTTCGAGACTGGCAAGAGAAAAGGGCCCTTTGAGACACGGCAATGACAATATACATATATATCCGGATTTCTATGCGGGAGTTCAAACCCAGAGACGCTCATATGAATCCATCAAACGTCAGCTGCGGGTGAGACAAGTCCCATATGCTCTATTGTTTCCAGCAAAGCTACGCATACAACACGGCGGACGTGCACACTTCTTTGATTCCCCGTCAGCTGCACTGGCCTATGTAGAATCCACAATTCCCCTATGCCCCTATAGGAAACGATCCTGATCAAAATCTTCTCCAGCGGCCGGTATAGGTATCGTCATGGCACACAGACTGACCGCAGCACTTAACCACCTTCCTTCCTCAGCAGGACGCACACTTTTGTTCCAACGGAGTAAGGCAGAACTGCTCTTTCAATATTGTTTTTTTATCACTCTCCAATGATTAAAGATAGTCGGATGAGATGCGCTCGCCTACGAAAGCGGTGTTGCAGCACTCGTCCCCCTCTACGAGTGAAGCCACAGAGTTTTAAATGGGGTTCATCATCAAGTTAGGCCAGATGGTGTGGATGGGGGTGGGTACTGGGAACCGGGGTTGGCTTCATTGGCCAGATATATGGTTGTTCAGGTCGAAAGCCCCTGTTGGGCATTTTGGAAAGCAGTTAACTGTTGTGTTTAATGTTAAAAACGCAGTCACAATGTCACTCGCTGTTCCCCCCATGATGACACCCCTTCTTCCCAAGATTGACTTTGATTCATCAATATGACACAGAGAACCCACACTCACAGCGGGTTGACACTTAAGCTGTTAACCTGGAATATCCGAAGTCTAAACAATAGGGAAAAATCCAGTAAAGTGGGGGCATATATTAACAGGCACCGCCCGCACATAGTAATGCTTCAGGAGACCCATGCACTGCGGTAGACTAGTGAAAATGTATTGAAACAATGGGGGGATAATAGGTATTATACAGAGTACTCATCACAGAACAGAGGTGTCCTTACATTGATACACCCTTCCCTTGGGTTTGCCCCTGAAAAAAGCAAAGCCGACCCCTTGGGTAGATACGTTGTGGTATGGGGCACAGTGGCGGGGGAAAAATTGGTGCTGGTCAATTCCTACAGTCCAAACACAGACGATCCTGAATTTTACACTCTTCTCTTCATGAAATCGACACAACAACTGACACATGAGTGCTGTGGGGTGGAGACTTTAATACCGTCCTGGATGTACTGTTGGATAGGTCCTCCAGCCGACAAAGGACACTCACCAGATCCGCCAATACCATACATCAAGCCCTACAGGACAGGGCTCTGACCGATGCCTGGAGAGGGGTGCACCCTACAGCACGGCAATATACCTTCTATTCCTCAGTTCATGACTCCGAATCCAGGATAGACTATTGGTTTATATCCGTTCCCGTGCTGATCTCTGAGATGGCCCGTACACTCTCTGACCATTCCCCAGTCACGCTTCAGATATCACTCCAGAACGTTAAACGTCCGGCTCCACGCTGGAGAATGCCCCAAAATATCCTGAAGGATCCTAATGTGGTTGAATCATTCCATATTGAGATCGAGGAATTCTTTGAGTTGAACACGGGGTCGGTGGGGAAGTGGACCACGGTATGGGAAACATTTAAGGTCTGGGTAAGGGGTAATCTTATGTCTAAAACCACTGGCCTCCTGAAAAGCGTCCACCCTGAACAAGACCAAAGCACACCTGAAAACCCTAGAAAATGATTATAGTGTAACACACAACAAGAACACGTTGGCCGATATCAATGCACACCTTCTTAGATTCAATGAACTAGCGACCCAAGAACTACAATACATGTCCACCCCGACTAGGGCCCGTTGATATGGTGAAGGAAATAGAGCAGGAAACCATTTGGTGCATATATTACGAAACAAACGCAATCATGCCCCCATCACGAGCATCATTTCAGACAACGGCGACCCCGTGCACACAGAGGAAGGAATTAACGCTGAATTTGCTAAATATTACACCAGCCTATACGCAAACCACGATACACGAAGTCAGGTGAACATTGAAACATACTTGAATGAGATCAATCTCCCTAGACTCACACCCGAGGATAATCTCGCCCTGGAACAAGAAATAACTAGTGAGGAAGTTGCTGTGGCAATTAAGTCACTGGCGGCTGGAAAAACCCCAGGTCCTAATGGCCTAAACTCCGACCTCTACAAAACATACACATCAATACTATCCCCTGTATTGACTCACGTATAGGAGGAAGCCTTGAGCTCCGGCTCGCTCCCAGAGTCAATAACTGATGCAGTCAGAACAGTCTTATTGAAGCCTAGACGTCCGGCCCATGACCGCTCGTTCTATAGCCCACTGTCCCTTATAAACACAGACGCCAAGATATACGCAAAAGTTCTCGCAAATAGACTTCTCCCTAAAATGACAACCCTGATACACCCTGACCAATGTGGTTTCATTCCTACGAGATCCACTGCCCTGAACCTGCGTAGACTGTTCGGTATTATGGCACAAATCAAACCAGAAGCACAGGCAGTGGCCATCTCGCTTGATGCTGAGAAGGCATTTGATTCCGTCTCATGGACATATATGTTTGAGGTCCTCAAAAAACTTGGCTTTGGCCCATACTTCACACACTGCGTCAGGCTGCTCTACACATCCCCCAAAGCTAGGGTCCTAACTAAGCGCACCCTCTCTACCCACTTTACTTTACATCGAGGCACCAGACAGGGTTGCCCCTTCTCCCCATCCTTTTTGCACTCACTATCGAACCAATGGCGGCTGCAAGCAGGAGAGAACAAGAACTGAGGGGCATTAAGATGGCCGGCAGCTACCAAGCTATCTCATTGTATGCGGACGATGCCTTATTGTACGTACGCAAGCCTGAGGACAACTTAGAACCCGTATTGGCAGTAATACAGGACTTCACCTTACACTCAGGTTATAAAATCAATACAGCCAAATCTGAAATCTTCCCACTGACACAGGCCACCACCCACCCCTCACACACACATGGTCTATGATGGTCCTCTGACTACATCAGATACATGGGGATCCTGGTATCTAGAGATTAACAATCACTATACATAGATAACTACGAGGCTACAATGCAGACGATCCACACTAAACTCCAAATCTGGACTAGATTGCCTGCCCATATCGCTGGCTAGTAGGATTGCAGTACTCAAAATGGTACTTTTTTTTAAAAACCTTCGGTCCCTAGCAACCACCTTCATCTGGAACGGGGGTGCCAACCGGCTTAAATGGGAAAAACTTGTGGAACCTTACGACATGGGGGGCTTCGCAGCGCCCGATTACGATCTGTATTACCTAGTGTCACAGGCTCAGTATGCCAAATACTGGCAGAACCCCGCAATAGAAGCACCACATGTTCCAATAGAACGGCACTCGGTCCGCCCAACAGATTTGCGATCCATAATCTTCGTGAAATCTCACAAAGATGAATGCAAATTTGACCCCGCATCTTGCACAATAGCAGCTTGGGCTGCAATCAGCAGGCGCCTCCACATTGAAATCCCCTATGACTCCCAAACTCCATTATGGAACTTCCCGGGCATCGCACCCTCGTATGACCCCGGTATACAGAAAGCTTGGATTCCAAACTATGACATCACAATGAAGGCTATTTTCCCGAATGGTAGTTTCGTTACCCCTGAGGACTTTGCTGACACAGTGGGGAGGAGCCAACTGGTCATGTTACAATATCACCGGATGAGAGCAGCGTTCAAAAAACGCTGGCCATCATTCCTGGCTGAACCGCCCGAGCACCCCTGCTATCAAGCACTTCACGCACAACCCGATGTAGGCGTCTCCATACTATACAACACTGTCCAAACGCACACGAAATCCTCCAATAATATAAAGACCTCCTGGGAAGAAGACATGGGCATTGCAATAGAGGAGGGAACGTGGGCCAGATACTGCCTCCTTACAAAGAAAGTCTCCCTCAAAGTGGGGTTCAGACTCATACAATTTAAAATGCTTAATAAACTTCACTATCCCCCTGTCAAAATGGCTAAATTTAAGAAGTCCACAAACACGAACTGTCCCAAATGTAAGAACCCTCAAGCTGACTCATACCACATGCACTGGGCCTGCCCTGAAATAACTAGATTCTGGAAGGCAGTAGAAAACATACTGGAAGACATTACCCAAGTCCCTGCACAACTCAACCTTCAAAAATACCTGTTCGGCGACATTGGAAAGCTCCCAGAAAAAACCAGGAGGCTATTCAACATTTCATGTGTGGTGGCTAAAAAATGTATTTTGCAGAAATGGAAAAGTCCCCACGCTCCTAGCGTAGAACAATTCTTAACAGCACTGACATATGTTCACGAATGTGAAGAAACATACATAGGATTAGTCCCCTCTCCTTGTAGACATAAGGATATATGGTCAGCATTCCGAACTTACCTTCATACCACCTCCCCAGGTGCTGGAGAACCCGACTCCGACTGAACTTTGGGTCTTAACTCCAGCAATACACGTCTAATGCCAGAAAATGCAATGTTGTTTTATCTGTGTACTTGAATGGAAGATACCAAAGTTTATACTATGTACATCCTATATCACTGGGTGGTTAACACGTGTGTAATTTGAACTGCAATCAAAAATAAAGTTTTTTTTTTAAATAAATGACACTGCTATAATACGCAAGGCCATTTACTGAAAAATAATGTGCATGGTGAGAACAAACTCAAATCTTACATCTACAAAAATAAGTAAACTGGAACCACAGCAGGCTCCTTTGCCAACATTCTCGAAAAGTTCAGGACTCTGTCCTGGCTATTCTGCTACTGGGGTTTCACCCCTTCAGCACCTCCTTCTAGGCCTCCCCACCATGGGGCAGAACAACTGACAAGCAACAATTTACAGTGCCGCAAGCAACATGTTGCTCCCGAGCTACATGTTGGGTATCCCTGGTCTAGAGTTTATATTTTTTTATGTAATTTTTAAATGAATAAAAATCATCCAGGATCAAAAGGGAACTAGAATCTAGAACAGAGATGGAAGACTGAACGGAAGAAAGTTCTTGTAGTATTTATTGTATGCCTTTGATCATGGTTACCTTTGGACTCTTAGCTCTTAAATGAGTTTTCTCATGGACTTTACACAAAGGAACATCAAGTACAAAAAGGTATGTATGAATTATGGGTGTTTGGGTGGAAAGTGGGGGCCTGACTAGAATGAAGTAGAGAAAAGGTTTCTTGACTTCCTCTACAGGGGGGAATCGTTATCTGACAAAAGGCCTTTAAGGTCTTGGGGTTCAGGGGGTCTTTCTCAAGGTAAAGGGTCGAACACTGTGACTCCTCCAATGAAGTTGTGACATCTTCCCGGTAGTTGTCTCCTTCCATGTGATCCATCCTCATATAACCACTGCACCGTGTCAGGATCAGGTAGCGGCTGCCGTCCCCTGGCCACATGGGAGGAGGTCACCGCCGGGGAATCCATGACGACTCCATTGGATTTATCACACCTAATACAACTATTAAAAACTCTTGATCTGCCATGATGGCAAGTTTGGAGCGTTGTTTATAAGAACTAACACATTATGGAGACTTAGGATTACAAGTACCTAACTTTTCCTTCTCTATATTATTCATTATAAATATTAGAATAGCAAGTTATTCACTTAAACAGGCTTGGGGCCATGGCAGATATGTGACAGAACTGACTTTTTAAACACAAACACTGACATGCTTATAAATGCATATCCAAGTTCCCTAAAGGCATCCAAATAAATGGTAAAGGGATGCAGAGAACACTATAGAGAGTGTTAAGGCGATAGTGCTTTACACGGGAGCGGACAGAAGAATAGTGGCTGCTCTCCAAATGTTTGCTCTGGGGATGCTTTTAATAGAGATGCTGTAGAACCTTTTCCACTTGTTAGAGAAATGTGCTCTAGGTGTCCACCAAGGAGTTCTATTCATGCCTTGCAATATACTGTTTGGATGCAGAAAACCAGTATTCGCAGGTTCATACTCAACTGGGCTTGATGACGACTGGAGGACTTTGCTTTCGACCCTCACCCAAAGTGTGCTACACCACCTCAAGTTGACCTTTGAGAGGGTTAAAACGTTTATTTTGTATGTAGAACAATACCTCTGAATTGTTAGTCTTCTGGTGAGAAAGAAATGGTGAGCAAGATCTCTCATTTGGCCTGTGCTTGATCCATGTACACTTTGTGACACGTGGGATCAGTAGGCCAAGACGCAGTAGACCATCCAGCATTGAGAACCATGTAGCGGGTGATGTGGATTAAGGCATGTCAGTTTCAATTTGGGAAGAAGGGAAAGTACCAGTAAAACTCTAACCCCACCACTTTTCATTCCACAACCAACATTTAGGTTTCTTGAGCAAGTCAAGCTCATAACACAAGTCCATGGTCGGCAGTGGATCGAACACTGTCTGACTAAGCCAAATAAGGGGTTTGTGGAGACCCCCAAGGTCAGTCGAGAAAACATCCAGTTCGGTCAGGAATCTTGAATGTTACTTATCCAAAACAAGGGAGTGGAATGTTCATCGCTGCAGATGCTGTCCCCCTAGAGATGTCCCACTGAAGAGACAGATGCCAAACTGCACTCGTAAGAAGTCAGAAAGTGTCAAATTTCCCCTTTGGTTGGTAAGGACACTAGCACTGGGAACTATTTGGGGAAATCAGGACGACAGAACCAGCTACTCGACGACAAAGGATCTACCTGCCGTGGTGGAGCAGAAGAACACACTCTGGTTTTCCATCTCACATTTCTTTTTTAAACAATGTTTATTGCATTTTTATAAACAACAAACATTCACATATCATTATCTATCAGCATATGTGTTTATCTACTATATCTAATTCTACCACCCCACCGCCTCCCCAAATTAGCCCATATAACATATCCAGTTGTGCATATTGTAATATGTTGTATCACCCTCTTTCAATGCTGGTTCAGTCACTTCTCCGTTTCTCTCATTAGCTAATAATGTCACGGTCAACGCTATCCATTGCTGGATGTCTATGCTCGCTTTGGCTTTTTGTTCCCTCAATGCTTTCTCCCATGCCCCTGTTTCCGCTCTGATCCACTAATCCAATTCCCCCCACCATCCAGTTATGCTAGGTTCTTTCATATCTTTCCATTTCATGCCTATACTATACTTGGCTATTATGTACATCAAATCTTTGAGCTTATTCAATAGTTTATCGTTCACATTTCTCCTATAACAGCCTAGCATGCATGCTTCCGTTGTCTGGATGTCTAGCTCAATCCCGCCCGGGGCTACTTTGTGTGCTACTCCTCTCCAGAACCTCTGCGCTATCAGGCAACCCCAAAATATATGAATAAGCTCCACATTTTCCTCCCTGCATCTTGGGCATTCCTGTCTGGTCACGCCCTTAAAAGTAGCAATGACAGAAGTAATGAAGTATGCTCTGTGCGTAATGTACAATTGTACTAACTGCAGCCTGGCATTCCTAAAGACCTTTTTGTGGTACAATGTTACCCTTTTCCATTCCCCATCCTCTAAGGTCCTCCCCAATTCCATCTCCCATCTCTCTTTACCTTTCAGTTCTGATTGCGATGTTTGATTTAGCAATATCTCGTAAATTCTGGAAATAGCATGTCCACCCACTGCCACTGTGAGCAACAATTCGATATCCTCACTGCCTATAGCCTCCCCTGTACTATCTGGCCGCCGCCCTCGCACTGCCTTCATTACTGTGTTGTGCAGTAGGAAGTGAACTGGCACGCCAAGTAGTACAGCTCAAAAGAACAAGTTACTTACCAACTGGTAACGTTCTTTCGACTGGATGTTCCGCCAACGTATTCCACATCTTTGACATGTAATGTCCAAAGCTGTGCTGCTTCGGAAATGATTCGGCAGAGGGCGTCCTGCATCGAGTCAAAGTCCCTCAAAGGCCTCAGTTTAGGGCAACGTCACCAGATGTTATAAATAGGACGCATGGCACCCGTAGCCTCAGTTTATGTTTTTCCCTCCATAACGTGTGACCTGCTCATACACAATGCCTGCTTGACTGCACATAGCCCTGAGGGAGCGCAAACTGCAATAGCATAGGAAATTCTCCCAAGTGGCAGGCTGGGAGGGCAATGTGGAATACGTTGGAGGAAACATCCAGTCGAAAGAACGTTACCAGTTGGTAAGTAACTTGTTTTTAAATGGATTGTGTCCTCCAAAGTATTCCACATCTTTGACAGACTCCCAAAGCAATAACAGAACATGGAGGAGGGAGAAGAAGAACCAGTTACTCTCTTACCTGGTAACGTTCTTTCGATGGGATGGTCCGACGACGTATTCCATATCTATGACAGTAATCGCCATAGCTGTGCTGCTTCGGAAAATCTTCGGCGTCTGCGTCCTGCGTCGATGACGTCGATACGCCGCCCTCAAGGACCTCCTCCGACGGCCGACGTCAATGGATGTTATAAGTAGGACGCACAACGCTTGTAGCCTCAGTTGTAGTTTTTTCCCAGAAAGTGTGCCACCAGTCTTCTGCCAGTCTGACACACAAAGCCTTCCGGAAACGTAAGCTGCAATCGCTTAAGAAATTCTGTAGCGGGGAAGGTAGGGAGGGGGCGATATGGAATACGTCGTCGGACCATCCCATCGAAAGAACGTTACCAGGTAAGAGAGTAACTTGTTCTTCGAGGGGGATTGGGTCCTCTGACGTATTCCATATCTATGACAGACTCCCAAAGCAGTCCCAATGCAAGGAGGTGGGAAAAGAATTTAGAAAACAGAAATTTAGCATGCCCAATCAAATTGCAGAGTAAAGGACCGACTTGCCAAAGGCCAGATCCTGCCCCCGGCTGGAATCGAGGGAATAGTGACGTACAAAAGTATGTTCCGAAGCCCAGATGGCTGCATCACAGATGTTTCGAATAAGAACACCCCTCTGCAGGGCAGGAGAGGCAGCCATACCCCTGGTAGAATGGGCCCCTAAGCCGACCGGTGGGTCCTTATCCGCCAAGCGGTAACACTCAGAGATAGCCAAAATAATCCAGCGAGACAAAGTCTGTTTCGTCACAGCCTGTCCCAAATGCTTCCCAGCGTAACCAATGAAGAGCTGATCATCCACTCTGACCCGGGACATACGTGAACTATAAAAGCTTAACGCTCTCCTAGGATCAAGCCTATGGAGCCTCTCCTCTTCCTTACCAGGATGTGGAGGAGGATAAAATGCCGGAAGAACAACCTTCTGGCCTAAATGAAATTCCGATACCACCTTCGGAAGAAAAGAAGGACGAACTCTAAGGACAACCCTGTCCTTATGAAACACAGTGAAGGGTGGCTTAACTGAAAGGGCCTGTAATTCACTCACTCTGCGAGCAGAAGTGACTGCAACCAAAAATACAGTTTTAAGAGTTAACAATCTCAAAGGGCATGTATGCAAAGGCTCAAACGGAGCACCCATCAGAAACTTGAAAACAAGGTCCAAATCCCAACCGGGCACCTGGAAAGGCGACGGAGGGAACACATTAGTGAGCCCTTTCAGAAACTGAGAAATTAAAGGAATTTTAAAATAGGAACACTCTTCAGACGAGCGCTTAAATATGAACAGCGCCGCCAGGTAACCTTTAATGGTATCCACTTGAAGGCCCCTGTGGGCCAAAGAAAGCAAAAAAGACAGAACCATGGGAATTTCACATGCAAAAGGATCCACATTCTTAACTCTGCACCAGTCGCAGAACTTTCTCCAACGGCAACGGTACAGAGACTTTGTTGCGGGCCTTCTGGCCGAAAGCAACACCTCCATCACGTCTTCAGGGAGGTCCCAATCCTTATACCTCAACCTTTCAGAAACCAAACATGAAGGTTGAGGGACCCGACCTCCGGATGGAGAACCTGACCCCCCTCCCGTGAGAGCAGATCGTCTCGGTAGGGAAGACGATGTGGAGGACAGATGGACAAGTCGAGAAGGTCCGGGTACCACGTCCTCCGAGCCCACGCCGGAGCAATGAGGATCATCCAGGAACCGAACCTCCGTAACCTCCGCAGTACTTGCGGGATGACGGGGACTGGAGGAAACGCGTTCCCTAGTGGGAATGACCAATCCACCACGAACGCGTCTCCTAAGACTCAGTTTGGAGGAAATTCCCGCAAGCAGAACCTCTTGCACTTCCGGTTGACACTGGAGGCGAAGAGATCCACTTGAGGGGTCCCCCAAAGGGCGAAGATCTCCAGGAGAATCTCCTGAGCCAACTCCCACTCGTGAGAGATTGCGCTCTGCCTGCTCAGAGCGTCCGCCGTCTCGTTTTCGTCTCCTGCCAGATGAACTGCCGAGATCGAAACTTCCTGCTGGATTGCCCAGAACCAGAGCTGCATCACCTCCATGCACACTGCCCCCCCTTTTTGTTGAGGTAGTGCATGGCCACCGTGTTGTCCGTCAGGATCAGGGCATTCTTTCCTCGCACAGTCGGCAGAAAAGCCTTCAGGGCTAGCCTGACGGCCCTCAGCTCCAACAGATTGATATGGAGTCTGGACTCCGACAGAGACCAACGACCGCTGACTGTCAACTCGTTGGCATGAGCTCCCCATCCCGTGAGGGATGCGTCCGTCACGATCGTCACCTCCGGCCAGGGCAGCCAAAATGGAGCCCCCCTCATCAGATTGCCTTTGTCAGCCCACCACAGAAGGTCCCGGGCGACCGAACACGGCACCTGAACAGGGTCCGACATCCTGCCGGAGGACTCAGACCACTGGAGCTTGAGTGCCCATTGCAAAGATCTCATGCAACCTGGCCTCTGGCACCAGAAGAATGCAGGATGCCATGAGGCCGAGCAGTCTCAAAAACTCGAACGCTGGGAGAGTCTGGGCAAGTTGAAACTTGTGCACCATCTGCTGAATGTGATGAGCCCTCACCTGGGGGGGAAAACACTGCCCCAGGGATGTGTCGAGCACCGCTCCAATGTACTGGAGCCTCTGAGTAGGTGTCGAATGGGACTTCTTTAAGTTGAGGGAGAAGCCCAGCTTGTGGAGGGAGTGGCAGGTGACTGACAGATGATCCAGGACTTGCTCGGGAGAGCGTGCCCTGATCAACCAATCGTCCAGGTAGGGGTAGATGTGAATCCCCACTTTCCTGAGGTGCGCTGCCACACTACCATGAGCTTGGTGAAGACCCTCGGGGTGGAGGTCAATCCGAACGGCAGGACCCGAAACAAAGTGCGAGTCGCCAACGGCAAACCTCAGGTACTTCTTGTGCTTCGGATGGATCGGCACATGAAAATAAGCGTCCTTGAGGTCGAGAGACACCAACCAGTCCTGAAGTTGAAGGGCCTGGAGGACTTGAGAAAGAGTAACCATCTTGAACTTGTCCTTCCTGAGGAGTTTGTTCAAGCCGCGCAAGTCCATGATGGGTCTCAATACCCGTCTATCTTGGAAATCAAAAAATAAGGGGAATGCCATCTCTTGTTCCTCTCCGCTACAGGCACCAGTTCTATGGCGCCTTTCACTAGCAGGGATTGAATTTCCTGCGCAAGGAGCAGATCCGGACTCTTGAAAGAGATTCCCCGGTGGATTGTCTTGAGGCATCTGCCGGAAAGGAAGACAGTAGCCGTGGGTTATGATCTCCAGAAGTAATGTCGCGCCACTCTGCAAGATGCTGCACCAGCCTTCCCCCACCCGGCGAACCATGGGACCTGGCCTCATGACTGAGCTTAAGCGGCTGTGGCGTTGCCTGAGGGCAAAGAGGCAACAGCCCGAGCGGCCTTGGCACCTCGAGTACCTTGTTTACCACCTCTGGCACTCCTACGGTGGCCCCTTTGACTAGCAGCTCCTCTCGCTTTACCAAAGGATGAGTAATAACGAAAGGAACCGCCCCTCCATTGCTGTCGCCTAGGACGAAAAGGCGGAGGTTATCGAACTGCAGCGCCCAACGACTTCACTGCAGCTTTTGACGTCTGCAACCTCTCAAGGCTCTCGTCAGCATTGCTGCCAAAAAGATGTGCTCCATCAAAAGGCAGGTTGAGGAGCCGGGCCTGCACATCAGGAGCAAACCCCGACTTCCGCAATCACGCAAACCTGCGTATCACGGTGCTCGCCGCCATGGACCGGCTGACACAATCTGCCATGTCCAAACCCGACTGAACGGCCTCACACATGGCATCCTTGCCATCCTGAACCACGGCAAGCAAATCATCCCGTTCATCCCCTTTGGGAATATGTTCAGCCGCCAAGGAAACGCAGTTTCACAGAGTGTGCGTGAAACGAGACAAGGCACAAATGGAGTTGGCCGCCTGAAGCGCCATACTCCCTGCAGAAAACACTTTCTTCGCCCAGCCGTCAAAACGCTTGTCGTCCCTGTCAGGAGGGATGGTAGGGTACGACGCCTGCTTTGCCGGGGCCGTGGCCGCCTGCACCACCAAACTCTCCGGAGTAGGGTGTTTGGACAAGTAGCAGGGGTCACTACTGGCTGGGTGGTATTTTTGTGGCAAAGACTTGCCCACTGCCGGGAGACTCTCCGGAGCAGTCCAAGCCGCCGCCACCCTCCGCTGTAGAGCCATATGAAACGGCAGTACTGGGTCATTTGGTGGACCAATGTCGAGGATATCCATAAGGTCATCCTGAACAAACTCCCCTGGGGGAGCAGACCATCCTAAGTACTCAGTGACCCGTGACATAAGGCGCCGGTACGAAGAATCGGCATGAGTGCCAGGCTCAGGCCTACAAAACTCCACCTCCGGAGAGGTGTCCAGCCCACTAGCATCATGCAGGGACTGCCTCAGGTCCTCAAGCTGGCTATGGCCCGAGAGAATCTCGTCAGGCACCGTGTCAGGCACCATGCCATCATCAGAGCCCTCATCCACCTCTGAAATTAACTCCAGGTGGTGGTAAGAAGGCACAGAACTGGAACCAAAGCCATGCTTGACCTTGGCCAGAGCCTTTCTAGGTGTTTCCCCGAGCCACGGGGTATCCCTGTCGACACAGCCCCGAAAGGCGTCAAGGTCGTCGAGTGACTCGGCGTCGATGACAGACGCAGCGCCGACAGCATCGACGGCGTCGACACAGGCCTCGAAGGCGGAGCCCCGAGCGTGTCCCTCGACATCCTGGGCGCCGACGGCATCGACTTCCTCGGAGGCAGAGCCTCGAGAGAGTCCGTTGACGACCTCGGTGCAACAGGCGTCGATGTCTTCCTCAAAGACTTCACAGGTTCACGTGGTCTCGAGCGCGTCGAGGACCGGGACCTGGACCGGGCATGCTGAGAACGGTTCCCCTTGTCCGAGCGGGACATTTACCACGAATCGTGACGACCACCCGAGCCCGAAGGCGTGCGAGCGGCGTCTCTCAGCTGATCATGACCGACCCCACTCGGAGGCGTGGCCGGACCAGTGCCCTGCGATTCGAGAATCGCCAACATTTTCTTCCCGAAGGAAGCCCATTCCTCCGGTGTCGCATGCTTGGTGGGGTAAGTGACCCGCCGACGGGCAGAGCCCTCGCATGAGGACGGGGAAGGTGACAGATGACGGTGCTTCCTGGAGTGTCTCGAAGAAGCAGAGGAGGGGGGAGACGGACTCCGGGACCGAGAACCACTGGACTTCGGACAACGACGCGGAGAGTCGCCCCTCGAGTCGTCCGTCGAAAGCCCTGCAGACCTCGACTTCCGGGGCTTGGACACCTTACCTACCGATAACTTCTTCTTGCGCTCCTTCAAGGCTTTCGACGTGAGCGACTGGCAGTCGACACAGTCATCTGTGTCATGGGCCTCCCCGAGGCACCAGAGGCAGGCGTTGTGCAAGTCTGTGACCGACATCTTGGACCCACAGTCCCCGCACTTCTTAAAGCCCGGACGCGGTGTGGAAGACGAGGTAGACATCTTCACAAAGACATATTTCACAAAAAGGTTCAAAGAACCGAGAAAGCAACAGAAACTCCAAAGAGTCGAGGCGCGCCGAGATTCCGAAGCGAACACGTTAGCGGAAAAACCAGAACTGAGTCTACGGGCGTCGTGCGTCCTACTTATAACATCCAGTGACGTCGGCCGTCGGAGGAGGTCCTCGAGGGCGGCATATCGATGTCATCAACGCAGGACGCAGATGCCGACGATTTTCCAAAGCAGCACAGTTGTGGTGATTACTGTCATAGATATGGAATACGTCGGAAGACCCAATCCCCTCGAATTTATAATACCCAATTAGATGGCAGAATAAAGGACCGCTTTTCCAAAGGTCATATCTTGACCATTGAGCGTATCCAGGGAATAATGTTTGACAAAGGTGTGGATAGAAGCCCATGTAGCTCTGTCACAAATATTCCTAATAGGAACTCCCTGCTGCAGGGCAGTGGAAGCAGCCACTCCCCTAGTGGAGTGAGCCCGTAAACCCTCAGGAGGGTCCTTTCCCACCAATCTGTAACATTCAGTAATGGTGAGGATAATCCACATGGACAAGGTCTGTTTGGTAACAGCCTGGCCCAATCGATGTCCTGCGTACCCCACAAAGAGTTGGTTGTCCACTCTGACCCTGGACATCCTAGAAATATAAAAGCTCAGAGCTCTCCTAGTGTCCAACCTACGTAGTCGCTCCTCTTCCTTACCAGGATGAGGAGGAGGATAGAAAACAAATAGAACCAATTTCTGGCTTAAATGAAACTCAGACACTACCTTAGGTAGAAAGGATGGATGTGCCATCAGTACAACCCTATCCTTGTGGAACACAGTAAAGGGTGGCTTAGATAAAAGTGCAACCCAAGCAAAAGCCCAGGTATCTCACTATCTGTATGCTTAATTTGTATATAATGCAGGAGCACTCCAGATAATCACTAGCAGCTTCCCACCCAGTCCCGGTGTGCGCACACTTTCAAATAAATTCAACATGTCATTCCACGTTTGACTTGCACTACTGTTCCATGTGTGCAGCAAGCAGCTTTATTAGGCTCTTTTAAAACAATACTCCAACTTTTTTCCAGAGCCCGCTGTTCCTGTGCTGCCCACTTTGGGGTCTTGCTGCACATTCTCCTTGCCCGCAACAATAGCGCAGTTTGACTGGCTGGGCCTGTTCGGGGAGCCTGCCCCACATTGAGATTCATTACAAGGCTACAGTGGTGAGTTAGGCATTCCTTGCCCCCACCACTTTCAAACTATAGGTGCAATTATTTCCACCTTTTCCTTTTTCTAGCCCCTTATTTTACTAATTCAATTTTAGACGCCTGGACAACATTGTGTCCTTTGAATAATATGTTTGTTGTTACTATTTAACCCAGTTATGTCCAGAAAGGATTAAGTTTCCGACCATTAAGAATTTCACGCTTATTTTTTCTTTTCTTCTCCTTTTTTTCTTGTTGTTCTTACTATAGGGGCCACCCATCTGCCCTGATGAAGGCGGTTCTCGTATAATAATACATATCCCTCTGATGTATTCTCAAGTCGGATGATTTTGCCGCCGAAACGTGTACTATGTGCAAGGGGGTTGTATAAACCCATGTCTTCGGGGTTTCATTATTATATATTGTGTATATAATGTCCACTATTGCTTGCTGGCTAGAATTCAACATCTAATCCTGGCCACGTTCCGCCTGCCACGTTGGCGCTTGTAAGACTAACTTTTTTTGCTACTGAAAGATTAGATAATTTCCGCATTTAAGCTATTTCAGGACCTAGATGGTTACAGGTCCACCAGAGCGCCAAGTTATCGGTGCTTATGATCTCCACATGTTTCATTCATGGGTTAAGTTTTGCATTTCAAGTAAATTATGTACCTTTCCCTTTCGGGTTATGCCACATATTGCAAACTAATCATGTACTGAAGACGATTGAAATTTTGTTTTCACCATTTGTCTGGGTTCAGAATATTGAATTCTGCTATATGTATGCTTTCACAATTGCCTTTTGATGTTTTTGTCACAATTGCGTTTTGATGTTTTTGTCTCAATACAAACTATGTATATCGACAGTCTTTGATGTGTGTGAGTTTCTTTTTCCCTTCTGGACAATTTCATGGGTTATGAACTTAGGGATTCAATCCATTAGTACTAGCATACCAGGTCCCCAATGTAAATTACTTGTTTTGTTTCATTTATTGACAAAATTGGTGATGAACCTTGGCAGTAGCAGTTCTACCTCCTCTTTGGTTCTTTAGATAAAAGTGCCTGCAATTCACTCACTCTGCGAGCGGAAGTAACCGCAACCAAGGAAACCGGCTTGAAAGACAACAGTCTCAAAGGACAAGTGTGCAAAGGTTCAAACGGAGCACCCATCAGGAATTTCAAGATCAAATTTAAATCCCATACCGGCACCTGAAACAGGGATGGTGGAAACACGTTAGTGAGTCCTTTAAGAAATTTGGAAATCAAAGGAATCTTAAAATAAGAACATTCTTCAGACGAGCGCTTGAAGATGGAACACACTGCCAGGTAACCTTTAATGGTACCCCACTTGAAGACCCATGTGGGCCAAAGAAAGCAAGAAAGCCAGAACCATGGGAATGGAACACTGAAAAGGATTGACATTGTGCCCGCTGCACCAGTCACAAACTTATGCCAACGGCACAGGGATCTGGTTGCCGGCCGCCTGGCCGAAAGCAACACCTCCATCACGTCATCCGTGAGGTCCCAATCCTTATAGGTCAACCTCTCAGAAACTAAGCGTGAAGGTTGAGAGTTTTGACCTCTGGACCCATTCCCCCCTAGAGCCCCCCCTGCAGAGAGAGAGAGAGAAAGAGAAAGAGAGAGAGGGAAAGAGAGAAAGAGAGAGAGCGCGAGAGAAAGAGAGAGAGAGAAAAAGAGAAAGAAAAGGAGAAAGAGAAAGAGAAAAAGAAAGAGAGCGAAAGAGAAAGAGACAATCCTCCCGGTAGGGAAGACGGTGTGGACGACAGATGGACATTTCTATAAGGTCCGGGTACCATGCTCTCCTGGCCCAGTCTGGAGCAATGAGGATCAAGTGGGATCCGAACCTCTGCAACCTCCTCCTTATCACCTGAGGAATGAAGGGGACCGGAGGAAACACGTACAGAAGTGGGAAGGACCAATCCATGACAAATGTGTCCCCTAAGGCTCCTCTCGGAAGAAATTCCCTTGAGCAGAATCTGTCGCACCTCCGTTTGGCACTGGTCGCGAACAGGTCCACTTGAGGGGTTCCCCAAAGGGCGAAGATCTCCAGAAGGACTTCCTGAGCCAACTCCCACTCGTGAGAGATCATGCTCTGCCTTCTCAGAGCGTCCACCGCCCCATTCTCCTCTCCGGCCAGATGAACTGCCGAGAGTGAAATTCCTTGCTGGATTGCCCAGAACCAGAGCTGCATTGCCTCTCTAAACAACGGGAGTGACCCTACCCCTGCCTTTTTATCTGGCCAAGGTTGCCAAAATGGCTCCCCCTTCATCAGATTCCCTTCGCTGGAAGATCCTGTGAGACCAAGAGTGGAACCTGAACGGGATATGGCATTTTGCCTGAGAATTGGGACCACTGCATCTTGAGGACCCATTGCAGGGATCTCAACCGCAGTCTGGCCTCTGGCACCAGAAAAATGCAGGATGCCATGAGGCCGAGCAACCTTAAGAATACGAAAGCCGGAAGACTATGGGCATGTTGAAATTTGTTCACCATCTGTACAATGTGATGACCCCTCACCTTGGGAGGCAAATACTTTCCCCCAAGGACGTGTCCAACACAGCCCTGATGTACTGGAGCTGTTGAGGTGTCAGATGCGACTTCTTGAAATTGAGGGAGAAGCCCAGCTTGGGGAGGGAGCAGCAGGTGAGACTGAGATGATCCAGAGCTTCTTCGGGAGAACGTGCTCAGATCAGCCAGTCGTCCAGGTAGGGGTAGACGTGAATCCCCCCCTCGCCTCAGATAAGCCGCCGCCACCACCACAATTAGCTTAGTGAAGACCCTCAGGGCGGAGGTCAATCCGAATGGCAGGACCCGAAACAAAGCGTGAGCTGCCAGCCGCGAAACCTCAGGTACTTTCTGTGCTTTGGATGAATAGGCACATGAAAGTAAGCATCCTGTAGGTCCAGAGACACCAACCAATCTTGAAGTCGAAGGGCCTGAAAGACCTGAGAAAGAGTAACCATCTTGAACTTGTCCTTCTGGAGGAATTTGTTCAACCAACACAAGTACAAGATGGGTCTGAGTCCCCCGTCTTTCTTTGGAATCAAAAAATATGGATTACTGCCAAACAAATGAAATCCATCAAAGGGCATGTTCAGAAGACGGGCCTGTACATCTGAAGCAAAACCAGACTTCCACAGCCACGCAAACCTGCGTATGACAGTGCTCGCAGCCATGCGCCGGCTAACACTGTGAACTGTGGCCAAACCAGACTGAAGGGTTTCACACATGGCATCCTTGCCATCCTGCACGAGAGCAAGGAACCCATCCCTTTCCTCCCCCTCGGGAATATGGCCAGACGCTAGAGAGACGCAATTACACAGTGTGTGTGAAAATCTTGCCAAGGCACAAGTGAAGTTGGCCGACTTCAGTGCTATACTCGCCGCAGAAAACACCTTGCGTTCCCAACCATCGAAGCGCTTGTCGTCCCTATCAGGAGGGATTGTAGGGTACGTCGCCTGCCTCGAGGTGTCCGTATTCACCTGAACCACCAAACTCTCGGGAGTGGGCGGAGAGGATAGGTAGCTGGGGTCGCTACTGGAAGGGCAGTATTTTTTAGTTAACGACTTGTTAACTGCCGGAAGTGATTCTGGGGTCTGCCAAGCAGCCGCTACCCTTTTTTGCAAAGTCAATGGGCAGACCTTGATCCAAAATATCAGTCAAGTCATCCTGAACAAATACTTCCAAAGGACTAGACCAACCAAGATACTCAGTAACCCTAGCCATCAGTCTCTTATAAGAAGACTCGCCATGAGCCCGAGGCTCAGGCCTGCCAAACTCCTCCTCAGGAGATATGTCTAAGCCTGGCATCAAGGAGTGATTGATGTAACTCTTCCAACTGACTGTCCCCGGAAAAGACAGGAGCCACATCAGGCTCAACAGGGTCAAATTCCAAATCTGCGCTCTCTTTATCCTCAGGTATCATCCAGAGGAAGAAAGAACTGCTGCCTAGGGACAGAAGTGGGTTTGGATTCCTTGACTTAGATTTTGCCTTCCTTGGAGGATCCTCAGTACCAGGGAACTCCATTGGCAAATTCCGGCCAAAAGGCCACGAAGGTGTTGAGGGCGCCGACGGCTTCGACGTGGACAATGGCGCCAAGGGCTAGTGTGAAGGCAAAGCTTCGACATCCGTATCCGACGCTGGCCTCGAGCCCTTACCAGATTTCTGCAGTTTCGCAGGGGATGAAGACTGAGACCCGGATCTAGCACGTCTCTGGCGATCAACCTGAACCTTGTCCGAACGGGAACGCGACGGTTCCCGATGAGTATCGCGCTGAGGAACCGGGCCCGAAGGCGCACAGGCATCGGACCGAGACTGTTCCCTGCCAGCTTCTTCCGAAGGCACGGACGCAACTGTGACCTGGGATTGAAAAATCACCAGCATCTGCTCTCTGAAGGCCTCCCATTCTGCGGAGTCGAGGACTTAGTGGGACAAGCCACTTTCCTTGCGGCACCATTATCCGAAGAGGACGGGGAAGGCGACCATTGACGCCATTCAAGGGAGTGACTAGACGAGGACGACGAGTGGCGGGACCACTCCGGGTTCCAGATCCACGGGACTCCTTCCGACGAGGAGAGTCATCCTTCGAATCGTCGGTGGACATCCCTTTTGCAGATTTGCGGGACTTACTGGGTTTAGAACTGGGGCGTGGCTTGACCGCCATGGATTAGGCTGCTCTTCGTGTGTGCTCCTGTGGATAGCCAATTGATCCGACAAAGCGCATGCATTTCGCGCTGCAACTTTAAGCTGGAAACACATATATGGTGATGCGAATGCTGGGGGACTTCAGCGCGAAGGTTACTATGTGGATTACCTAATCAGAACAGAACTTGTGGACCATTGAAGTTCATGCGACCTGAAACGAAACCAGCAACAAAATGGCCACGGACCCCGAACAAAGGGTCTCCTGAGGCGAGGACTGCGTCAGGGCACAAGTCGGAGACGGACGGAGACACAGCTGGTGCGTGAAGTCGGCAGCCTCCATGCAGCAACACCACGAGGGGTGGAGAAGTGCGAGGTGAAACGGACATACACGCGCTGGGGCGCTAGGGAAAATGCTGTGGTGGAGCGCGGGCTGGAGAGCGCCCGGATCGGAGCAGGAGCTGGACCCTGGAATGTGTGAACAATAAGTGAGCGGGAGGAAGAGAAGCCGCACTGCGGGGAGCAGCAACGTCCCCGGCGGCTGCGAACAGGGCAGGCAGAGGCCCCAGCAACTAGAACGTGACGGGTGGCCGCGAGGTACACAGCCGACACCCGGGATACAAACCGAAGCTACACGGCAGTAAATGCCTGTCCATGCATGAAGCCACAAGAGGGCCCTGCATGAGGACAGGAAAAGGAAAAAAAGGCCAATCGTTCATAGCACATTAAATGGAATGAACAATATATAATAAAAGCCTATTGGAGGACAAGAGGTGGCAACAAACTTCACCATTTACATTACAGAGCCCTCAGACACGAACACAGGAGGGATGGGCAGTGCGCGTGTCTAAAGCAGAGGACCCCCACGGCCGCAGGGCAAAAAGTTGCAGCCAGGGCCTGCGAGGCTCACATACAGATTGCCCCCTGCGAAGGGAAGGAAAGAACAGAGGTCTGCTCAAAGTAAGTGCCAGACCACGGCAGGGGGAAGTAGGCCCACGGGATGAAAAGGTGGTGGCCAGGAACAGTGAAAGGGAGCGCAAATAACACCAGGCACGCAGATGCGCCGGAGAGGTTAGGGCACCTGCGGATCAAATGATGAACACGCCACAGGGGCACCGCGCAAGAGCCATAGCAAAGGTCTAACGAGGTGCGAAGGCATAAATAGAACAATCAAGACTGCATGGGACTGAATAGACAGTGGAGGCGAACGCAGACCCCACAGGTGGCGAACCCCCTCACCAAGGAATAGCAGTGCGCAGGAGGAAGCGACATTGGGAGACCGACACTCGTGAAGCTCTGAGTGCAAACCAGAAGGGACACGTCCTTGGGTAACAGTCGAGCTGGGCTAGGTGCGCCCAGGGCAATGGCTCTTAAAGGAGGAAAAGCTAAAGGTAAACAACCGACAATGGATATCTTTGCGAAATCGCAACAGTCCCCGGCCACATCTGCACAAGCCTTGGCTGCAACACATGGGTAGGCGATCCCATCAAGGGATGACAACCTGATCCTTGCAACCATCACAGAACTAAATCCTTGTGGGGGGTTGCAATGGCGGACTTGAAGGCGGCATTGGAAATGAAGATTGACGCAGTAGGAATTGAGGTTAATCTGCTGAGACAGGACGTGAGAGCGTTGGCGGAACGCACCAGTGGCCTGGAAATTGCAGTGAAAGCAAACAAGGAAGTTGGCACGACCAACGCCAAGGAGGTCCACATCCTGAAACAGCAAGTGGCAAACCTGGAAAACTGTGCAGAAGAGGCTGAAGGACGGGCGAGACGCAACAACATACGCTCGAATTTGACAGACTACGTGGAGAATATGATAATCCAAGAAGTAGGAGCCAGCAAGCTCTCTCAGGGGTTCGTGATCGAAAGGGCGCACAGGGCTCTAACAAGGAGACCTCAGCCAGGGGCCCCTCTACGCGCAATCATAGCCAAAATACTGAACTACAGAGACAGAGAATAGATCCTGGATTTCTTCCGGAAAGGAGGTACGGTAACTCGAGCGTCGGCCACGATCACAGCATACCCAGATATAAAATGATGGTGCAGAGACAGCGCTACAACTACGTGTCGGTGAAAAGGAGACTGCGAGCAGCTGGATTCAAGTATATGTTTTTGTATCCTGCTAAACTTAAGGTCCTGCACACAGGCAAGACACACTTCTTCGAAACACCGGAGGAGGCGGCACAGTGGCTGGATTCCCAAGGCTGCCCAGAGCCAGGAGACGACCGGGATCGACACAGACAGGATAAGTGAACCGGCTGAATGATTGTCAATGATGGGGGGTGGTGATAGCATAACAGCAGGGCCCTCGGGGAGAATATTGAGTATGTTAGAAGTGTGAATGCTAATTAAACAACACACGCATAAATGGACTTAATGGACTGTAATATAGCAGCGTGTAAGAAGTGAAAGCCTAATAGGAGCTAAAAATGTGCAGCAATGTATAATTCAACGCAGGAGACACAAGATGCGAGGAACCTATCCCCAGTTATTAGAGCAGGTGGAGCACCGATAGGTTGATATCACCCTGCTGGGCCCCGAGTATTGGCGACAGCCAGGAAAAGGGCTAGATGCGGGGTGCCTGAGATCCAGGGATGGAGCTGGGTATAAATTGGTTTGGGGGGAGGAAGGGGGGTTTTGGGGACTAAGTTGGGGCTGGGAGTGGAGGGGGGAGAGTTTGGGGAGTTGTAGTGGTATTGGGAAGGGGTAGTTTAAAGGGGGGAATGAGCCTACATACGTGAGCACGGACACTTGAGGCGAATGCTGAGAACACTAAGTGGGGGGAGGAGAGAAATGGGGCCATGGGAGACCTTAACATAATCTGCTGGAACGTCAGGAGGCTCAATAGTTATCGAAAAAGGAACAAGATAATGATGTTTTTACTAAGGCAAAGGATAGATGTTGCCCTAATTCAGGAGACTCATCTCACCAAAGAAAAATTAGAAGTGATTAAGAAGAAGTGGAAGGGGACTGTCATTGGCACAACATATTCTGCTTACGCCAGAGGGGTGATCTCGTGGGTGGCACTACACGTCCCATTCCAGTTATTGCAGTCCACAGCTGATGCGGTTGGGAGAATGGTGGCTATAAGAGGGCTGGTGGAGAACAGAGAAATAAGCATTATAAACACATATGCCCCGAATCAGGACACAGTGATATACTTTAAGACCCTATACAACAAAATGAGCCGGTACCTAGGAGGGGAAGTGATCTGGGGGGGGCGATTTCAATTGCACATTAAACCCGAGGATAGACCGGTCAGACAATAAGCTAGACAGACCTGTCCCTGCTGCCAGGGCCCTGCAGGCTCTGCTGACGGACTTCCAGTTGGAGGATGCATGGAGGGCGCAACACCCACAAGACAGACAGTATTCGCATTACACTGCCCCACAGAATTTGCATATGAGGCTAGATTATATGTTTACTACACAGAAGAGAAGATGTTAGCAGAAATAGTACAGACAGATTATAAAGCAAGGGTCCTGTCGGATCACTCGCCACTAATCCTCACATGGCAATACCGTCCCCCAAGGGCCAGGATCCCAAGGTGGCGGCTCAGAGCCGAGGCATTAAAAGATGCAATGTTTAGGGAGGACCTGAGAGAAGAGATAGTAAGCTATTTTGAAATTAACACAGGGACTGTTGAATCGGCTTGTATGCTTTGGGAAGCGTTCAAAGTGGTGATGAGAGGGATTGCAATAGCTAAATCCCAAGGGTTGCGGGGAAAAATATTAAAGGAGTTGCAAAAGGCAGAAACTAAGCTAGAGAGGATGCCGGATACGGGGGGGTGGCACCATGGAGGAAGTAGAAGAGATACATCAGATACGACAGGAGTGTGAGGGACACTGGGAGAGGCTGTGTAACAAACTATAAAAAGTACATAGAGAGGCAACATGCAGACGGAGACAAACCGGGGAGGTTTCTGGCGTGGTTGTATAAAAGTGAGACCCCTAGAACCACGATCAGAGTAATCACCGGAGAAAAAGGCCAAATAGTGGATACCCAAGAAGGAGTAAATCGAGAGTTCCTAGACCACTACAAACGATTGTATGGGGACGAGGAGCGTAGTGATAGCAGGGAAATAGAGGAAATCTTGGCAGACATAGGAGTCCAACGTATAAGTGCGGAAGAACGAGAAGACTTGGATGCCCCAATTACTCTTGAAGAAGTGGTAGTGCAGTTACCCACTAGTAAGGCCCCGGGGAAAGATGGACTCTCCAGCGAGTTCTACAAAACATATAGGAATGAAGTGCTTTCCCCGTTGCTAGCAGTGTTAAATGAGTCATTTGAAACAGGGAGATTACCAGAATCCCTAAGGGAGGCAATAATTGTCCTGCTCCCAAAACCCAACAAACCAGGTAAAGATTGCGGATCGTTTAGGCTATTGTCGATGCTAAATCAAGATAGCAAAATAGTCACGGCAGTGCTAGCAAACAGAATGAAACGAGTCAAACAAATGAATACACCCAGATCAGAACGGATACGTCCCACGCAGGAACATATCTGAAGACTTCACTGGGTCATAGAACATACGAAAGATGATCCGGGTGAGATCGCTATAGTATTGCTGGATGCAATAAAAGCGTTTGACTCAGTTAAATGGCCCTGGCTGATGGCAGCCCTGGCAAACTATGGGATGGGACCCGGGTACCTCAAATGTGTCAAATTACTATATAGCGAGCCGCTAGCCAGGGTCAAAACAGGAGTGATCATCTCAGAAAGGAGGCAGCTCAGTAGGGTCACCAGGCAAGGGTGCCCGTGGTCCCCGATGCTGTACATCTCAGCACTAGAGCCCCATGCGATATACCTGAGGAAACAGAATGAGACAATATGGATAAATATAAAAGGGGAATTGCATCTAGTTTCATTATATGCAGATGAAAATGCTGTTGTACCTAAGATATCCTGAAGAGAATCTCCAATATATCCTGGAAGTGTTGCAGCGATTTACGTTACTATCGGGAATAGCGGTGAACCCCCGGAAGTCTCTTATATTTCCACTGGGTAGGTATGTGGGGGTCCCATAGGACTGATTATCAATCTTAAAAATACCATGGCATGTTAAGAAGTTTAGATACTTGTGTATTGACATTTATCATACAGTAGAAGCAGAATACCAGCATAATACCGAGCGGGCGGTGAGAAACACAGAAAATAGCATGAGGTTTTGGACTAAACTCCCCCTGGCGATGATGGGAAGGGGGGCGATGCTGAAGATGGTGGTGTTGCCGAGATTGTTACACTTCTTTGGGAAGATACCGTACTTGATACCATGGCGATTCTTTACTAAGTTACAGAGTATATGTAGGGGATTCCTATGGCATGGGACCAGAAACCGAATCGCCCTTTGGAAGCTGCAGAATACATACGATAAAGAAGGTATAAAGCTACCAAACTATGAGATATATTACTTGGCCAGCCAATTATAATGCATAGCCAAGTGGCTTTCAGAAGACCCGACCTCTGAAACGAGATTGCTGGGACACGCGAGTTCCCCGGACTTCTTGAAAGAAGTAATATGGTGTGCAGTGAAAAAGTCGAAAACATTATGTCGAAAGTCATAATGTCAACAACAAAAAATGCCAATTTTTTTTACGAATGTTTTATTTTTTTATTTATTTTTTTTGGGTTCTGCAATTAAAAAAAGGGGTAAAACAAAAACAAATTCGACATTTCGAACAAAAAAGAAACAAAAAAAGACATTCTAAATTTATTTTTTTGACTTTTTTTTCCAACATTATGACTTTCGACATAATGTAATTCGGTAATATCACTATAAACCAAGTAATATGGCTGCCCAACTCGGAATTGAAAGAGAGCCCAAAGATGATGGTATTGGGATGGAAAGTGTGGCACAGGGCCTGCCAGGTCATGGGGAACCCAACCCCATGTTCCACGCAGGTGCCGCTGGTTACACTGACAGGAGGTGATGGGCAGCTAAGGAAAACGATCCGGAAGCACTGGAAACCAATGGGGATTGTAACAATGGGAGACATATGGCACGAAGGGGAGATAAAGGAATTTGGGATGTTGATAGAGGAAACAGGGCTGCATGTGGGGCAATATATTACATATAACAGATTGATACAGCGGGTTAGAGAAACATGGTCAGAAATAATATTGGCAGAGCAACCCGAAGAGGCCATAGAAACAATACACAACATAGCAGAAGGTGGGCACGAGATCCAGATTATAAGAGTTACTGATGTCCAGAGCGGGAAAGGAAGTAGCACACCTAAGGCAAGATTGGGAGGAGGAAGTCGGGGAACCTATGAGTGACGGGATGTGGGAACAGGCCGAGGGGTATCACAAGAAAGTTTCCAGAAATGTGAGGCTTCAGCAAATACAACTATATATCACCCATAGAGCATACATGACTCCCCAGAAAATAGCCAAATTTAAGAACGCAGGGCAGCAAACATGTCCTAAGTGTGGGGAGGAGAATGCTGGAATGTGACATATGTTCTGGGCACGTACAGAGATCGGGAAGTTCTGGGACGAAATAGCTCATTTACTAGGAGAAAAAGGGGTTGAGATAAATGTTGGACCGGTGTGGGCATGTCCGATAGGAAGGTTCCCCAGAACACGCAAATTAAAACATATGAGTAAATTAAAGGACTTGGCATACATACTTGCCAAGCGTAGAATTGCCATTGGTTGGAGGGCAAGTAAAAGACCGAAGAAAGAAGTATGGTGGAAAGACCTCCAGAAACGGACAGAAGCAGAAACCGCAGTGTGGCAAGAGATGGGTAATAGAGGAGGGGAAGAAGAAGCAGCAACCCAGACGGCCTGGAAACACCTAGTAGCCACATTGTACGGGCCCACCCAAGACTGGTCGAGCGACCAGGATGCTACTGCGGATGCAGAAGGGGGCACCCCCCTAGTGATTTAAACGTGAACTATACAGCGGAGTAGGCTCGAGTTGGGAGGGGAGGGAAAGGGGAAGACAGTAGACACTTAATGATGCAAATTTCGAAATGTACTGCAAGTTTTTGTTGGTTGTTGTGATGAAATCAATAAAATTGCTTTAAAAAAAAAACTACTGGGTTTAGAACTCCAACCTACCTGTTCTCGCGGTTGTCGCCTGACAAGAGAACGATGCGCTCTTTCAATCGTGAACTCCTGTGTGAGTTCTCCAGCTCCTATTTCTTGGAGCAACATGTTTTCGATGTAGGTGGTCGGATCAGACCCTTCCGCTCCTTCCAGCAGCCCCACGATTCGTACGTTGTTTCTGCATTCTCGCCCTTCTGCCTCCTTTGCTCTGTCCTCCAAAAGCTTGACCTTCTGTTGCAGAACATCAATGTCCCTGGCTGCTTACGTCTTTGCTTCTGTGTTTTCCTTGACCTGTTCCTCCAGTTTCCCAGTGCGTTCTGCAATGGCGCGGATATCTTCTTTGAACAGTCCCACATCAATGCCACTGCGTCAATCTTGGCCTCCAATGTCATTTGCAGTGCTGCAACGGCTTCCAGGATCTGTTGTTTCCCTTTCTCCGCCATATCACTGGGGGTAGCTGTTTGTACCTGTTCTTTGTCCCAGTTGTCTGCTCCTGGCGACTGGACAAGCTCTTTGTAAAGGCATCCAAGGTGGCCTGCTTGATCGCCATCACTTACTGCTTGTGGCCGGCTCGAGCTTCGCATGTCAGCTGTGTCGGGCAGATCACGCTCTTTGTTGTTGCAACCTTGCAGTTTCCTGGCAATCCGGTCTTGTGTCGCTGCCTCCCTTGGAGGTCACCTTCCCAGTGTACCCTGGGGTCTATATCTTCTTAGCTCTAGGGGGACTCGTTTGTTATGGCTCTTCTACCGCTTTTGAAGCAGGCACATTTCTGTCTCTCCACCTTTCGGCTCATTCAAAGCGCTCTCTTGGTGGCCGCCCTCCACCTTGGCCTGGCCGTTCCATTGTAGGCCTGTGCTCCCGGCTGACTGTTGTGCCCCTCTTCGTTGAGTGAAAGGTCCCTTTAGCAGGGGGCCTTATTAGTTGCTGGGTGCACGCTTTTAATATTCTGCCACCTCTTTCCCGTTTCTATAGCTAATGCTCTGATTGAGGGCACCCTACATGGCCCTCTAAAGTACACTCAGTGGGCTTATTGTTATGGCCCCCCCATTTGCCTGCTACCGCGCACTGCTCGCTCCTTAACCGAAGCCCGTGCGCAGGGTTTTCTCTACCCCCCTCCGGCTGTGTTTATTAGGCACAGTGCACCTGGACACTACGGGCGCCACATTTCGGAGTTGTTTCTATGAGTGGGGATGGTGGGAGGGGTGCCCTGGTACATTGTTAGTGTCTTTAAGTCTGCGTGGCCCCCCCTCCCACTGCTTACCTCTAGCTCCAGTGTACACCAACTTCTCTCTCGGTCCTTCACGCCGCATCTGCTTCTCTTCCCACGGTCCCGGTCTCATCTGGGAGAAAGATGGAGCCCTTTCTCTTTTCGCCGGCGGCTCGCGCACTTGCGGTCACTGGTGGCAGCCTGTTTGTGGTTCGTCCGCCAATCACGTCTCCGGCTACTTTCTTCTGTCCACCCGGGGAGCTCTGCTTACTTCTCTCCTCTGCAGCTCTAACAAAAACGCTTGGGCAGTCGCTCACTGCCAGCAGCCCCGGGTATCCTCATGTACGGCTCAATGTCTTGTATCTCCGTCAGCCGTTGTGTCCCGTCACGTTATAATCTTTTGGCATGAGTCTCCCACGGCTCCTACATCCGATCAGCTGGGTGTTTATCACGGCTGACTGATCTCGGCTGTGGACTACTGCCCCTCTTGTTTAAACGATCTCCCAGCGTCAGCCGCCATTTTCCGGTTGTCTTCACTGTAACCTGCGCGGTCTCGCATCTCGGTGCAATTGCCTCCAGGCAGTGTTTCTCAGCTTCACCTTTGCTCCGCAGATTCTAGAGTTTATGTTGCACCTGTGCACGTTTCTAGTCAGTTTTGGACTGCATTGACTCGTGTAACAGGACGTTTCTCTGTCGGATCTGCAGGAGCTCTGAATGAGGACGTCTTCCTCACATGGCTGTTGGCCACAACCCCCCTCTATCTCACAGTTATTCATTATTAAAAGAAAAGAGAAAACTCCTAGCTCTCACTAAGCTACAGGTGTTTCCCTACCTAACCAGACTTACTAGGGTGCTTGTCAGTCGTCAGTGCGAGTCCAAACCAATTGCATCCAAAACTAACCTGTCCTGACCAAGCCACTATTTAGAACTAAAGTATAGGAGAATGACTCCTTATACTGGGATGGGGGGGGGGGGGGGGGGTTCTTCCACCATGTTCACTTTAATAGTGTATCTTCAGATAGCTTTTAGTGTCTGCTTATATCAAATTATTTTGGACCATTTCTTTCCTTCCATGGGATCACTCTTGTCCTCTCTCTTTGTTACCTTTTTCTCTTTACTTAATGTCTAACATTTATCTTGACTTGGTCGAGTGTGAGGACTCAAATATTGCTTCTCTTGTCTTTCAACTGTTCACAATATTATATTTCAATCATATACACTTGGCACTTTGTCTTGACTGGGAGAAGTACGAGCATTCCAGTAATGATCTCTTTGGCTCCCATCTCGTGTCCCCCACTTTCCCAGTTACCTGGATTACTCAGTGAGAACTGGATTACTCAGTGAGAACGTCACTGGGTTTTCTGACAGGTTGGGACCTTCTCCTTGGAATGTCAGGTCAGCCTCTTCCTCCTTCGGTCCTCTGTCGGGTGACTCGCTCCACGGTCCTTTAAGGAAAGTGGTGTTGGCGTTGCTTA
Source organism: Ambystoma mexicanum (assembly GCF_040938575.1). Classification (NCBI taxonomy): domain Eukaryota; kingdom Metazoa; phylum Chordata; class Amphibia; order Caudata; family Ambystomatidae; genus Ambystoma; species Ambystoma mexicanum. The sequence continues at coordinate 476,218,811 of NC_090934.1, forward strand.
TAGAACTCCAGGTCCACCAGGAAACGGTCACACCACCACACTTCAGCCGTTCAGGCTCAGGAGGCCTTGCCTCTTGGTCAGCTTCTTGCAGCTCTTCTCTCCTGTAACTCCCAGTGTTGGAGAATGCACCTGAGCTTCTCTCTCTCCTGAGCCAGCAGGAAGAATATTAGTTCCCATGGTAAGAAATCAAGCAGGTACCAAAACCGATCCTGAAATGGGTCACTATTCCTGGCCCTAGCCAGCAAACTCCTGCAACTTTGTGGCGCATCCTCAACAAGCTAGTCACCAAACAAATGTGTTTTCTAGATCAACTAAGCCAGTTTAGCCCAAAGCTTTACTGCAGAGATTTGTCTCCGGGGATTACCCTGATGTGTCCCCCTGATGTAGTCTTCTGCAACTTTGAGCAGATCACAGAGGCTGCCAAGAAGGAAGCTCAACTACTAACAGGTAACTTGCAAGCAGTCTACTAAATACTTAAACCTGATGAGCAGACACAAAACCTGAGGGATGAGAGATGAAAACAGATAAAGAAGGTATAGCTGTCCCCTCACCAGGCCTAGTGACAAATGGTGCACCAGTTAGAATTTTTACTGGAAAATAGGCAATTTGATGCTGGTGGAAATACAACAATCTCATAGTGGAACAGCTCTTGAACTCCCTCCCAAACTTCTTACAGCATTCAGTCAGACAACTCGGTCAACCGTCATTGTAAAAAGCAATCCAGGCAGCTACGGAATTCCAGCGAACCCTGCAATTGAGGTCCAGTCCCAGCCACCTTTATCGGTGCAGTTGAAAGGAAATCCACTGGGAAATATGGGAACACTGCAGATACACTATGTAAGTTCAACCATGCTACCAAAGGAGGGGGCCATCCCAACCTGCTACTCAAGAGGATATGTGGTGTCTGAGGCAGAGTCTTAGTCCCCTCCTATGAGAGAAGTCTTCCATCAAGTGTGAACACCTGTGGGAAGCTAGGACACGTGGCAAGAACTTAGCGCAATACTTCAACCCCTGCACTGATGGAAAACAGTTATCGTACCCCAGAGGAACCGACCCTAGACAAAGACATGTAGTTAAATCTGGAAGGTCTGGACACAGGTGAAGACACTGCGAAAACGAAATAGTCTTACCCACGGTTTAGTGGGGCAGAGCCAATATCCACCAATCAAACTTGGGATCAACTAGCGAATGCTCTACTCATTTCCAGGAACCGACAGATGGCAGTTCGGTCAGACTTGGCATATCACGTCATGAAAACTATGAGAAAAAACAACCGGATACAGGAATTCAACTCAGCAGTCTACTTTTTATGGTGGGGCTAGCACTGTGGACATAGACTCTGAACCGTCCAGCTCAGCCCTCACGCTTAGTCGTCAGCTGGACTCACTTGACTGGTTAGAGAGTGATGTTCCCACTGAGGGAGTAGAAGCGTCACTGTGTCTAGGGAGGGGAGCTGTCGTGGCTACAGATGAATCTAGTTGTTCTTGAGAAGCCAGTGCGACGGCAATGTAGTAGGGGACCCTAAGTCTAGCTCGATGGTTCCACTTCTGACACCATATGTGAATACGACACTGGGAAAACACCACCAGACATGTAAATGAACTCAAAAAGACAGGCTGTCTCTTTGAAGCTCATAGTAATGGTGGAAATTGGAAATACAATCGAAATGAAGGCTTCGAACAGGCAGAATTCAAACCAACTAAATCACCCAAGGTTTATACATATCCGTATCACTTCTCCCCTCCCCCTGATATGCCTCTAGTTACCTTAGACATATTCCCTTTTACGGAAAGCAAACCTTTTGTCAGGATGGCACGTTGCCAAAATGAAATGTCCTTCCCAGGATCCTTCAAATCCTCCCCTCCAGCCCTAGGGTTCTCCTCAGGTTGTCTCTTTGTAGTCTCTTCATCTACTCTTTCTGTGGAAATCGGAAAAAACAGTTATTTTGATATCTCCCGAAAGTCTCTTCCCAGCATCACTGATGCTTATCAGCATGAAGTTTCTTCATTGAAGAATGTCCTTGTGGGTAAATTGGCCTTCCCAGTACGGCACTGCTGGGGAAGCACATCAACATATCGAAGGGACTCTTGCAGAAGTCTGATATTCTCTGAAAGCAGGCTCCACTCAACATGGTATCCCTTGTATTAGGAAGGATTCGAGCTGCCTACCTCCCTCTGTCATAGGATCCTTAGTCTACAAACCACCCAAGCTACTCCTGCTTCACTCCTTGTCGATCCAATGCTTCTTAATGCCTTGATGCCTGCTGCTGAGCTTTGCAGCTATCTGCCAGATGCTAACCTCTCCTTCAACTCCATCCAGACACGGCTTGACTCGAGTTGTCTTACTATCTGGCTATGGATGTTGCTTACGCATCTATGTAATTCCCATAATCTTCCTTCCTAATGTCCTGTTTTGTCTACCCTTCTCCAACTACCGGCCCTGGCTCTTAAACACTTCCTTCCTACCTGTATTCTTTCCAGCTCTTTTCTTTTTCACTTCCTCTAACTCTCTTGCTCGCTCCATTCCTTCTTGATCTTCACATCCTGCAACCTCTTCTTCTCTGGACATCTCCGGCCCTGATACTCCTCTTTTCAGCTGGACTACCTCCAACCACTTCTATTCCGTTATCTTCACTACTGCCAACCTCTTTCACTCTCCCTACACCTTGAGGCTTATTGCTTCCAACCTCTGATCTCTCAGCTCCTCCAACTCTTTCTGCATCTTCCACTTTCTTCTGAATCAACAGCTCTCTGCTCTTCCAGTGTTCTTGCTTCTCTCTCTCTCCTCTTGACCCTCCAGGCCTGCTCTGCCTCTTAACCACTAACTGCTCCAATATTCCAATCACCCACAACTAACCTTTGTATTTCCATTTTTATACAGTGTTCTTCTCCTTCTCCTGTACGGTTTTAAAGTTAACATATAGCACCCCAGCAGAGTAATGTGTTCATACTGGGGGTTGTAGTGTGGGCGAGTGGTAAAGTATTCCTGATGTGTACGTTTGAGTCTCCCAACTTTGCCGGGCCCTGCGGACCAAGTCTATATTAGACTGGTCGGCCATCTTGTTTCTGGCATCTCTGCGCCGAGCATGCAGGGCTTTGCTCTGATCCATGTTCAACTGCTAACCTATTCACGTTGTCACACATTTCCTGCCCCACTTCCAATGAGCCCCTCCTTGGCTGTCTTCTGGCGATTCTTGAGTTGACCAGCTTGGGGCTAAGGTGGTTTTAGAGATTTTGGAGCTGTTCCTAGCTCATCGGTCCTTCTTTGGTGAACCATCCTCTCCTTCCTTTCCTTGTAGTAAGGGGAGAGAAGGCTACAGCACAGTGAGAAGGTGGTTGTAGTAGGAACAGATTGAGAAGGAGGTGGTAGAAGAGCAGTGGGAGGGGAGCAGCTTGAAAAGAAGGTGCAGGAAGAGCAGAGTGAGCAGGTGGTGTTGAAGGTACAGTTTCAGAAGTAGGCAGTAGAGTAGAGGAGAAAAATTAGGGAGTCAGATGGTGAATGGTGAGAAGACCAGAGGGGAGGAAAGGAGGAAAATCAGGAGTTGGAAAGTGCATGAGAGTTGGAATGGAAAAGAACAGAGAGTGATAAGAGGGGAGAGGAGATGGGCATGTTAAGGTGTAATGTGTATGGTGGAAGGGTAAACTTGAAACTGGCCATGGGAGTCTGGAATGGGTGGAGGAACACATACATGTTGGGAAATCAAGGAGATTCTGGTGAAACATGAGGAAAGAAAGGATGAAAAGAAAGTAGGAAGAGATAGTTTGGCTAGGTACCAGTATGTTTGATGCTAAGACTTGATTAAAGCAAGCTCAAAGAGTTCCCCTGAGGAGGTGTTTTGGGCCAGGAGGAGCAGGAACTGAGTGGGAATGGCCATAGGGATAGGCACAGCCATGCATGGGCAGTCAATTGGTGGACAAATAACCATACAACATCCACAGGCTGTGTGTCCCTGCTCATATGCTCTTTCTTGCTATCTGTACTCCAATGCAATAGTTCAGCTTATAGGTGGTGGAAGCACCACCTAACAGTCTGAACTAAAAAGAAAGGGGACTGTTGGGTCATAGAAACATGACCTGAAAGTGGAAGGTGGAGAAACCCAATAACAATAAGGTCCGGGAGGCTAGCTCAGGGGCAACACGCTCACCTTGGAAGCAAGACAACGTGGGGCAACATGGTCAATCCCGGGTCTGCACTTCGAAACCTCTTATTATAAAGCACAGTAAAAATAACCAATTACAGTTACAACAAGTCATAAGAAGTCCTAAGGTGACATCCTGTCTGGCATCCTGTCTCCCTAAGACTCAGGACCGTTGTGAGATGGGCTCAGTTTCAGCATCTGACATAGACCCAAAGCAGGCCATCCTGACTCTGGACCCCAGGCCCAGGTAGATGTTTCCCCACCATATTCAAGCCAGCCAAAAATGCTGCTAAGAAAGCAGGAATTTCAAGAGAGTTTTCATCTAAGAACTGAGTGACTGGTAGAGGCCCTGAGAGTCCACAAGAGCAATTGTGAGAGAGATGTTACTTTGAATTCTTAACATTTTGTTCCCGGTCAACCTGTACAGATTATCACCAACTGGGGATCTTTTCTCGTGTCAAGGGGAAAGAGTACTGGGCCTGGGCAAGTCCCCTTGGCCACCAAAACAAAATCAGAGATTAAAAAAAAAAGCAAAAAGTTTAGAGGACTGACAAAATGGTCATAGAGTCCCCAAGAATAGGAATTCAGACTGAACACATACTCTCAGTGAAGGTTTGGATTAACACTAGTTGGAAGAAAAATTAAGTCCAAAACCAAGAAAAGTCAGCAAAAAGTGGGCTTTCTGCCTATCGCCGATCCACTAGGCCATTTGCCTGGATGTGTTTAACATCCAGAGGTCAGACAGACGTTTGGAAGTATATGGGGTACCCTGCATGGTGACGATTTACTTCAGGAACCCCACCCAGGTAACGTATAGTACTAAATGTTTCAAAATATTTTGTGTGGTGTTCAGATTAAAAGGAAAGGCAACAAGATCATTGACAGCATCAGGCAATAGAATTAGGATATAGCTATTCACTGCCTTTGATGGACTCTGGAGACCTCCCACACCCATTGCAATTCAGGAGAATGGAACGTCTATGATCGGTAAGGGCTGAAGGGGACTGTTACGCTCACCTGACTCCCACCGAGGCCCTGGCCTGGTTCGCGCTGCTGTGACCTCTTCTAAGGTGATGCGCAGGGTTTGGAAGACGGCCCCCAAATCTGGCTTGTCTGGCTCGCAGAAGTATCCTTCTGTAGGCGAAAATAGGGGATTAACTGTCTGCGGGGTAATGCAATCGGCCTCCCACTTTCCCCTCTCACCCTCCTTGAAACCCTTCTGTGATTTCTCGTAGCGTCTCACCTTAGGGTCTGGAAGGACGAGCTCTCATTCCTGCTTCTTATGCAGGGGCGCGTTGGTATCCAGTTACTTCACTGGATTTTCGGATTGGTGAGAACCAAACTTGCTTGGCTTCCAGGTAAGTTTTTTGATAAGAGGTTCCCCTTGTGTCCATGCATTAATGTACTAATGCTAGTGTCTTTTTCCCCATAGGGGCTGGGGTACGGAATGCCGGGGAACAGGCACTAACCCGAGATGAGAGGTGAAATCCTTGTAGAAATCAGGTAAGTCTTTGATGAGCGTTTTTTGGTAATGTCTTTTCATTCGCTCATTAACGCTGATGTCTCTTTTTCCCCTTAGGGGCTGGGGTCCGGAAATGCCAGGATGCGGCGCGGACCCGAAATGAAGAGGGAATGAATCAACAGGTAAGTCTTAACATGGAGATTTAGCTTTCCTTTTTCCCTTCTCTCTCTCACCTTTTGTTCTGGTGTTTTTCTCCCTAGGCGCTGGGGCGTGACTGCGAATCCGGATGATCGCTGCTGAACATGGAGGCGCCCTATAAAGGTGAGTGGAATGCGGCGCTGCAGCGATCGACGCGATGAGCTTTTAAATTAAAGTCTTCCTTTTCAGGATTGTCGGCGAGATGTCTCCGGGATGCGGTTTTAGCAGGTAAGGACTTTTCCTTCTTCTCTTCCTTTGCAGGTGATCCAGGATGCTGGCAGGCGTGGCAGAAGTCAGGATGCAGGAGCAGACACGGTGAGCGTCCAGCTGCTAGATGCAGAACAACGCGAAGCACATGTGGCTGTTCGGGTGGGGTTTAAATAGCCTTGGAACAAGTTCCAGGTATGTATCCTTCCTCCAATCAGGTATGTATCCTTCCCCGACCACGCCCGGATGGTAAATTAGTCCCACAGGTAAAGTAGTTCCTTTCAGGCCTCAAGGAGGCGGGATCCTGCAGCATGGTCTGCATCAGGTAAGTGCACCCAAGCATTCCCATAATGAGCCTGGCGCCTATGGCGCTAGGACTGATGTCTTTTATGAGCCTGGCGCCATAGGCGCCAGGACACTGTCCAAAGGGCCCCTCTATGGGGTTGCTGGGTCCTTCCTTGGGGACTGGATGTCCGCTTTCGGGGACGCCGGGCTTGAACCGGCTCCCCAGGAGCGGGCATCATGACAGCACTCCCCCCCCCCCCCCAAGGCCCCTCCCAAGGTTGTTCCCTCCGGGGGTTTTGGTTTGTCTGGGAAGAGCCGGTGGAATTTCCTGACTAATCGAGGTGCATGCACATGGTTGCTGGGTTCCCACGACCTCTCCTGAGGTCCGTACCCCTTCCAATCAATTAGATAGAACAGTTTTGACCTAAACATTTTTGAGTCTAAAATGTTCTTCACTTCGAATTCGGGCTCCTCATCTATTGGAATAGGTTCTGGAGGTTTGAGTAGTCGGATTCCGGGTACCACTGTTTTCAGAAGTGACACATGAAAAACAGGGTGAATTCGCATACTAGCTGGTAAATCAAGTTTAACACCCACTGGGTTAATTATTGCCGTAATAGAATAAGGTCCCAGATATTTTGGGTTAAAAGTTCGAGGCCCTTTGAGTGGTAAATGTCTGGTAGCTAACCACACTTGATCCCCAATCTGATACGGAGGTGCTTCACTCCGATGTAGATCAGCATTCTCCTTGTATTTTCTCTTGGCTTGTTGTAAATGCGTAGTTGCCTCTTTGAAGGCTTGGGTAATTGTAGAATGCAGATGTTCTACTGCAGGCATTCCGAGGTTCTGAGGTGAGTCAAGGTTTGAGGTTCGAGGGTGATGCCCAAACAAAGTATAAAAAGGACTGTGGCCAGTTCCAGAGTGTAGCGAATTATTATATGCGTATTCGGCTATCCAAAGAATGTCTTTCCAGTTGCTTTCAGACTGCTGTAACATACACCCTAAGTACTGTTCAAGGGTCTGATTTGTTCTCTCAGTCTGACCATCGGTCTGAGGGTGGTGACTGGTCGATAATCTTACGTCGATCTGCGCCATTTGACAACATTTGCGCCAGAAGTGGGAAATGAATTGGCTTCCCCGGTCAGAGATTAGTATAGATGGGAATCCATGTAGCCGAACAATATTTTCGAGGAATTCTTTGGCTAGGACAGAAGCTGAAGGTAAACCTTTCAAAGGAATAAAGTGGGCCATTTTGGAAAACAAATCCACAATTACCAGAATAGTATTGTACCCCGAACAAGGAGGCAGGTCCGTAATAAAATCCATTGATAGGGTGTGCCAGGGTGCTGGTGGTATGTCTAGAGGTTGAAGGAGACCGGCTGGTCTTTTCTTTTGACTTTTATTTTGGGCGCAAACACCACAGGACATCACAAAAGATTTAACATCTTTTCGCCAAAAGGGCCACCAAAATTGTCGTTTCACCTTTTCCTCTGTCTTGGCAGTACCGGGGTGTCCCTCTATTAATGTATCATGATAACCGGAAATAACTAGTTTGTGTAATTCCTTATGTGGCAGGAATAAGCGTCCTTGGAAATAAGGTAAACCATTATCTATGGTAAAGTCTGATCCCTTTTGTATCTATTCCTGTAAGGTTGTAGGGTCCAGGAGTTGTTTTACTCTGGCTTGAATGTCTTCAAGCGTCTGTAACGAAGTCATGCCTAGAATCCTCTGTTTGGGAATTATTGGTACTGGTTCTGAGTTTGTATCAGATTCTCCCATTCCAATTCGGGATAAGGCGTCTGCTTTGCCATTCTTGCAGCCAGGTCGATAGGTAATCACGAAATCAAATTCAGCGAAAAACAAAGCCCATCGGAGCTGCCGTGATGACTGAGCCTTGGCGGTTTTCAAATACTGTAAATTCCGGTGATCAGTGATCACTGTGATGGTATGTCGAGCGCCAAGCAGATAATGCCGCCAGGCTTTAAAAGCGGACGTAATGGCTAACAGTTCTTTGTCCGTGATTGCATAATTAACCTCGGGTGCCGAGAATTTTCTGGACCAAAATGCTACGGGATGCAGTTGGTTGGTTTCGGGATCTCTTTGGGACAGGACAGCTCCCATGGCTAGGCTGGATGCGTCAGTCTCGATGACATAAGGGAGATCTGGACGCGGGTGTTTCAATATAGGTGCGGAGGTAAACTTAGCTTTTAAATCCTGAAAGGCCTCCTCGGCTTCTTCAGACCATTCAAAACGTTTATTTTTCCTCAAGAGTGCAGTAATGGGTTGTACCAGGCGTGAAAATTCCGGGATAAACCTGCGATAGAAATTGGCAAAGCCGAGCATGCTTTGAACCCCTTTTACAGAGCTAAGTGATGGCCATTTGAGGATGGCATCCACTTTTCTTGAGTCCATTCGGACTCCTTTGGGTGTCAGGATGAAACCTAGAAACTCGACTTCTGTGGTATGGAAAACACATTTCTCCAATTTAGCAAATAGTTTGTGTTGGCGCAGTTTTTCAAGTACTGCCCTGACGTGTTTTCTGTGATCAGATTCCGAAGGGGATTACACCAGAATGTCATCGATATATACGACAACACAAACATCGATGAGTTCCCGAAGTACATTATTCATGAAGTATTGGAAGGCACCCGGCGCGTTACACAATCCGAAAGGCATCACCTGGTACTCGAATAATCCGTATTTAGTACGGAAGGCAGTTTTCCATTCGTCGCCTTCTTTAACTCGTACCAGATGATAAGCCCCCCGGAGATCTAACTTGGTGCATATGCAAGCGTCCTTCACCTGGTCAAGGAGTTCAGGGATCAGAGGCAGAGGATAACGGTTTTTAACCGTTATCTGGTTCAATGCGCGGTAATCGATACAAGTTCTAAGGTCGCCTTCTTTTTTGGGCACGAAGAACAAAGCCGAGGATGCCGGGGACTTTGACAGGCGAATAAAACCATTAGCTAGGTATTGATCCAAATATTGTCTCAAATGCAGATTCTCAGGTTCGGTAAGGGCATAAATCCTGCTACAAGGGGGTTGTGCACCGGGCACCAGATCGATTTGGCAATCGTACGATCTGTGAGGAGGTAACGTGTTGGCCTGTTCCTTTTGGAAGACGTCCTGAAAGTCTTGGTATTCCGGAGGTAGTTGCATGGAGGCAGAGGTTACAGATGCTAGATTAATCTTCAGGTTTTCTGGGTAGCAGGTTTGTGTACAATCCGGGAAGGTTATTCTCTTAGCTCGCCAATCAATTCGAGGATTATGTGTCTCTAACCAAGGGATTCCAAGAATAACCTGAAACTGTGGTGCCTTGATTACATCAAACACAACACCCTCCCGATGGCCGTCGGGACCAATAAGAGTCACCTCAGTAGTGGAATGTGTTACCGGTCCAGCGGCAATTTCAGTTCCATCGACTGTGGTGATGACATCTTTGCTGGTTTTAGGAAGGAGAGGGAGGTTAATCCTAGAGACCAATTCACGATCCACATAGTTTCCAATAGCCCCACTATCGATGTATGCCTTTATTGCATGCAACCGCTTAGGCTGTTCTGGATCTACGAGAGCCATTGGCACAATGAAATGCGAGGTCTGAGAGATAGTTTTCAAGCTCGGCAAGCGGACCCCTACACTTGTCGGGCGGAGTCGTTTCCCGAAACAGAGTCTTCATGGTTTTTATCAGCGGCTCCTACCGCCTTTCGGGGCGGTTTTGCCAGGCAATCTCGTAGAAAGTGTCCAGAATTCCCACAATAAAGACATAATTTTAACTGCCGCCTCCTTTCACGTTCCTTTTGAGTTAAGGGTCCTTTAACCCCTCCAATTTGCATAGGCTCAGAGACATCAACTCTCTTGGGATTAGCATGGGTCTTGACCAACACCCGGGACTCAAACCTGGACCGATCTGCTTTTCTGTTTTGAAGTATGTGATCCAATTGGACCACTAAGTCTATATACTCTGTGCATTCTTGGGGCGGATTTACAACTTGGGCCAAGACATCTTTAAATTCTCCGCGAAGGCCTCGATAAAACAACGTGACTCTTTTATCCTCTGGCCATGCCGTTTCCACTATTAGTCTATTAAAGGTTGCAATATAGGATAGGAGGTCCTGATTGCGCTGTCGCAGGGATAGAAGTTTGTCATCCAGAGCCTGCCCCTGAGAGTGTCGAGCAAATAACCTTTCCATGCTTGCTTGAAACCTTTGAAAATCACGGAGAATCGGGTCATGCATAGGAAGTGCAAACGACACTGATTCATGAATACGGCGAATCGTTTGGGGTCCCCAGAAAAGCGTTCGGGTGGGGCCAGCGGCATGTTTCCAGGTAGATTAATCTGCACAGGGCTACTGGAAACCACAGGAGCGGGGTTCCCTCCAGAACCGGGTAGAGGAGTTTGCCCAGCTTGACCTTGCAAAAGCTGTCTGGCCAGGTCATCAGTTCTTTCCTTTGATATTATTAATTCCCTCCTGAGGGCATTAGTCTCTTGACGAGCGGCATGTACTTTGGCCCGTAATTCCCCCAGTAATTGGGCCAACTGATCAGTCTCAGAACTTTCCATAGCGCCTGCCTGTAAAACCATTCAACTGAGGCAGTACAAGACTCCACTCTTAGTATAAGACTGTACCACCTGAGTACATGGTAGCGTAGGCAGAGCAGCCAGGCTTATCTTAGGAGGGAGAGAGGGCAGTAGATACAGTACAAGTGAAAATTGTAATACAAATGATCCAAAGAAACACTGAAACACTATGTATTATAAAAATAAAGGATTTATTTAAATACAAGTAGGCCCAGATAAATCTAGGGGTTAAGTAAATACTGAAACATTATATGAAATCACAATATAAAACACAACACTATACTTGAAAGTACACAGACCCAAGTATAGACCTTATTTGGAACACCTAACAGTAGTTCTAGGGAAGTCAAAACCTTGTTATACACATTTAGTATAGGCCAAGCCTATTCTTTGGGAGTAAAAGACCAATGGTTACTTTTAGATTACTTTTGGTAATACAAGGACAGTAGGCCCTTCCAGTTGTACAGTGACTCTTGGAACAAATCACATAAACAGTCAACTGGACAGTATAATTTTGGTGAATAGTGAAACACTTATTCTAGGTGCAGTAAAAACCTATAACTACTTTTGTCATAACACACAGTTATACCAGGTGAGCAAAACCTAATGGATGTAATATACAATTACAGATGCTTTGGAAATCAGGGAACCCCAGATGGAGATAAGCAATAACTCTTGTAACTTGTTTTGGATGGCACACAGCTAACACAAGGTAAGTAAAACCCACTTACTTTAACTTCACAATGAAGGGGGAAAGTAAAACCCAATGTCACACTTTACTGAATAGATATTCTAGGTAGGCAACAACCTAATGTAGACTTATTAAAGACAGGCTAGCAGCAAGTCAGGGGAAGCAAGACCCAGTTGGGGGACACTCATACAGTTATCCTAACAGGACTAACCTGGTGATACCAACAGTTGGAGGACACTCATACAATTACCCTTCAGGAATAATCTGGTGAAACCAGCACATTACTTTTGTAAAGAGGCACAACCTAATCAGAGGAGAGTAAAATACCTTCACATCTACTTTCTTTTAGACTGGCAAAACAGTGGCTAAGGAAGGAAAGATGTTAACCATACTTTTAAGAATAGTGCATCACACATCCAAGATCAGTAAGAACTTTTGTAACTGTTCACTCTTAGAATTACAGTTACCAACCAACTCTTTACAAGTAAGTAAAAACACTTGATTTCTTTTCTAGGCAGAAGTCCCAATCCCTTCAAAGTCTTTTCCCTTAGAGCATGAGTGTTCTCAGTGGCAGAAGGGGGGTCACTAGGACTAGTGACCAACAGGCAGTGTTAGAATAAGTTCTTTAGTAGCAAAAGCCAGAGTTTCCTTAGGAAAACTGGGCAAACAAGTGAGTACTTTACTTCTAGGGTTAGAAGAGGGTCCAGGGGCTTCGCAGAAGACACCCCAGCAGGATTCTAGCAGTGGGACTGGGTGTACCTCCCAATCACAGAAAACACCCCAGGACTACACAGAAATCCCAACAGGCTTAAGGTAAGTATATACCCAAGCCAACACAGTACCTCAGCAATGAAGAAGAGATTGCAGCAGGAGAACTTCAGGGACTGCAGCCAAATACCCGGTCACTGGATTCCTTGTCCTGGAGATTGAACACAAGGCCTCAGAAGGGACTTTGCAGCAGGGATCGATGAAGAAGGCTCTAGGCAAGATTTCTCTCGTGGCTGAATGCGGTTCTGCGGGTTTGGCGCCTTTTCAAGGAGCACAGAAGAAGACAGAAAATCGCGGTTGAATTCTCCTCGTTTAAAAGGTCCAGCACTCTTGTGAGGGGACTTTTTGGACTCGATTCGTGTCTCTGGAGATAGACCAAGATGCCCATGAAGTTTCAGCGAGATTCAGAATTCGGAAGACCGTGCACCGCACAGTGGCTGGAGGTCCCAGGGTATTGGGGTATTGCAAGAACGCAAGGTCGCAGCAACCCGTGGGATGGCTCAAAATGCAGGTCGTCTTGAGTCTAGTGGGTCTCACCAGGCTCTGGGTTCGGGTCGTCGTTTTCGGAGACCCCAGGTCGATCGGAAGGAAGGGCTGCAGCAGGCTCCGGTTACAAAGCAGGCTCTCCGGCCGCTGGAAATCATTCCCGCCGCTTTTCCTTCGTCATCCTCTTCGGTTTTCTGTTCCAGTGGTCGACATGACTTCAGCTTCCAGGTTTCCAGTATTTATCAGGAACTGCAACACAACCTCTGCATTTTCTCCCCGCATTTTACAAGAAAGGGGCGTTTGGCTGTCCAATCAGGACAGCCAACCCCCCACTGGGATTTGGCCCAGTTGAAGGAAGACCTAAGACAAAGGAGGGGGAAGTTTGGGACCCCTCCCCCACTTCCTGTGCTTACAGACTCACTGGAGCCTGGGCGGGGTGTCCAGGGGACTCCCGCCAAAGACAAAACTCAAACAAAGGATTTTCCCACCCTGGATGTCAGGGGAAGGAACAAGAAACGACAAGTAACACTAAAATGGCAGAAAAAGAAGACAGGGGCCATTTTGGTAAAAATGAGCACCCTTAGGTGCCTTTACTGCAGCTGTGATTACAGCACGCGGTAAAGGTGCACCAAATTAGTAAAAGGTATCACTGCCACCAGCCATTAAAGGTAAGCTTGTCACTGTAACAGAATTGTTACAGTTCAAATATGAAAGGGGATACATTGTACCTCCCCAGCACTCCACATGAGGTGGGGTGTGCTGGTTTCACAGAATAAAATGTAAAAGGGATCCAAAGATCCTTTCTACCCTTGGGAACTGTAGTTCACTCAAGGTTAGCACAAGAAAGTTAAAGGGGGAGCCCCTAGGGCAACCCAGTAAGAACAGGCACTTATTGCCAATAAGTTGTTAGACATTATAACTTTAAAAAGACACTATGGAGAGTCTTAAAAATGACACCCATAAAAAGAGTTAAAGACAGGTGAGTGTGGAAAAAGGTTCCCACTCACTGAGGTATTAATGGAAAATATCTCACTAGAAAAGCAAAAAGTTCTGGAGTTGAACCAGGCAAGGAAGATTTACCAGCCCTGTGGAAATCTTTCCTAACAATAGGTAATCACGAAATCAAATTCAGCGAAAAACAAAGCCCATCGGAGCTGCCGTGATGACTGAGCCTTGGCGGTTTTCAAATACTGTAAATTCCGGTGATCTTTGATCACTGTGATGGTATGTCGAGTGCCAAGCAGATAATGCCGCCAGGCTTTAAAAGCGGACGTAATGGCTAACAGTTCTTTGTCCGTGATTGCATACTTAACCTCGGGTGCCGAGAATTTTCTGGACCAAAATGCTACGGGATGCAGTTGGTTGGTTTCGGGATCTCTTTGGGACAGGACAGCTCCCATGGCTAGGCTGGATGCGTCAGTCTCGACGACATAAGGGAGATCTGGACGCGGGTGTTTCAATATAGGTGCAGAGGTAAACTTAGCTTTTAAATCCCGAAAGGCCTGCTCGGCTTCTTCAGACCATTCAAAACGTTTATTTTTCCTCAAGAGTGCAGTAATGGGTTGTACCACGCGTGAAAATTCCGGGATAAACCTGCGATAGAAATTGGCAAAGCCGAGCATGCTTTGAACCCCTTTTACAGAGCTAGGTGATGGCCATTTGAGGATGGCATCCACTTTTCTTGAGTCCATTCGGACTCCTTTGGGTGTCAGGATGAAACCTAGAAACTCGACTTCTGTGGTATGGAAAACACATTTCTCCAATTTAGCAAATAGTTTGTGTTGGCGCAGTGTTTCAAGTACTGCCCTGACGTGTTTTCTGTGATCAGATTCCGAAGAGGATTACACCAGAATGTCATCGATATATACGACAACATAAACATCGATGAGTTCCCGAAGGACATCATTCATGAAGTATTGGAAGGCAGCCGGCGCGTTACACAATCCGAATGGCATCACCTGGTACTCGAATAATCCGTATTTAGTACGGAAGGCAGTTTTCCATTCGTCGCCTTCTTTAACTCGTACCAGATGATAAGCCCCCCGGAGATCTAACTTGGTGTATATGCAAGCGTCCTTCACCTGGTCAAGGAGTTCAGGGATCAGAGGCAGAGGATAACGGTTTTTAACTGTTATCTGGTTCAATTCGCGGTAATCGATACAAGTTCTAAGGTCGCCTTCTTTTTTGGGCACGAAGACCAAAGCCGAGGATGCCGGGGACTTTGACGGGCGAATAAAACCATTAGCTAGGCATTGATCCAAATATTGTCTCAAATGCAGATTCTCAGGTTCGGTAAGGGCATAAATCCTGCTACAAGGGGGTTGTGCACCAGGCACCAGATCGATTTGGCAATCGTACGATCTGTGAGGAGGTAACGTGTTGGCCTGTTCCTTTTGGAAGACGTCCTGAAAGTCTTGGTATTCCGGAGGTAGTTGCATGGAGGCAGAGGTTACAGATGCTAGATTAATCTTCAGGTTTTCTGGGTAGCAGGTTTGTGTACAATCCGGGAAGGTTATTCTCTTAGCTCGCCAATCAATTCGAGGATTATGTGTCTCTAACCAAGGGATTCCAAGAATAACCTGAAACTGTGGAGCCTTGATTACATCAAACACAACACCCTCCCGATGGCCGTCGGGACCAATAAGAGTCACCTCAGTAGTGGAATGTGTTACCAGTACAGAGGCAATTTCAGTTCCATCGACTGTGGTGATGACATCTTTGCTGGTTTTAGGACGGAGAGGGAGGTTAATCCTAGAGACCAATTCACGATCCACATAGTTTCCAATAGCCCCACTATCGATGTATGCCTTTATTGCATGCAACCGCTTAGGCTGTTCTGGATCTACGAGAACCATTGGCACAATGAAATGCGAGGTCTGAGAGTTAGTTTTCAAGCTCGGCAAGCGGACCCCTACACTTGTCGGGCGGAGTTGTTTCCCGAAACAGAGTCTTCATGGTTTTTATCAGCGGCTCCTACCGCCTTTCGGGGCGGTTTTGCCAGGCAATCTCGTAGAAAGTGTCCAGAATTCCGACAATAAAGACATAATTTTAACTGCCGCCTCCTTTCACGTTCCTTTTGAGTTAAGGGTCCTTTAACCCCTCCAATTTGCATAGGCTCAGAGACATCAACTCTCTTGGGATTAGCATGGGTCTTGACCAACACCCGGGACTCAAACCTGGACCGATCTGCTTTTCTGTTTTGAAGTCTGTGATCCAATTGGACCACTAAGTCTATATACTCTGTGCATTCTTGGGGCGGATTTACAACTTGGACCAAGACATCTTTAAATTCTCCGCGAAGGCCTCGATAAAACAACGTGACTCTTTTATCCTCTGGCGATCCCGTTTCCACAATTAGTCTATTAAAGGTTGCAATATAGGATAGGAGGTCCTGATTGCCCTGTCGCAGGGATAGAAGTTCGTCATCCAGAGCCTGCCCCTGAGAGTGTCGAGCAAATAACCTTTCCATGCTTGCTTGAAACCTTTGAAAATCACGGAGAATCGGGTCATCTTGAGTAACCAGTGGAACTGACCAATCGGCAGCGCATCCGCTGAGATATGACAATACAAAGGCTACCTTGGTCTGATCATTAGGGAAGGCCCCAGGTCTGCATAGGAAGTGCAAACGACACTGATTCATGAATACGGCGAATCGTTTGGGGTCCCCAGCAAAGCGTTCGGGTGGGGCCAGCGGCATGTTTCCAGGTAGATTAATCTGCACAGGGTTACTGGAAACCACAGGAGCGGGGTTCCCTCCAGAACCGGGTAGAGGAGTTTGCCCAGCTTGACCTTGCAAAAGCTGTCTGGCCAGGTCATCAGTTCTTTCCTTTGATATAATTAATTCCCTCCTGAGGGCATTAGTCTCTTGACGAGCGGCATGTACTTTGGCCCGTAATTCCCCCAGTAATTGGGCCAACTGATCAGTCTCAGAACTTTCCATAGCGCCTGGGTGGGAATTTGTAGGAAGGCTTTGCGTTCTGTTACGCTCACCTGACTCCCACGGAGGCGCTGGCCTGGTTCGCGCTGCTGCAGACGGACTGGACCGGGCCCCCAAATCTGGCTTGTCTGGCTCGCAGAAGTATCCTTCTGTAGGCAAAAATAGGGGATTAACTGTCTGCGGGGTAATGCAATCGGCCTCCCACTTTCCCCTCTCACCCTCCTTGAAACCCTTCTGTGATTTCTCGTAGCGTCCCACCTTAGGGTCTGGAAGGACGAGCTCTCCATCCTGCTTCTGATGCAGGGCGCGTTGGTATCCAGTTACTTCAATGGATTTTCGGATTGGTGAGAACCAAACTTGCTTGGCTTCCAGGTAAGTTTTTTGATAAGAGGTTCCCCTTGTGTCCATGCATTAATGTACTAATGCTAGTGTCTTTTTCCCCATAGGGGCCGGGGAACAGGCACCGACCCGACATGAGAGGTGAAATCCTTGTAGAAATCAGGTAAGTCTTTAATGAGCGTTTTTTGGTAATGTCTTTTCATTCGCTCATTAACGCTGATGTCTCTTTTTCCCCTTAGGGGCCGGGGTCCGGAAATGCCAGGATGCGGCGCGGACCCAAAATGAACAGGGAATGTATCAACAGGTAAGTCTTAACATGGAGATTTAGCTTTCCTTATTCCCTTCTCTCACCTTTTGTTCTGGTGTTTTTCTCCCTAGGCGCTGGGGCGTGACTGCGAATCCGGATGATCGCTGCTGAACATGGAGGCGCCCTGTAAAGGTGAGTGGAATGCGGCGCTGCAGCGATCGACGTGATGAGCTTTTAAATTAAAGTCTTCCTTTTCAGGATTGTCGGCGAGATGTCTCCGGCATGCGGATTTAGCAGGTAAGGACTTTTCCTTCTTCTGTTCTCTTCTTCTCTTCCTTTGCAGGTGATCCAGGATGCTGGCAGGCGTGGCAGAAGTCAGGATGCAGGAGCAGACACGGTGAGCATCCAGCTGCTAGATGCAGAACAACGCGAAGCACGTATGGATGTTCGGGTGGGGTTTAAATAGCCTTGGAAGAAGTTCCAGGTATGTATCCTTCCTCCAATCAGGTATGTATCCTTCCCCGACCACGCCCGGATGGTAAATTAGTCCCACAGGTAAAGTAGTTCCTTTCAGGCCTCAAGGAGGCCGGGATCCTGCAGCATGGTCTGCATCAGGTAAGTGCACCCAAGCATTCCCATAATGAGCCTGGCGCCTATGGCGCCAGGACTAATGTCTTTTATGAGCTTGGCGCCATAGGCGCCAGGACACTGTCCAAAGGGCCCCTATATGGGGTTGCTGGGTCCTTCCTTGGGGACTGGATGTCCGCTTTCGGGGACGCCGGGCTTGAACCGGCATCATGACAGGGACACTTTCCAAGATGTCCTTTGACACAGTTGGTATTCTGAATTTTGTTGTGGATACCCAGCGAAAAGAACCAACTATGGACATGCTCTTGGGTCTTAAGAAACTCCTTGGTGTCCTGCTGAAACATGGGAGTGGGCCAGTTGATAACAGCTTTCCAAAAAGGTGGTGTTAACAACAGCTGATATCGGATCTCCCCAACTCAATTTACATTATTTATCACTATGTATAGGAGACTCCTTTTCTCTGCCAGCCACTTGGCTACCCTCTTCTTCATATATGAGGACATTAAAACCAGCTCACAGGGGGGAGGGGTGATACATCTGGGCCACAGTATCTCTGTCCTGCAATGGTCTAGAATCTGGGCTACCAAAGTGAATGATTTTACCAGATTCCCTGGGACATACTGACCACTATCTCAGGGTGTCTTTATGCCAAACATGAAGACCCAAACCCTGCTTCCCCTCTTTTTGTCTTATCCATCTCTTAAGCTTCCTCCTGTTTGGTGAGAAGGTGTATAGAAGCATAAGACGTTGATCAACCCTCCTGGTAGACCAATTGTTTCTGGTACTAATTCCGTGTTGAAACCTTTGTCCAAATTTCACTGGCAATTTTCTGAAAGGTTATGTCAAAGACATGACCTCTTATGTGGAGGACACTACTAGTGTCATCAATTTAATAGAAGACTTTCCATTTGACAACCATGCTGACATACTGGTTGGTTTAGACATTGACTCATTGTACACGAAGATTACACAGCAAGCTACATTGGAAATGGTGGAAGAGTTACTCCTCAAAAAGAGAAATGATGGAATGACTCCAGACTCCATCATCTGGTGCACTGCTATGGCCCTGACAGAAAATTACTTCATATTCAACAACAGATTTTATCAACAAATACATGGGGTCGGCGGTGGCATCGACATTAGCAAATCTTTACATCAACAGTTTGGAACTGAGTAAAATTATCACACATGAGAATCCCTTTACACATCAGATCAGTTGATGTGCTGTTGATATGGCACGGAGATGAGACTAGCCTTTTGGCATTTTTGGACTGGCTGAATGGTTTAAATCCTTTTGTGAAATTTACTAACAGCTATAGTAAAGAGAACATGTACTTCTTAGATATTACCATCTTTACTGACAATTGAATGTTCTACAGGTGAAACCTTTTCATATACCCACAGATAGAAACTCTTTGTTGACCTACAACAGTTCCCATCCTAAATGCTACGTGGCAATTTACCATTTGGGCAATTTTTGAGACTCAAACACAACAGCACAAACAAACAAGTATTCTTGAAGTAGGCATAAATATTGTGTAATAACTTGGTTGAAAGAGGCTATCCCAATAAGATTGTTTAGAAATCATTTAAACGTGCCTCCAATAATCAAAGAGGAGCCCTATTAGAATATAAGAAAAAAACAGATAATGTAGATGACGAAATGCTATTTTTTAGTACATATAATCCATTATCTAACCACATTAAAAAAAATCATAAAGAGGAATTGCCACTTTTTATCTAAAGTAGCTAATCTGATCTCGACACTGAGATGTGCCTTCAGAAGGGGCAGAAACCTCAACGAGTTATTGACGACCAATGATATTTCAGTCTCAGGAGAGAGGCAACAGACTATCACTGAGCAGTAGGGTCTCAAGAAACCAACGGGACATAGCCCTTGTGGTACATGTAGATGTTGTCCACAGACACAAAAGGACCCCCTTTGTAGACATTGGCTTGCCCAAACCATGGCAACCAAAGTGTTCTACTAATTGTAACACTAGTTGTATCATTTATGTCATATGGTGCCCTTGTCAAAAGATATATATGGGGAAAACCGAACACAAAATAAAGACCAGACTAGGTGAGCACAAGAGTTGCATCAGAAACAAAGTAGTGACGGCCCCTATGGTAGATCATTTAATTTCCAGTGATCATAACTGTGATGATCTCAGATGGTTTGTACTGAAGAAGAAAAAAAAAGTATCAATGCACGCAATATTTGAACCAAGACAAGAAAATGCTGTCCAGAGTAAAAAATGTGACTATTTATTTTGACCAAGAGTCATTTAATAGGTCTGAATGAACAACGTGACTGGTGCAATGGATGACTGATCGATTAGTGGACCTTTATTACTTGTTGCTCACATTGTGCTTACACTTATAAACCGAGTCATTTGAACATCCCGGATGGTGAGCGCGAGCCTAGGTCATGATTGAATATTTTATACTATGAGTGGCTCAATAAATATATTTAATTTGGCAGAATGACTGTAGAGGAGTATGCATGGTTGTTTAAGATAGCCTCCCTTAATAATTAAGATTCTAACATCATTGACAGTATTTTTCAAATCCTTGTAACACTTACATGTTTAACATTTGGTTTGGTGACTTTGAATAAACATGAGCCTGAATATCGTTGATATTTGAGTGCTTACAATATGAAGCATGAGTTACATTACAGCCATACATCCATTCCGTTGAATGGTCAGACAAGATACTGCATGGCTGTACAAGATGGCCACCGCATTCACGTTGAACAGGCTCTGTGTTTCGCATTAGAGAAGGGACTATGTAGACCAGAGAGATTGCTAGGTCTCACTCGATTTGTCACATGGAAGCCATGGCAGTCTTCCGAATGAAGAGCAGCAAGGTTTTCCAGTGAACCAGGTAACCAGATAGTGCATTTTTGAACTCGTGTGCACTCACCGAGTTGTGAACGGATAAGGCAAATCCTGACAATATGCGACTGCAACAACATAACTACAAGAGTACTATTGGTATTGTTAACTTTATGAAAGACTGTGTTTGATGGCAGCATGGCTCTGTATGAACAGTCACGTTTTGATGTTGATTTCTTTTTTAAACACTTGACGTGCCTATCGCCATAGTATCCTGTTAAGTTATGAATTTGGGGTTATAAATAACCACTCATGAGCCTTGTTCAGTTTAGGTATCTTTAGTAAGTCCACAGGAACACAGGTAAGTACATCAGGTATAATACAGGACAAGTTCATAGGATAGAAGCATCCACCGGTCCCCCTGTGCCAAGCTTAAGTTTCCAACTGGCAATCCAGGAACACAGGCACTCACATCCAAACATTCCAACCAGAACACTCCATACCAAACATTCCAGACTCAGGCACACATACATACAGGGAATAGCCACATAGTCAGGATAGGTAAAACACAACATATCCATATAAGTACAAGTGTGCCTAGATAATTTCGTGTGTCCACTTTACTCAATGCACTGCTCACAGTTGACACAGCTTTGTGCTAACAGTGATCGGTTTACTTACGTTTTTAGCATTTGGCATGCTCACCACCAGCTGATAAGTGCGAGTACGTTTATGCCGAGACTATTCAATTAACAAGATGACGGCAACAGTTGAATATAGTGTACTTGAACTACTACGACAGAGTGAAAGTAAGCATCATTTCTCTCCCTTTTTTTGAGCTTGTTATCTTGCTCTTTGGTAGAAACGTTGAATGACTTTATTACAGAGTGCATTTAACTTCAGCATGGGTCGCACACCTTAATATGTGCTTATATGACCCTATCTAATTACAAATCATGATGACCATGATTATACGGTGCTAGTCCTCTGCCAGTTTGGATAAGCGTGAATAGTACACAGTCTGGACCTTGTGACTGCTAACTCTTTGGAATGAAATCAACATTTGAAGCTCACGTAAGTATTTCTTCAGCCGATGAGTAGATCATCAAATCAGACAGGTATGAACTATCCCAGAATAGTCGCCTTTATCTCTCCCTCCCTTTGTGTCTCTTAACAAACAGCTCCAGTTAAATAAGGAAACTGATATTCCTGCCATACCCTTGATTAATTATTAATGTATCAATTGGGTAAGTGTGAGCTTCATAAGATAAGGTTTACAGACTCTATGAATTAAAACTGCCTTGTCTGTGATTAAATAAAAGCAGCATCACATTGACATGATGAACTGTTAATTACAAATAGTTAATTATCATCATTTTTGTGCATTGTTAGGCAGAATTGCATGCAGTAACCTCTGGGACCACCACATACAATTAGGACTACAGGTGTAAGCAAAACCAACCTTTGGTATAAGTCTGTACTACACAGTTTTTGGTAGCGAGCTGAGCAGCTAGGCTTATCTCAAGAGATAATGTGAGCAGTACAAGGATGTTACACAGAGGTCTTACAATCACAGTGGTTCAAGTAGACACTTATACTCTAGGTTTCTTGGTAAACACTTATTAATTTATTACACAGTCATTTAGAAAACATTCCCTAGAAGGAGGCAACTTAATATTATACAGAAACACACTTCAATACCAAACCAATAAGTTTCTGATTAAATTGGGCTCCCCTGGAATAGGAGCAAAATGGCATTTCAGTTACTTTGAATGGGAGTAAAATGGCACAAGTTAATAGAATAGATCACAAATACTTTCTTAGGAAGTGCAAATAGTTTCAGTTCACTAGAGGACTCGATTCAGTTCAATAGGCCTATGCCAAAGTAAATGGGCTAGTGTCTTGGATAGGAAAGAGCAGTTCTTGTAATAAACGGTAAAGTCGTTGCCAATGTTCTCAGAAATAGTTTGTACGAAAAAGAATCATATGTTGGGTCACAAGCTGATTAGGCCTGTAAATTGGGAAAATTTCATGAACTTTCACCGCTAGAGGCAAGTTCTCTCAATCGGGTTGGCACAGCACCTTAGTATGAAGAAAAATATGCAGCTGAAGAAGTTGGTTCCTGGCAGTTCCTGCATATCTCACTGTTCCTGAGCCTCAGTCGTGGGGACAAGAGGGAGGACGTCTGGGGACTCCTGCACTGCATTGGTCAAACAAGCTGGAAAAATGCAAGATCTTCGGTTCGAGTAGCTGTCGTCAAGCACACAAGCTGGTGTCCTTCCCCCCTGGTTAATCCAAACCAGCTCTGAGAATGGTATCCAGGTAGCTTATGAGTTGATTGGTCCCACCAACTCAAAGGAAGAAGTCGTCCTTGAAGGGGCTTCTCTGTCGAGATGAACTTGGAGATTCGGACCTGCAGCAGGGCTTCACCGGGCAAACCAACGATCCAGGAGTTGTAGCAGCTGTCCTCTTCCAGTTCGTCTTCAGTTCTTTCGTTCCAGTGGTCAACTCTGCTTTCCAGTCCAAGAGACTCGCCTTTTAAAAACAGTTTTCTCCCTTTCATTCCAGCCTAGCTGCCACTCACCCAGCAGGGTGGCTGTCCTTGCTGGACAGTCAGCCAGCCAGCCAATCATGCCAGAGTGCATTTGGGTGTCCTAGGAGACTAAGCACAGGAAGTTTCAGGCACCACCCTCACTTCCTGCCCACCCCAAACACTCAGGTGCCAGATGCGGTCTTCAGTCCTGAAGCCTGCCAAAAGGCGTACGAACAAAGGGACCAAACCTGGTTTGGCGGGCAGAGACAAACTCTAGAAGGACCTTTCAAAAATGAAATGGCGGAAAAAGAAGACCGGGTCCTGTTTAAACAAAGGGGCTTAAGGCGCCATCTTGAAAAACATTGCTCCCGCGATTTTTAACTACCCGTGTTTGCGGTCGGGAAAAATCATGGTAGTTCGTTGTAAAACCACTGTCACCAGCCATTTAGATAGGAAAGGGTAGCATTTGACTGCTACATGAGTTTCTAGATACAGGGGATACTAGGTAACCCCTCCAGTACTCTATAGGAAGATAGTGTGTGCTGGGTCTAGGAATTTAAAAAGACTAGTAAAGTCAATTTAACCTTACATTCTCTGGGAAACAGTAGTTTATCCCAGAGAAGGTATTTAAACCTTGTGGAAGTCTAAAAAAGACATCCCTGCGTTACTGCACTGATGGTGCGTTGTAACACACATGAAAAGACACCTATGGAGTTATCTTAAAACTCCATAATAAAAGAACACAAGAGTAAAACGCACATGAAAATACATGAGTGTGAAAAAAGGCTCGCACTCTTCCCAGGTAAAAAAAATCAAGACCTCAAAATCCAGCAAAGTTGCCGGGGGTCTCTAAGGTGAAGGGAATTAGCACATTTTTGAGAATTCTCCCAAACATGCATCTTCATATGGAGGTGAAGGCAAGAGGTAGAAATTAACTTCCAAATAATTTTTATTGAAGTGATATCAGCTGGATTGCCAACATATAAAACTCCTGAAGAATTTCCAGGAACCTGTAAAATAAAATGTCATTGGAAAGAAACATGTTCGGTATCAATTTAGCCTAAATCACTTGAAACATGCTTTTGATTGAATTATATGTATATTTTTGTTTGTTTTGTTGTTGTAAATATTTTGTATTTGCATTTATTGATTGTATTTACATACTATTCTGTTTTGATGTTTTCATGTGTTGATGCACTGAAGTACAATGTTTATTTATTTAGTTTAAATGTTACTCAATGGGTGATCTTTTTTTTGTAGATTTTTCTTTTTTTGTTTTGTGTAGTTTGGCTGGGTTGTTTAAGTCTCATTGAACAGGTGTTGATTATTGTTCCACATCCTTTTTGATTCAGTTTTAACAGTGTTTGAGTATTCGACACCTCTTGTAATGAGTGATTGTTTTATTGTGTAATTAATTACATTTGACATAATTAATTTTTATATTAATAACATTGCAAGCTTGATTAGTACTGAAGTACGGATCTAAATTGAATTTTTTCCTATCCATGTACTTGTGCTTTTGAGGCTATTTCTGCTTTCTTGGGTTCCCTGCAGTGATGCACATTACACCTGGTCTTTATTCATCTTTTTTGTTTGAGAAGGTATATAGCACCAATCAACTGTGCTGTGGGATCCCACTCCTGGTCTTTGCCTCAGAACTACGGTTAAATAAAATTACATTCACCCAATCACAAGAATTCTTATCAATCACTCAAGCATCAACATCAATACTATATCTCACTACTGACCCTCACTTGGGAGTATTCTTACCATAGTTCACTTCTAGCCAGTTAAATGTAAGCCTTGTGGAAACTAGGGCTTTTTCCACTTGGGAATTGCCATTTTGTCCACCCGATACATGTCCCAGCAGAGCTGATTTCAGGGTTGCCCAGGTCAGTAAATGGGTAAGGCTGGACCTATAGACCACCCAAATTCTAGAAACTCAATGTCTAGGATAGTCTTCCTGGGAGAGCCTTTATGGATCATTCTTCTGATACAATTGGTTGTAAAGCTGAGTGGGGTCCACAGAAGAGTCCCAACATGATCTCAGATAAAACAGATTTTATTATATGCAAAATAACTAAAATATAAAGCCCCAACCAGTTTAAGTGTCTCCTTCTGAATGTCCAAAGATTTTGTGGTACCTTTCTGCTACTCACAGCTTGTATGGTTCCTTCTCGAGAAGTCCTCCGGCTTGTCTCCTGTTGATGGTGGGATATCACCACCTCTGATCCTTCCTGCAGGCTTTGTACACGTTGATGTGCCTCTGCCACATGCCATAAGAACTGGAGCTTCTGCTCCACATCCAGACAAATCAATCTGGGTTTGCCTGTCCCAATATCCACAGAGGAGCTTCATAGCGCCTGATCACCTCCCTTCCTTAGGGTCCAAATCTCAACCCTCTATTTCTCTATTCTGCTCCTTCTCCTGAGCATCATCAATGCTGGTTAAACGCTTGTTGCTGTGATCTGCAGGTCGCAGATTCAAATATCGGCAAGGCCAACTCAGCCTTTCATCCTTCTGGGGTCGATAAATTAGTACCAATTTCAATTGGGTAATAATAGTAATGTATGTAAATATGTTCTATGTAAAGCGCTTTAGATTAAAGCGCTATATAAAAAACAAATTATAATTATTATAATTCCATAAGGTCATCTTGTTTGGGATCAGTAAAACATACTTCTAATTCCTCCTCAAAAAGCTGCTACATGAAGTCACACCATCTATAGTAAATAAATAAAGGAACTGTGTAAAAAAAAGTATTCATAGTCACGTTTAATTGTGCAATGATACAGAGATGTTTAAAGCAAATTAGAGCACCCTAGTGGTGTTTCCACTAACCTGATTGGTTAATCTGTGGGCTATACGAACTAGTATAGCCTGCAGATTCATTTTAGCCCGTACAACATACGCTCCGCTTACCTCCGACGGCATTATAGCGCAGCGTTCAATTGCTGGCGCCGGAGTGCAATCACTCCCGCCGCTGCCACCAATTACAATATCGGGCTGCGTCTGGTTATGCACCATCAAGAGTTAACTTGCTTGTTGCTGTGCATGCATGCCTGATGTGGCCCCGCCCACTCACGTAAACAAAAGGACCTACAGCTTCCTTTTCACTTACAAGACCCTGTAAAGAACGAAACAATGTTTCCTAAGCAAACTGCTACAATCAAGGGTAAATACACATTATTAAACGTTTCTTACTAACAGTGCCCATGTCATTTTAACACTCCTTAATATTTATGTGCAAAGCCACAGTTACATCTTATTTTATATTTCAATACATTTATATGTTTTAAGTTTACACCTGCATTCCCCTTCCTGCTAAAATCAAAATACAAATGCTGAAACCTACACATACATTTAACATTTAAAATCTCCACCCCCAGCACCAACTAGCTGCCTGTTGGTAAGTAAAAAAAAGTATTCTCACCTGCATGTCATTTCTCCATTTAGATACTGCACCCCACAATACTAATTACCTCCCACTACCCTGTAAAAAAGCCACAAACAAGTTAATGCCTGCCACATAGAAGCTTCTACGTTGTCCTCCTACACTCTGTGTATATTTACTAAAATGGCACAGATATCATTTAACCTCCTAGGAAACCAAACCCTAGATGCCAACTAAAGTTCTGCAACATTTATGCATCATTCCTCATTTATTTTACTTTAAACACTAAGGGTGTTCTAATAGTTCGGGCTATTAACTCGGTCTTCAGGGCCCATAACGCCCGGTATAGCCCTCGCTGTAGGTCTATAAAGCTATAGTATTTCCCAAGTAAATTAAAACATTGACAAAATATGGCAAAAATAATTGTGATTAAGATGGGGACCCTCCAGATAGCTAACCTCCGGCACGGCAGTCATCCACGAGGTCCCCTTGGTCACCCCACAAGCAGTCCCCAGTATAACGCTGGAGACTTCGTCATAGGGTGAATATGTCTCCTTGCATGAAGCACAAAGAAGACACTCTTGAACCTAAGCGTGAATAGATTTGTCTTGCCATCTGGTAGGAAAGATCATCTTTTTGCTACTCTGCCTCCATAGAGATATATGGACCCAACTCCCACCACCCCTCCCAACACTTTACTGTTTTGAACCTGGCCTGAATATTAGATGTAAATAAAGCCTTTTGCTTTACTTACCTTGCTTAGCTCATCTGCTTTGGGGGCACTGATCAGTCCCTGTGAATATCAGTGCAGGGGACTGTGTCCTCCCTTCCGAAATTCCCTGTTTGTTTTGCACTGCACACATCACCTTACAGTGAAGTGTGGTAGGGCTAATTTGTATCCCTTTCCCTTTGTTTTTTTTTAATGTGCTTATTATAAATTTCAATACAACAACATACAATATACCAAAACAAAAACCCAGCCCCCAGCCATCCTCCCCGGGATGATTTGAGAGCCCGGTGGTGGCACTTAAACTGTTGTGTTGTACACATCCTCGTCCCCAAAAACAAGCAAACAGGTCCTTTTTTGTTAAACACAGGTCTGCCTCCTTGAACTCTTAGCAAAAAAGCCAGTCCGATAGCAAAGCGAGTAGAGCGCTCACTTTGACATCTGTGCAGAGCCTGGTGAAGCAGGTTCGAATCCCGGCAGGGCCAAACTCAGCCTTTCATCCTTGCGAGGTCGATAAATCGATAAATGAGCACCACACACCGTAGGTAATAATAAGCAGCGCTCAGATACCTGAGCGTTCGTAGCACTATATAAATTCTAAATTATTATTATTATTAAAAGTTTTCGTTGTTTTTTTGCATAACGCAGTTTGGCCCTAACGAGGGCTTTGAAGTAACAACGCCCAGCTATGTTAAAAGCCATAGCTGGGCTTCACAGCCCCCCCCCCCGTCATTCCCCAAGTTTGTTTCTTTGAGGTCTTAACTTTTATTATTGGGCATGTGTGCATTGGCGACTGTTCCGAAGCCCCTCATTCTGCCTATTCTCCACAGTAAATGGCTGCACAACATAAGCCTGAAACAGTGTAATGCATGCACACTTTCACATTTTATTGAGAAGGTGCTTGTGTGAAACAATTCTGGGATGTGAAGACAAGTAGGGCATTCCAAATAGATGTCCTGTTGTCTTGTGCAGGCAAGACATTTTCAAGCATCAGGGTGTTGAAAATGTTTGCGGACTCCTTGATTTCTAGAATAAGAGGTGTTTAAAATGAATGTTGATAACAAGGAAAGGGAGTGTTTTAAAAAGATGGAAACGATCATGGATACAACTTTCAACTGAGTGCCATCACCGGGATTGAGAGGTAAAGAAAACGAATAGCCAAAGGCGTGAGTACTTGTGCCGTTGCACATCATAATCTCATAACACAGTCCAGAAGGACACCATTGAATCATAAAGTCACTGCAGAGAACGGACGGAACAAAACTCCAGCTGTTCCGAAAAGTCATCATACGCCCCCTGGACCCTATATGTGACCCACTCCATAGCATAAAGTGCCAGACAGTCTGCCGTTTGTCGTACCCAGTAAGAGGATCCCGCTGCTTCCAGCTCTAGGCTATAATCATCCAGGCAGCTATGAGAAGCATCATGAAAGCTTTTCTGTGAGCCCTGGAAGGTAGTTTGACCTCCGGATTAGCCCAGCAACCACCCCCTTACCCCCAACCGTTTGCTGGTGTTAAAAAGATCATGCATATAGGAAGTGATACATTACCAAAAGGGTTGTAAAACCGGACAGCTCCGCCAAACGTGTACCCAATCCTCAATCGCTGAACATCCACGCCAACGAGTTGGGGAACATCGTGTATAGAGCAGCTGGGGCCTAGTGCCACAGGAACATTATTTTATACCAGGTTTCCTTAATCTGTATGGATCGAGTCATCTTAGGTGCATTGCCCCATAAGAATGCCCAATGCTGCTGAAGTATATTGCTCTGGAGCGACTGCTCCTATTCTTTCTTGAATGCCCATTTAGCTAGGGAGCCCTCGCCCATTAGGCTCTTGTATATGGAAGATATCAATTTCTTCTCCCAAGAATGAGTGGTTATAAACCTCTCGAAGGTCGGGATTCGACAGCCAGTGTCGAAAGCTGCGCATATAGCAGCCTTTCATCTTACTTTACTCCGAACAGACGTTTACATTCTTCAAAGGCTCTAACCGCCTTGACATCCATCATACCCCTCAACTTGAGACATTTTACATGCCTCCATTGCACAAATGCCACCCCCCTGCCTGCACCAGTCCCAGAGAACACAGAGGATTCCCAAACAGTGGGGTAAAGTGAGAGAGGAGTGGATAGATATCCTAGGGACACCAATCCCTCCCAGACTTCAATGCACTGGGAAAAGACTGCTGAGTTTCGCATTCAAACATCAGTCTCCTCCCCTCCAGAGGAGACCACGCCACTGCCCGATCCATCTCCACCCAGTGCTTGGATCTATCCCTGGAGAGCCATTCCCTGATAACCCTAAATTGCGCCACTTTGTAATATTTCCTAAAGTTACAGGGAGACATTTATGTAGTCAAAGCAACACGTGGTCTCTTATTGTGCAAAATTAACTTTGTGATTTCCGTACTAAATGCCCGAAAGAAGGACTTAGGGACCAAGAGAACCTCAAAGTAACAGAGTAGCCTTGGTAAGATCACCATTATTTTGGGCGACCAGGCAGCCCAACCAAGTGACAGAAAGTGGTGTCCATTTCTGTAGCGCAGCAATCACTGATTTCAACAGTGCTGGGAAGTTAACCTCATACAATACAGTAGGAGAGTGAGGAATAGTAATTCCTAAATATCTAATCGATCCCGCTGCACAAGCAAATAGGCTGGTCCATCCAGCCGTGGAGCCCACACTACACGTCTGCCAAATTCAAAATTTTCCAACTTCTGCATATTGATCCTGAGCCCTGTGATTGCCTTGAAATCCGGTATCAATCCACTCAGTACCACCAAAGATGTCACCGGAGCAGTCAAAGCCAAAAGCATATCATCAGCAAAGGCGATAACCTTGTGTGCAACCCCACCGAAATATACTCCCTGACCGTCTGACATTCTAATCCTGGCCAGGAGAGGCTCCAAATATAGCACAGAGTAGGGGAAAAAGCGGGCAGCCGTGTTTTGTCCCATGCGTAAGTGGAATCTGCCGAGACAGATGACCATTTATTGACAATCATATAGAAGCTGACTTATAATTAGCCCTGACCATGTTAATAAAATTTGGACCAAATCCCATAAAGCAGAGCGTGTTAAAAAGCAAAGACCACTCCACCCAGTCAAAAGCTTTTGCAGCTTCAAGCGTTACCAATATTGCCGGTGCTCTCGTAATTGCAACCTTTCCCAACAAATGACAGACCCCGCTGAACATTGTCAAATGTTTGTCGTGGTGGATGACACCAGACTCATCTGGTGCGATCAACATAGAAAGAAATGGGGACAGACGATTCGCCAGGATTTTTATAAACAGCTTGATTAACGCTATGACTCTAAAAGACTCAACAGTTCCTTGGGTCCTTCCCAGGTTTAGGGAAGATCGAAACCTTAGCCTCCTCGATAGAGGTCGAAATATGTAACTCACCCTTAAATAGTTGAACAGTTGGGTCGGCCAAGGGAGTAGGTTAGACTTATATTTTTTAAAGAAGAGTGCTGTTAAATCGTCAGGGCCAGGCACCTATTGAGCGGCAAAGAATTAATAGCCCGAGATACTTCTTCCTTAGAGATATCTGCTCCTAATGTCTCTCTCGCTGTTGGTTAGTTTCGGTAAAAAGAGGCCATTGAGAATATCTATGAGGGGGACATTGTGATCACCGAAGTATACAGAGATTCATGCTCATGAATATTCCCCGTCGTCAGGCCGGGAATCCTCGGTAAAGAAAAAATCAGTATCAGTTTCGTTTCTGATCTGTCTTTCTTAGTAGTAACCAATCACTGATCTCTGGGTCATACTGCCCCCAGCCAATGACTGCCCTCTACCTATGCCCCTCCCCTGGCAGCCATCCTCAGATTTGGTAGCACATAAAGTGGCAGTATGACCAAGTGAAGAGCCGCAGAGGGGAAGGAGGGAGGGTTTGCATGTGAATCCATGCCAGACCCATGCTGGAGAACAACAGTTACAGGTAAGTAACTTGTTCCTTCTCCAGCAAGGGGTCTGGCAAGGATTCACATGCTCATGAATATAAGAATACATAGCAGTATACACATGCACAACCACGGGAGGTGGCAATAGGCTCAACATTAAGCAATACAACTCAACATTAAGCATCTCTTACCTCCTCACCAGGTACACCTTAAGCGAACAGGTTGCGCAGCACTGCTTGGCCGACCCTGGACTCCTCCCTGGAGTTCCGATCGATGCAGTAGAATCTTGTGAAGGTGTGCGTCGACCTCCACGTAGCAGCCCTGCAGATGTCCAGCAGGGGCACACCAGACAGGAACGCCGTGGTAGCAGCGATCGCTCTGGTCGAATGGGCTCTCGGAAAGCCGGGCAGCGGTCGGTTTGCCAACCGGTGACAGTGCATGATGCAGCCGGAGAGCCATCTGGAAATGGAAGCCTTCGAGAGAGCCTTCCCTTGATTCACAGGTCCAAAGTTCACAAACAGCTGTGATGTCTTCCGAAAACTCTTCGTGCGGTCCACGTAGAACTTCAGCGGCCAGAGACGAAGGCGACGGGAAGAAAACTGTCAACACCAAGGGCTCGTTGAGGTGGAAGTCCGATGGCACCTTGGGCATAAAGGAGGGGTGCATCCTCAGCACCACCCTCGTGTTGTGAAAAGTGAAGTATGGAGGCTTGCAAGATAGGGCCTGGATCTCTCCCACTCGTCTTGCGGAGGTGATGGACACAAGAAATGCTGTCTTCCACGACAGGAACTTCAACGGCACTGAATGCATCGGCTCGAATGGGGCACCCATGAGCCTGGTCAGCACCACGTTGAGCTCCCACGCTGGGGCAGGGCCTTCACCGGCCGGAATGATAAGAACAGACCCTTTCATAAATTCCTTCACCAGGCAATGAGACCACAAGGACACCCGTCCTGTAGTTCTGGTGTATCGGGAGATGGCAGCCAGATGTATCTTGATGGAGGCGTGAGCCACTCCAGCTTTGGCCAGCGACAGTAGGTACAGCAATACTTGAGGGGCCGTAATCCGCAGAGGGTTAAACCTCTGTGCAGGGCACCAGACAGAGAACCTCTTCCACTTATGTCCATAGCATTTGAGAGTTGAGGATGCCCTGGCTTTTGCAAGAACCTCTCTGCAGTCAGCCGGGATATCGTATCCTCCAAACTCTAGTGCTGCAGGAGCCAAGCCTGCAAGTTCAGCGACTCCGGGTCGTGATGGAGAATGGCGCCTCCTTCTCTGGAGAGAAGATCCGTGTCCGTCGCCAGCTTGATAGGTGGGGACGCTGACAAGTCCAGAAGGTCCGGTAACCAG
Source organism: Ambystoma mexicanum (assembly GCF_040938575.1). NCBI lineage: Eukaryota > Metazoa > Chordata > Amphibia > Caudata > Ambystomatidae > Ambystoma > Ambystoma mexicanum. The sequence continues at coordinate 476,251,485 of NC_090934.1, forward strand.
ATCTGTCTCGGCCATGCCGGTGCAACGAGGATCATCCTGCACCTGGACATCTTGAGCTGGTTGATGAGACGGAGCAGCAACGGCAACGGAGGGAACGTGTACAGGAACAGGCCGTCCCATAGGAACGAGAAAGCATCGCCCATGCTCCTCGGTTGTGCGAATCTGCTGGCGAACCTCTGGCACTTGGAGTTCATCACCGTCGCGAACAGGTCGATCTGGGGTTTGCCCCACCGTTGAAAGAGCCGATCCACCTGGTCTTGGCGTAGTTCCCACTCTTGGCACGAGCGCAGCTCCCTGCTGAGTGAGTCGGCGATGGTGTTTTTTATTCCTGCCAGGTGGAAGGGAACCAGAAACATCCCCTGGGCGACGGCCCAGTGCCACAGATCCTGGGCCTCCTTGGATAGGGCTGGGGATCTGGTGCCTCCCTGCTTCCTGATGTAGAACATCGTGGTGGTGTTGTCAGTGAAGATCCTCACCACTTTGTCCTTGAGGGACGGAAGGAACGATTTGAGTGCCCAGAACACGACTCGTAGCTCCAGGATGTTGATGTGAAGAGACCTCTCCCCCGGGAGCCAGAGGCCTCTTGCGTGGCGACCTCCGATGTGGGCCCCCCATTCCTCCAGGGAGGCGTCCGTCGTTACTGTCTCCTGATACAACGGGGCCTGAAAGTCCATGCGTGCCGCGAGGTGCACACGGGCACCCCACCATAGAATCGCCTGACGGAACTCCTCATTGAGCGGGATCCTGTCTTCGAAGCTGCCCGCCGCTTGAATCCAGCGGGCGTCGAGGAACTCTTGTAGCGGACGCATCCGAAGTCTGCAAAGGGGCACAAGGTAGATGCATGAGGACATCATCCCGAGGAGGGACTTGATGGACCTCACTCTGGCCACATCCGTGGCTAACAGGCGCTGCACCTTGCCCAAAATGGCCTTCGTCCTTTCTTCCGACGGAGATGCCAATTGCTTCACTGTGTCGAGCTTCGCTCCCAGAAACAGTGCCACCTGCGACGGGACCAGATGGGATTTGGGGTAGTTGATGGCGAATCCCAGCTCCGTGAGCAGGCGGACGGTCCTCGCTGTGTGTTCGACGGCGAGTTCTCTTGACCTTGCATGGATTAGCCAGTTGTCCAGGTAGGGATAGACGTGGGTCCCTTGCAGGCGCAGCCACGCCGCCACAGGTGCGAGGTACTTGGTGAACACCCTGGGTGCCAACTTTAATCCGAACGGCAGGGCTCTGAATTGGTAGTGACGCCCCTGGACTACGAATCTGAGGAACTTTGTGTCCTTTTAGAATGGGGATGTGGAAGTAAGCATCCTCCAGGTCCAGTGATGATAGGAAGTTGCTCTCCTCCAGCTGTCCCAGCACGTGCTGGAGGGTGACCATCCTGAATTTCTGTGCCTTGATGTACTTGTTCAACCGACGCAGGTCCAGGATGGGGCACCAACCGCCTGTCTTCTTTCTGACGAGGAAGTATCTTGAGTATACTCCGGAGCCCGGAGCCTCTTGGGGATGAGCTCGATGGCACCCTTCTTGAGTATCGCCCTTACCTCCAACAGCAGTTAAGGGACGTGATTCTCCTTCCTGGCCACGGGAGGAATGCGAGGACACTTCTTTTGAAATTCTAGCGAGTGTCCGCGGGCCAGGGTGTCCAGCACCCAACTGTCGGTGGAGATGGACTCCCACACGCTAACTTCGTCAGCCAGCCTCCCACTGGGGTGCTTCGGTGGGGGCCCGACGCTATGGCCGGTTCAGTCCTGCTTGGAAGAGGCCTTGCCACTTTGGCCTCCTTGCCGACGGCGGCGAGACCCTCCTTGCTTGCCGCGGCCTCTGTATGCCTACTGGGACGAGGAGAGGGCGGCCTGGCGGTAAGTAGAAGAGCCACCGCTGGATCCCTTGGAGGCTCCCTGTCTGCCTCCAGACCTCCGAAAGGGCTGCCGTTGCTGAAGGACTCCTAGGGCTAGGGCTGTTTCCGTGTCTGTCTTGATGTCCTGGAGGGACTCATCCACCGTCTTTCCAAACAGGTTGTTGCCGTCAAACGGCATGTCCAACATTCTGGTCTGGACGTCCTGGCGAAAGTCCGTCGCCTTGAGCTATCCTCGTCGTCGGAGGCAAACCCTGTTGCCCAGTTGGCGAAATCCGGTATCGGCATTGTCCGTTGCCACTGTTATGGCGTGATCCGACGCCACCTCACCTTCCTGCAGAATCTGTAGGGCCTCCGCCCTCTTGTCGTCCAGTAGGAAGTCTAGCAGAGGAGCTATCTTGAACCAAAGCTCCCTGTCGTAACGGGCCACAATCGCTAAGGCAATGGCTGCCTTAATCGTCGTCGCCGCCGACAAGATGACTCGTCATCCCATGGAGTCCAACTTCTTGCCCTCGCTGTCCGGCGGGGAAGTGGAAGTTGAAGCCGCCGCACCCGCTGCTTTCTTCTTGGCTGCTGCCGAGACGACAGAGTCCGGCGTGGGCTGGGCCCTGAAGGACAAGGGGGCGGCATCGGGGACCCGGTACTTCTTATCGTACCTGTCCCTCTTGGCAGGTGTCGTGGAAGGGTTCTTGAGGATAGACAGCCCCTTGTCCCAGATGTCGTCGAGCAACGGCACCGCGAGGACCGTCTTTCTCTTGGCCTCTCGTCGTTGGTAAAGAAAACCTTCCTTTTTCTGTTCTTCAGGGCAGAGCTGGAAGAGCTCAGATGCCCTGGCTATCATGGCATGAAAAGAGCCAATTTCGTCGGGAGGAGAGGCCTGAGGGGGTGGTGATGACGGGATGTCTATTTTGTCATCGCTGCCGTCATCGTCCGTCCCCGTCGCTGTATCCGTTGCCGTATCCTCCCGAGGGTCTGGCGAGGGGATGAGGGGTCCACAGGCCTCGCGGGCACGAAGGGCGGGGTGGATTCTCCTCCGCTTGTTCGGAGGGCTTCCCGACGGGCCTAGTTCTGGATCCTCTGTCAGGGTCCGTGGTAATCTCGTCCTTATCTCAGTACATAAGGATTGGATCGCCAACAAAATGGCCACCGAGCTATCCTGGGGCTCGGGTAATGGCTGCGACGGATGGGATGGCTGCTCCACTGGGCCCTCGTTGTCGCTATCTTCGATCATATCAGCGGGAACCTTCCCCTGGGACCGAACCTTCTCGAACCTCTCATTGAGGCCTATGAACCTCTCGTTGAGGCCTTTCACCGGATCCTCCTCGGAGGCTGAATCCGAGTCCGTAATGGCCACCGCTCCCCCCCCTCTTTTTCCGCCGGTGTCTTCATGGGGGTCTCCGAGGCCGCCTCCACTGGCGTAGCCTCTGCCGGCTTCACCAGGGCCGCTGCGACAACCTTGATAGAGGCCTTTGCCGGGTGGATCAAGGCCCTCACCACCTTAGGTGCGTCCTGGGCCTTCGCTTTGGGGGGAGGGTCATCGCCTCGCTCCCCCTCGGCTCCCTTCGAGATCGACCGGGGACTCTCCAGAAGCTTACCCGGGTTCTCGGACTTCCTCTTCCCTGAACCAGAGTGCTGGCTCGTGGTGGATCGTGCCGCAGAAGTCGCGCCCTGCCTGGCAGCCGAGGAGCCCGACCTTTCGGCGCTCCCGGGGCCCGTGGACTCACGGTGCTTGGCCTTCTGTTGGGCCCCCGTCGTTGGGGAGTCCTCACAGGATTTAGAAGACTGCTCAGACTTTTTCTTCGCCTTCTCACCTGCTGTGTCCTTCTCCGCCAGGCGGCGAGGCGGGAACGACGATCTTGCTTGGTCCCTTCCGACAGGTTCTTGCAGAACGCACAGTCCTTCACGTGCGTCTTGTCCTCATGAAGGCAGTAGAGACATCTCAAATGCTCGTCCTCCTTGAAAACATTTTGCAATCCGCATCCTGGGCAGCTCTTGAACAGCTTGGATCCGGGCATCGAGCTTCTCTTGTCCTGGGCCATGTCTGTTGAGATAGGCCACAGATCTTCTGGAATCCTCCAAGAAGCGTAACTCGACAAAAACTTCACCCTTGAGGGGCGTAGAAGAATTCCAAAACGGGTCCCCGTTATCGGAAGTAGAAACGGTGGAGCTTGAGGCTCGATTAACCGAAAAAAGAGAAAAATCTCCTGAAAAAGCGCAAAAACGCAGTAAAAGCTCGAGAGCTAACACACAAGGACTCCCAACACTTGAACGTGCGGTAAAAATCTGAGGATGGCTGCCAGGGGTGGGGCTTAGGTAGAGGGCAGTCATTGGCTGGGGGCAGTATGACCCAGAGATCAGTGATTGGTTACTACTAAGAAAGACAGATTAGAAACTAAAATGATACTAAAATGATACTGATTTTTTCTTTACCGAGGATTCCCGGCCAGACCCCATGCTGGAGAAAGGCTACTACCTAACCAGCTGCCAATCCCTCTTCCTAATGTGAGTTTCTTGCGTCAATCAAATCCACGTCTTCCCGCTTCAGGAACACGTACATTATACGTCAGGCCTCTGAAAATCGCGGGTAATGAGCTCACCAAGATTATCCCCACCCTGTGAACAGGACTGGGGCAGTGACCTTTAGTTACCTCTGACCCAACCAACCCCTCCCCAACCAACCCCCCTTCCCCAACAACTCCCCTTCTTGCCTTCCTCACCCCCAAAAGAAACCCACCCTGGGTTGGGACATGGTTCCCACTGACCCTGAGGGTGAAACATCCCCAGCCGACCCCCCTTCCCCTTGAAACAGAGGGAAACTACCATCCTCAAACGTGATCCAAGTGGACAGCCCGGACAGTAACCTACCCCCATCGGACTGCACCGGGCCTCTGCATAATAATAACAAACATACATTTCACCAACCCCCCAAAGCCCATCCTCTGAAAGCCACCTTCTCCCGTATCAAGTCCCCTTGAAGAACCGAAGGACCAACAATTGCACTCATAAGACTCTTAACAAAAGAACCCTCCCGCCTCTCCTATGACCATCAATTGGAGGACCAATGCTTCAAGATTCAGTGTCTTTTCTCTGTCTCCTGCATGGCGCCTGGCTCCATTCCCATGGCTTCTTGCTTCTCCCCGTCGGATAACACTCAGGGGGCAAACTCTCCACCTTCTCCTCTATTTGAAGCATCGTCAGGCCCTCTTCTACGCCTCCGTTTGCTTTCCCACATAAAGAGCAAGCCAAATGGAAACATCCATTTATATGCAATCATTTTCTGTGGCATCCATCTTCTCTTCACAATTGTTGATTGTGCTAGGTCCTGAAAGAGAAGGACCTCTGCCCCATGTATGGTAACATGCTCTGCTGCCCAAGAAGCTTGCAGTATCAGTTCCATTAGACTAGACACCGTCAGGGCTGCCAACACATCCCTTTGGTTGCGACCCTTGGCCAGATGTCTTATCCCTACAAGGTGGGTGCCATCAATCCCAACCTCGTCGCCCGGAGTATCAGTCAGGAGGTCGCCAAAGCAATTCTAAACTGTCTGTTTCAAATCGTTAGACTAAATCACTTCCGGGAATGTAAGACGAATGTTGGATCTACCGGAACTGTTCTCTGAATCTCCACAATGAATCTCCAAGTTATCGGTAAGGTTTGACATTTGTTCCAAAGCTTCGTCTATCTGGCTCGAGTCATCCACAACTTCTTGCAGCGCCCACTTTCTGGTGTCTAAACGTTCCTCAAGCTTTCCAATTTCCACCTTTATTTCTCTCGTGGATCGTTTTATCTCCTCATTAAGCACCGTAAATTGGTTCTGAAATGAGGATGTTGATTTCTCCTTTATGTCTTGAAGGCAACGGTCTTCCTTGCTAAAAGCCACAGGGCCAGCCTGAGGGTTCTGTGCTTCTGCCTCCAATCGCTGCCTCCATGGACCAAACTCCTTGTCCCTTGACATCTTACCCCAAACACTGCGTCAGGTCGATGTTGTTCGGCGAAGCAATCTGGGCAGGGTTCACACACCGTGGGCTTCTTCAGACTTAGGCCATGACTCACCCAAATTCATCAACCAACCCCCCACTTCCCCCTACCTCCAATCTTATAGTTTCCCAGTTGTTGATATGCCACAATGAGGGTCCCCTTAACTGAATTCCCTTGTGGAACTCCCACCAACTGAAGTCCTTCTACCAACGTAGCTTCTCTGTTGGAAATCCTTTAAACTCAGATCCAGGCCCACGGGTAGAGCCACCCATGACAGCTCGTAATGGCGCCTGGGCAATAAATCTGATGCCGTTGGGCCTTCTTCATGCCTTCTCATAACCCGAGAACCCTGGCTCCCAAGGAGCTGCACCACGATGGCCAGGCCCAATGCCCAAATCCGGTCCCCCGCTGACAGGCACATCATTCTTTTCTCAGGGCAAACGCCAATGCCCCCGGAGCCAAAATCACCCAATGCTTATTGTCACAAGGGAGTGGCCCAAGCAGAGAGTCCTCACTCTGCCATCCTGAACACAGCACCACTAGCTGTGAGCTTGCTGTCCTGCTATTGCGCATCAAGGTGGACGATGGGGCAGAGGGGATGGGGAGGACCGCCAGCTAAATACAGTCACGGGTGGCAGCAGCTAAACCATCACAAGGAATGGGGCTACTGCGTTCCCCTCATCCGCCAGCCCCTGGAAACCCACTGTGCTTTAAGAAAGGTTTAAACAGACCCCGCAAGGAGGCGCCGACACCCACTCTCATCCACCTCAGAGTCAAGCTTGTCAGTTTAGCCGCTCCCAACAGTGTGAACGCTGGCGCCTCTGCACCCAAGGGCCCGGTGTGCGCTACCAGTGTGGAGAACACTCTGTGTTGGCAGCCCATCAAAGTTGGGTCCCTGCAGTGCCTCAGCATGGCGGTGCAACCACCTTGCCAATCCCAGCAACATCTGGGACTGACCACTGGAGCTACTGAAGGGACTCCGCTCAACCTTGGGTAGGTTTTCGCTGCATGGGTGGGTAAGGCCGCTCATTGGAGGAGGCCCAGTTTACAGAGCCCACAGCCTCAGGTCTTCACTGTACCAGCAGGCTGTGGGCTATTCTATTTGTTTTTACTAACTTTATGGTTACTTGCGTGATGTGTCCAGGAAGGGCAGATAGCAGCATATGACATGCATTACTTACCGTAATAGCCTTTCTGAGGATTGTATCTGCTTAGATTCGCATGCTGTGCATATAGTCCGACATCTAGTGGTAATCGCAGAGTATTGCATCTTTCTTTTCAAAGATCGAAAGGTGTCGTCGACATGGGCATGACTGTAACACTGGCCCTAATATGACATGTAGTGTACCCAAAATCCCTCACACGTCGAGGTCCCGCTGGTTGTGCTTTTTCAGCAGTGAGGGAGCCTTATAGTCAGCATGAGCGAGTACAGAAAAGTAGTTGTAAGATGTCTATATTCCCTCTACTCCACGAGGGGAGGAAGGGTGGGCGCATGTGAATCTAAGCACATACAATCATCAGAAAGGCTAAGTAATGCATGTCTTCTGATGCTTGTGAATCTGCTTAGAATTACATTCAGTGAATAGAGTAGTGAGCAGTACCCAGAGATGGTGGTGGGATGTATGAAGGAACAGTAGCAAAGAGATGTCTTGGCACTGCTTGTCCCACCTGAGAATCGGACCTAGAGTGTGTATCTAAGCAGTAGTGTTGTGTAAAGGTGTGCACAGAACACCAGGTTGCTGCTTTACAAATGGACTCAAGAGGTACATTTGCAATTAATGCTATGGTAGCCCCAGTGTGCTCTAGGCGTGAAGGGCAGATCTCTCTTGACAACAGAGAAACAATAGTGTGATGCAACTCACGATCCACTTTAAGATAGCCGATTTAGAGACAGGGTCTCCTTCTCTATCAGCTGCCACTGAAACAAAGAACTGGTTTGTTTTTCATAGTACCTTTGTCTTTTCCAAATAATAGATAACCGCTCTCCTCACATCTAGTGTGTGGAGGCTTCTTTCTGCCACGTTAGTGGGGTTTTGGAAAAAGGCGAGTAGTTCTGTGGACTAGTTTACATGAAACTTTGATAGAAATGTAGGCGCAAATCTTGGGTGAGTTTGCAGGACCACCTTATCTCTGTGAATCATAACGAAAGGATCCTGAACTGAAAGGGCCTCCAGTTCACTAACTCTCCTTATTGAGGTGCTCGCCACCAGAAAGGCGGTCTTGTAGCTGAGTGCTTTAAGGCTAGACTTGTGCATTGGTTCAAACGGAGGCCGCATTAATCTGGTAATCACAACTTTCAGGTCCCACCCAGGAGCTGGGTTTGAAATAGGGGTATGGATCCTCTTTACCCCCTCCATAAATGCCAGAATCACTGGAATTTTCCACTACGAAACCTTGTTTTGGGACGTGGTGCACACTGAAAGTGCAGCTAAGTGGACCTTTAGGGAACTGAAAACCAGACCTGAATCTAACAGATAAATTAGGTACAGGACAATATGTGTTGGTGTGCAATCCACAGGATTGATGCCCTTATTATGACACCAGTTCACAAAGCGTTTCCATTTGCTGGAGTAGCAGTGTCTGGTGTTAGGCTTCCGTGCTTCCCTGAGTATATCCATACATCTTTGAGGGAGTTGGAGGTGTCGGAACTCTAGGACCTCAGGAGCCAGGCTGCTAAATTGAGTGTTTGAGGGCATGGATGTAGCGTCCCTCCCCCTGTCTTGAGATAGCATGTTGTAAGGGCATGAAAGCTTCCCAGGAGGGGACACTGACATTGTCATAAGATGGGAGAACCAAGGTTGGCAGGCCCACATCAGGCCCACCAGAATCATCCCGACTGGCTCTTGGTGCATCTTGTGCCCTGTTTTGTTGAGCTTAATCAGGGGCAGGGGGTGAAGTGTAGACACATTTCCCTGACCAGGTTTATCCAGAGACCGTTCCCCCCCTTGGAGCGGTTCTGCGGGTACCTGGAGGGTAATCTGGGCATTGTGCGTTTTCCAGAGTTGCAAAAAAGTCTATGTCTGGGAAGCCCCAGTCTCCGAAGACGTTGAGTAAAATGTCCTTGTGTAGTTGCCATTTGTACTCTACAAGAAGGGGGAAGTCTCTGCTGAGTATGTCAGCCACAAGATTGAGTTCCCGTGGAACGTTTTGTGACAGGAGGAACATCTCGTGTTTGAGAGCCCATTTCCATATGTTCTGTGACAGTTTGGACAGCCTTAGAGAGTGAGTGCCCCTCTGTTTGGTCAGGTAATGCATGGCCGTAGTACTGTCCGTGAGGACTAACACTGTCTTCCCCTGGAGGTGTGTTTGAAGTGCCTTCAGGGCCTTGAACACTTCCAGCAGTTCCAACAAGTTTATGTGATTGGATGCTACCGCTGGGGACCACACGCCATACGCCGTCTATTGAAGCAGGTCAGCCCTCACCCCCACCACCCAGTCAAAGATGAGTCTGTGGTAAGAGTGGCTTCTATTGCGGGAGTGCTGAAGGTTTTCCCCTGCCGAGACAACCACTAGATCGTCCCATTGTCCGCTGGCCTGACACCATTAGCTTGAGAGCCACTCTTGCATGGGGCGCATGCACAAGGGAGCGTGTGGAAGTAGGTAAATGCAGGAGGCCATCATTCCTAACAGTTGCATGGATTTGAGTACGGTCACCTCGTGACTGGCTATATAGCGAGGGGATCTAGAACAGCATGTTTTGAACCCCCTCGTTGGAGGGAAAGACGAGGCAGTCTTTGGTCCGAATTAGAGCCGCAAAAACTGTTTACTTGGCTGGGGTCTAGACTGGACTTTTTCTCGTTGATCGAGAAGCATAGGCTGAAGAGGAGGTCTACCGTCTTCTGGGTATTTGTTAGGCATGTTGCATACAAATCCCCTGTTATTAGGCAGTCGTCGAGGTAAGGATAGACTGGAATCTGTTATTTTTGTAATGTGTTTATTATTTGTATAGCGCACCTAACCCTGAGGTAACTGGGTGCTGGAAAACTTGAAAATGTTACAGACCTACATACATACATACATACATAGGATAGGAACAGTCGGGTCAACCAATTGTTACAGATAGGTCTGGTAATCAATAAATACATACAAGAGCATAGGAATCAGTACAATGAAAACGCAAGTAACAGTCAGTTGAAAGCATCTGTGGTCGGAGTGTGGACTGTGGCTTCATAGGATAGGCGCATCAGTGAGCCAGCTCTTTACTCTGGTTCTGAAAGTGCAGAAGGAGGGTCACATTCTGATGGTAGGAGGCAAGGAGTTCCAGCATTAAGGCTTGAACTGGGAAACTAGCTCCTGGTGCAGTTTTTAGGTTGAACCTTAGTACTATGAGGCAGTGCGAGTGGAAAGATCTGGTAGGTCGGGCTGGTTGGTGTTTGGAGAATTTGTCTGACAAGTACTTAGGTGCCGAATTTGACAGACATTTGTGGGTGATTGCCAGAGTGCATAAAGTTATTCTATTGCACACCGAGAGCCAGTTGGTCTTCTGTCTGAGAATCGAGATGTGGCTAGATCCAGGAATGTTTAATGCTGATCTCAGGGCGTTGTTTTGTAGGACCTGTAGCCTGTTAAGGTTCCGTTCAGAGGATCCTAGGAAAAGCGTGTTGCAATAATCAATCTTTGATAGCGCTAAGGCTATGGCTAGCGTAGTGCAACTGCTGGGGGACAAGTATGATTTACAAGCATTGATCAGCTTGTTGGTGTAGGCTGTAGATGACACAACAGAGCTAACTTCTTTCTTTAGGAACAAAGTAGAATCAAGATAAACGCCCAAGGTTTTTATTTCCTTGCCAACTTTGATCGGATTCCTATCAATATTAAAGGATATGTACCGCGGGTCGAATTTGTTTAGGCACGCCTGAGTGCCGACAATGGAATGGACTGCCTGCGCAGGTGAGCAGCTACTACCACCAGTACCTCTGTGAACACCCTTGGAGCTCAGGCGATGCCAAAGGGAAGAACCTTAAACTGATAGTGTGTGTCCTCTATCATGAACCTTAGGTACTTTCTGTGTGCCAGCAACATTGAAATATGAATGTACGCATCTTTCATATCCAATGTGGCCGTGTAGTCCCCCTGCACCAGTAGTGGGATTAACTCCTACAATGTCATCATTCGGAACATTTGCACTTTTACTTATTTGTTTGCTGGGCGCAGGTCTAACCCAGGGCGCATGGTGAGTTCCTTTTTGGGTACAAGGAAGTACACTGAATAAATACTCATTTACCTGGTGAATGGGGATGACTTCTACGGCACCCTTTTCCAGAAGGATCTGCACCTCTTATAGCAGGATTTGCAGGTGTGCTGGTGATGGGCGTCTGCTCTTTGGCAGATGGTATTGAGGTGGCCGGTGGAACTCTATGTCAGGGGTGTAGCTAGGTCTAGAAAAGATCCGGGGCTAAACTCATTTTGGGACTCACAGGACTGGGGGCTAGCTAGCCTTTTTTGTTGTAACCCCTGAGCTTCTATCCGGGGCTACAACCAAAATACCTGGGGCTATAGCCCCTTCATCCCCCACCAGCATCGCCTCCGCTCGATGCAATAACCATGGGTGACGGTCTTCAACACCCACTGGTCTGAAGTGAATCCCCTCCCATGCGTGAATGAATGATGACAAATGACCCCCGACCGGGGAGGCATGGGAGAGGGCCCGGACTGGCGATTCACTTTGATGTGGGGCCGGGGAGCCCCTTGGGGTAGAACTCCTGCCTCTACGTTTGCCTCAGCGCTGTCCTCTCTGCTGATACTTGCTGTTGTCAGATGAGCCTTGCCCGGATGATCATGGGGTACCTCCAGCGCCATGGTGACCATGGGGAGATCGGGAGAACGACTGACCTCAAAAGGAATGAGAGCTTGAGCCTCCCTGCTGTTGGAAAGGCTTGGCCGCAATCTGGTTGAGCGACTTCAGCGTCTCATGTTCTTATTTAGCTGTCTTGAAGGTGTAATCGACAGCCTTACCAAATAAGTTTGAGTCTCTGGTTTGAAGCCTGCATTTTTCAGCCAGGCGTGTCTCTTGAGGAGAGTCCCTTGGGCTAAGTGCGCCCCGCGGTTTCAGCAGCGTCTACAGTGTTCTTCAAAATATTGTGGGTCACCTGTCTGCTCTAAGTGACGTCCGCCAGCAGGTGTGATCAGGTGGGTTCAGGGACCTCTTGGAGGCCTTCTTGGAGCAGGCTCCACTGTACGTCACTGTAACTAGCGAGAAGGGTCGTATTATTTGCGATCCTGGTTTAATAGGCCGCAGATGTGGTAATACATTTGCCGAGCGCATATTGTTTTTTGCAATCCTTGTCATGGGGAGCCTCCTCCGTGGACAGTGGCACCCCTGCCCGTTTATTCTGGTGGTTGTAACAACCAGAGTCTGGTGTGGCATGACCTCGAATATACATAGGGTCAGATGGAAAGGGGCGAAAATATTTCTCGACCCGAGGGTTAACTGCCCTTGTGAGGGACGGAGACAATAAAGAAGGGGCTAGGCATTTCTTTATGGAGTTGAGCAGTGGAATAGCCTGACTAGTAGGAGGTTTTTCTTTGAGAATGTATGCAACGAAGTAAGTGTCCTGGACAGCCTCCTGTGTAGCGATCTGAAAGTGATCTGTGGCTCTCTTCAGGATGGCATTAAATACATTTGGTCATCTACTGACGATGACTGCCTTTGTTGAGGTGAAGAACGTGGGTCTAGATGTCTGGGTCTGGGGTATGAGTGGGTGCGAGCCAAGCCCCCTGCTGATCTGTTGGCTGGTCTTGCTCCCAGTCTGGGTCCTGGTCAGCTGTATCCTGATCAAAAGGATTCTCCGCGTACGTTTCTTCTTTTCTGAATACTCAAATACCTTCTCTTGATGGATTTCTGACTGAATGGGAAGCTTCTGCAACTTTGGTGGAATGGGGCAGGTGGCCTCCTCCCTAGGTAATGTACTTTTATGAGAAGTTTATGAATTGGGACAACTTATCCATATAACTCAAATCTCTGCCTAGTCCACAGGGATGATGCAGAGGGCCTCTGGACGACGAAAAGGCTGTTCAGAAGGGGGAGATATACCTTATAAAGCTCTTGAGAGTCTGGGGGGATACAGAGTACTCCTCTGGACAAGAGGAGGTGCCCCTGTGCTCTTCCGCTGCCAAAATAATAGCTGTGAGACTCTTGCATAATTTCGGCAGCTGAATGCTGGGCTTCGACGTGCCTTTAGGCGTGGTCGTGGTTATTGATTCCGCCAAAGCCTTAGGTGCCTGCGTGCTTTTGGACAACTTGTCAGCCCTTGTGGGCTTTTTTGTGGGAACGCCCTTGTGGGAGGAAGGCCCAGGCGCATGCTGAGAAGACCGATGTGGGGAGGGCGCCAGACCGCGAGGTTCAGCAGGCGCTGCCGAAGTTTTCGACGGGCTTGTAGGTGTTTGTCGCTTCTTCGACGTGTCCGTCGACACCGCCTTCGGGGTTGTGTGTTTTGACTTAGGTGGTGCGTGTGTGCCCCTGTCGCCGGGGTGTGAACTCCCCATAACAGAACCGGTGTCTATGGGGCCGGGGACGGGCACCTGGGAACCGGAGGGTTACGCCAAAAGGTCTATGGCTTCGGGATCAGAGCCAAGGCTCCCGCTGGAGCCCTCGCTGTCCGAAGCGACGGCACCAATGGGGGAATGACTCTCGGCCTGCATCGCGTAGGCAGCCCGCAGGTTTGTCCACCTGTCCTTTAACTTCTTAGGATGAAAGAGTTTGCAGGATTTACGAGAACGCTTATCGTGTTCACGAGGTAAACACCTATTGCAACAGGGATGAGTGTCTCTCCACGGGAATTTGCCATTGCACGACAGACAAAATGTAAAGGGTGACCTCTCCATAGTAGAGGGAGACAACAGCAAGACCAGAAAGGGAAAGAGGGGGAAAAGGAAATGCATTCTTGAAAAGAACAAAACCCCAGGAACCACTCTCCCCACTGTAAGGGCCTGGCCGGAAGCCCGTGGTCACGCTGTCGACAGACATCGGTCAGCACTCCAGTCGCTGAGTAAAGGTTGATGTCTTCGGCGGCGGTAGTGTCGTGATGCCTACCCCCAGGCATCCGGACCAAGCCTATCAGCCCCGGGAGCAGGCATCTAGACATTTAGTAAAACCTCAGCAGCCCCGGCTAGGGGCTATCTGGGTTCAGTCCTGGCGCCTTAGGCGCCATGCTCATAGTAGAAATCAGTCCTGGCACCTAAGGCGCCAGGCTCATAGTCATTACTTACCTCAGGCAGACATGCTGTAAATGACTCAACATGAAGACATGAAGCCTGAAATGGACTATTTTTCTACAGGGACTATTCTTTACTCGGGTGTGGTTCTAGGGACTTCTTACCTGGGACTACTTTTGAGGCTATTTAAACCATGCCCGACCAGCAACACACGCTTCGCGTTATTCTGCATCCAGCAGCGTAACGCTCACCGTGCCTGCAGCCTGCATCCAGTCTTCTGCCACGCCCGCCTCGAATCCGGAGCTCCTAAAACAAAGAGGAAAGAAAGGGACACGGTTAGAAAACAAACTTATTTCTATTCCACACCAAATTCTGGATCCATCTCGTCTCCGGACCTGTAAAGAACATCATTTCTGCACCCGCCGCACCTCCAGCTGCAGCGCCGCGCCATACTCACCAGTCTTCACAGCATCCTTCGGGTCGGCGCTGCCTCCATCATTTCTTCGCTTAACTTCGGCACCTAGGAGACAAAAGAAAACCACAAGGTGTGTCGAGGGAACCAACAAATATAATTCTTACCACCATAGACTTACCTGATTTACCACCGGAGGCATCCTTTTGTGACTCTCCATATTTTCACGTACCGCATCTGTAAAGAGAGACAAAACAACACGTTTTCCACGGGCAACATTTACCGGACAGCGCCGGGTAATACAGACTCTTACCTGAGCACCACCAGCTGCCACAAGAGCATCTTTTCACAAGCCAGCTGCAAGACAAGAAAGGAAGGGGGGAACAAGAGTGAACATCGGACATATTGAACTCTATGAACTTAATACTTACTGGTCCTCACCAGGAACCTCAGAGTCAATAATCTCCGGAACTCTCCCGAGCCTTCAAATCTGTGATGTAACTGGAATCGACGCACCCCTGCAAATCTACGCAGGATGGAGAACTCATCTTTCAAGAATATAATGTGAGATTGCTGTGAGGGCATTTCGGAGGTGATTAGTTGGGGAGGACTGTGTGGGTGCCATCACTTGAATCCACAAGTGGCTAAATCCATCTCTCCACTTGCAGGAGAATATTTCTACGAGTTAAGCAGACAAGATTAGGAGGGCAGATCCAGTCGGTCATCGCTGCACTACGCATCACGTGGGTGGAGACCGCAGCTGTCCGGGTCCGACCGACGCCCCTGTGGGAACCAGGTGAGCGTAACAGGTAGTCCATGAAGCAGTAGTTGAAGACTAGATGACCATCGGTCATGGGAAAAAGAAGTAATTAATAAACAATATCAACTCTTACGAGCTCAGCATAAGGTGACCAACTAGTTGGGCGGCAAAAAAAAAACCAGAGACACCTCAACGCGTGAGGGATTTTAGGTCAAATGTCACGTCACGTTAGGGATAGTGTTACAGTCACGCCCATGTCGACGTCCCCTTTCGATCTTCGAAGAAAGCAGATTCAAAAGCATCAGAAATTCTTTTACCACATTCTTTTTAAATTGTCTCCTGTGAACTTTTGAATTTACCACATAATGTCTTTTAAAGTACCATATACTCTAAAGTGGCTGTGCCAAGAGGTTTTACCTTGCCCTTTGGCCATCTTGTATTTGGACTTCCTTTCTGCCCTCCCCGGGCTGGATTTGCTATATATGGTAAGCCCTTTCACGGGCAAAGCCTCAGCTTTCCTAGGATAAGCAGCAATATGTGTTTGTAGCCAGATGTGGGGGTGGGGATTGCCTGGTCCTAGTCCACATCCTGGCTAAGTGTGTCTGTTGCTTGGCAGTTGTGGTGGCCGGAGACTGTCCATGATTGAACAGCATCTGCAAGTTTGAATGCAAATCCTTACCATTGGTGGGTTCGGGGGAGACTCCAGCTCAAGTCTGGCATAAAAGAAGGTCTCTGGCAGCCATCCAGCAGATCATCGTTGGAATGAAGACAACTTCAAAGAGTGGACACTTGGAACTCATTGTTACAGCCAACCAGCATTGTCTTCAACCGTCCCGGCAAAGCCCTTCTCCTTTGCTGATCTCCTGAAGGCCTTTATTGTTCATTCGACCCTTTGACCAGTGTGAACAATCGGTACCTTCCCCTGCTCAGGGATCCTGCCCCAAGGAAGCCTTTGGAGGTGTCCCTGACCCATCTTGTGGCTGATCAGCTTTCTCCTGAGCTACCTCGCTGCATTAGTCACCATCCTGAGATCACACTAGGGAATCTGCAGACCCTCAACTTGTGAAACAATTGGCCTCCCCCTGCGGTTGAAGCTCTCCAACACGAAGAGCGTTGACTTCCACAATTGGTTTGCCTTGGCCATCTCCGTCTCCCGCCTGTATTGCGCCTTAGGGTCGTCCAGAAAGTGGTGGTCCTGTCTTCATCATGCCAAGGGTCATCCAGCTATCCAATCCAGGAACCATCTTGCCAGAGCATGGAACCAGCGATTAGCCAGACCTAAATCACAAAGCCAATTGTCCTTTGCACCAGCCTCCCCCAACATCACACTATTTTACTTTCTGCTCTTTCTACCCTTGGTCTATCTGGGTCTGTCCGCCGATGGTTCAATTCTCATCTCTCTGACCGCATATATTCTGTCTCTTGGGCTGGTCAGTTCTTTTCGTCCTATCCACTTCTTTAGGTGTGCCACAAGGTTTTGTTCTATGTCCTCATTTCTCCCTATATACTATTCCTTTGTGTGCTCTTATTTCCACATTTAATCTTTCCTGTCATTTCTACACTGATGATTCACAAATCTTTTTCTCTTTTTCTACATTTTCCTCTTCTCTTCATAACACTGTTGCAGCCCGTTAACTCGCTATCAAATCTTTGATGGCCTCTTGTTTTCTTCATTTTCATCTTTATAATCTTTAATGGGCTTGTCCTTTTCATTTGTTTCAGGCTACAAAATGTCTGACCTATTCACTTGCGTTCTACCATCTTAAAAATTGTTCGATTCTTTCACTACATCTTCCCATGTATCATCTTACCCCTCTACATTCTGTTATTCATTTTGCCATTTGTCTTCTCTTTCACTCTTCTGTTAATCCTTCACATCGTTCTGCTTCTTTACTTTCTTTTTTTATCTTTATCTTCTCTTTCACTTCCTTTGCTTTGTCTATAAAGCTCTTTACAGTCTTGCTCCTTATCTTTATATGATGTGGCATTTATAACGCGCCTGTACACAAGTGTTTCTAGGTGCGATAAGACAAGGAGGGGGAAACAGGGAGGACAATATAACAATCTTACTAGGCCTTGTGTCATTCAGATTGCACAAGTGCAGGGAAGAGTTAAGGGGAGAAGTGTCAGGGGGGAGGAGAAGGGGGAAGTGCAGTTAACTCAAAAGTGCAGCCAGCGGGTGGCTCATAAGTGCAGAGAGTGCAGAGTCAAGGGACTGTAGGGTTGCAGATACAGACCCTTAAGGCAGTGCAAGGGCAACTGGACATGCAGGAGCCTGGGCCCAAGATCAGAGGGTGACCAGGTGATCAGTGCCCGGAGCAGTCCGGTTCATCAGCAGGGGAGAGGAAGAGAAAAAGCGGAAGCAAAAAGGAAGGTCTTGAGTTGCTTCTGGAACCGGAGGTGGTTCTGCTCAGGTTTGAGAGCTGCAGGGAGGCTGTTCCAGAGGGAGGCCCCAGCCGAGGAGATAGATCTGCCCCCAGCTCTCTACTTGGAGAAGCGTCTGACCCTCAGAGTTGGAGGTGGATGAGCGGAGAGCTCGAGAAGGAAGAGGTTTTGGGAGAGAAAGTTGGAGTTAGAGAGGTCCTAGCCCCCAGAAAGCCCTGTGATTCAGAGGGTCTTAAAGTTGATCCTAACAGCCAGGGGGAGCCAGTAAAGAGATTTCAGAGCTGGAGAGATACAATCCCTGGGCTTGAGGCCAAGGGTAAGTCTCGCAGTCCTGTTATGGATATGTTTTAAAGGTCAAAGAGTAGAGGAAGGAAGATTTAGAAAGAGGCTGATGCAGTAGTCCAGCCTAGAGAGCTCCTGAGACAGTTAGCTTATGGGGGAAAGTAAGAAAAGAAAGAATACCTCTGAGGAGGTGCAGCTGATAGTTTGACTCCTTGGAGATGTCGGACATGTGAGGAGAGAAGAAGAGGATGGAGTCTAAGATGACACCAAGGTTCTTAGCCTCACAGGAAGGAGCAGGAAGAGGGACCAGAGTGGGCGGCCAGCGAGAGAGAGGGAAGGAGGGACCGGGTGTCCCAATGAGGAGGATCTCAGTCTTACTGGCATTAAGGCAAAGACCATTGGCGGCATACCATTCCTGAATTGCAGCCATACAGTCCGGTATGAGAGGAGAAGAAGCATAGTTGGCTGAGGAAATTCTGAAAGAGAGCCGAGTCATCAGCATAACATTGAAAATTGGAACAGAACGTAGCGATGCGGTAGGCAAGAGGTGCCAGATAGTGGTTGAAGAACCAGGGAGAGAGGTTAGTACCCTGGGGATCATCACAAGTTGAGAGAGTAATAGAAGAGAGCAATGACCCCTGTTGGACCTGAGACGGTCGGTCAGTGAGAAAGGAGGTCAATCAGGCCAGCACCTGATCAGTAATACCAAGGTTGTCGCAGAGACGATTGAGCAGGATGGCATGGTTGACTGTGTCAAAAGCAGAGGATAGATTGAGGAGAATGAGGACAGAAGGGAGATTAGAGTCAAGATTAGAGAACAAGTCTTCACGGGTGTTCAGGAGAGCAGTTTTCGCGCTTCAGACAGCTCTGAAGCCAGACTGGTGGCCATGGAGGCAACCAACAGATTCAGTATGTAGATTAAGCTGGGAGATGGCCAGCTTTTCCAAGAGTTTGCCAAGGAAAGGAGTAATGGAGATCGGGCGATAGTTAGCTGGAGAAGAAGGATCGGCCGATGGCTTCAGTAGAAGGGGTTGCACAAGAGAGTGCTTAAGGGTGATGGGGAACTTTCCAGAGGCAAAGGAGTGATTGCAGAAATAGGCCGGAGCAAGGGTGTCAATGTGGTCCTTGATTGTTCTGGATGAGCAGGGGACAACCTGATTTGACAAGACTTTCATAGATCAGACTAGTCTAGAAACATTGTCGGGAGTAAACAGGGGGAAGGAGGAAAACGTCTTTTTACTCTCCTCCTCATTCTCTTTGTTCAATCTCTTTTTTTGTTTTCTGTTCGTAAGCCACCTTGAGCTTCCTCTCGATTTCGTTCTTTCTCACTTCTTGCACCCAAGCACTGGAATGCTCTTCTGCTATCTATTAATTCCTCTTCTACTTCCCATATCTTTTGTTCTCAATTAAAAACCCACCACCTTCTTTATCTTTCCTCTTTTTAGCTTCCGATTGTGGATTCTACCATCATCACTTTTATTATACCGATATTATCTTTGTTAAAGCGAATTAGCGCAAGTGCTCAATAAATAAAATAAATACAAATACAAATGGCTTTTGCTATATGAAGGTTTGTCTCTTTCCGCAGGCTGGCATGATGTGATAGAATGCCGAGCTCTGTGTTTTTAATGCTGTTTTTAAACAGCAATATATTTTTACCGTCATTTTTCTACAGATATTTACTTTGCCCTGAAATAGCAGGAGAGATCCCCAGCCACCTCCCTTCATCCCTAGCGGAATCCAACACAAAGGAGTTATTTAAAATTCTTAAAGAATTAGAATCCCCTTCCTCTGCACCCGATACCTGCAGTAAAGACAGTACGTGGTGCAACAATATCCAAAATGCCCTCCTTAACAAAATAACCACCTTGCAATCGAAAATGAATGCCAAACAAACCACCCTATTAAACTCCCCCTTAACTAAACCCTTCACGACTACCACCACAGCCTCCCTCTCTCACACTCCTTTCAGCTTCACTCCACTCACCATCTCCGAGGTTGAAAACATTATTCGTAACTTAAAACCATCCAACTGCCAAGGTGACTCCTGTCCGGCACCTAAATAAGGAATCGGCACACGACCTTGCTCCTTTTTTAACCTTTTTAGTAACTTTTTTTACTTTATATAAGAAAACTACTGACAGAAACACTTTTTTACATTTTAAGAGTTTCCATCCTAGATCTCTTAAAGAGAATTTGCCATTCAGTCAATTTCTTAGACTTCGAAACTTCGAAGAAATTGTACTGAGATTGCTGATCATTACACACATGCCAACAAATTAGCAAGTGATCTTAAGGAACGAGGCTACCCGAAGAAACTGTTATCCCATGCCCGAAAGAGAGCAAGATTCACGCCTCGAGAAAACTTGCTGGAATCCAACTCGAGAACACAAAAACAGGATCGCATAACATGTGTCACTACTTATAGCACACAATAATTTGCAATCAAGAAGACACTCTTGAAATATTGGTCCATGGTGAGTAACTGTCTCCAAGATAAAGGAAAACCTTTACTTGCATTTAAAAGATCGAGAAACTTGAGGGACAAACTGGTACATTCTACTAGCCACGGCAAACCCAAGACAAGTCACAGAATCCTTAGATCGTTGTTGGGACATTTCCCCTGTGGAAACTGCCGGGCTTGTAAATATACAAAGAAAATGTCCAATTTCAAAATTCAGGAGAGAACATGGGACATACGCTTTTTGTCGAATTGTAAAACCGCCAATGTCATTTACTGCATCCAATGCCCATGTGGACTGAGGTATGTGGGCCAGACCACAAGACCAGTCCACATAAGGATCAACGAACACCGATCCAGGATTAAGTGTAAGAATCACCAAGCGCCAATGGTGTCTCACTATGTGGCCTTTGCCCATACGTCTGAGGACATTCAATGGTGGGTATTGGATACTGTGAAAAATAGTTCCAACCCTAAGAGAGCATTGAATGACAAAGAGTCTAGATAGATCCATCGACTGCAAACTCTTGATAAATTGAGAGGTCTGAATGAGGAAACCCCCTCCTATCAATTTTTACATTGACTTTGGATATCCCCCCAAAATGTATCCTACATTTTGGCGTGTGATTTTCCGGGGACTTTTCTGATGCTTCGCCCGATCCATGTGGTCACTCCTTTCCCATGTTATTGGCTATGACTGCACTGCACTTACAGCAGCCCCGTAGCAGTAATAGCTCCAACACACCCAGGCAGCCACCATACAGACCAGACGGTTTTCCGTCTGCAATGCGCATTATTTTTTGACGTTGTATTTAGCGGCCTGGCCCGCTTGACCGCTGCGCTACCATCACAAGCAGAGTGTTATTCCCCCTTCTGGCCACCACCACTACAATGGCACACTTTTTCTGGCGCCTGGACTGCATACCCAGTCTCGAATTACGCCAGTAACGTGGCTGCTCAGGCGCACGCCACACAACTCGATGATCTTTCATCTATACGATTGCATATCGAGCTCGCTTAACTCAATCAGGGCTGCATTACTATATCTTGGACATCATTGCCGTGAGGATCTTTTAGCCTCGCACGGCTTAACTGGTGAGACTGCGGAAACTGTATGATGATGACACGCGCTGCTTTCCATCCCGGTACACCCACATGACAGCCCTGCTGTGCTTATCGGAGTTTTTCTTCTCTCATGGGATTCGGGGGGAGTATGAATGATTAGAGGCCATACTTGCTCTTGTTGCTCCCTGTAGTCCCCAGCCCACACCTTAGTTGTGGTCCGCATACAGTGAGCGCTTTACCTTAATGCATTATTTTGGCATTTGTTTTTCTTGACCTTTAGATGCACAGATTCAAGACGAGTAACGAACGATCCATCTGATACGTGCACACAAGAATACATGCTACTTTTCAATGAACAGCATTAACCACGGCTTCAGGACAGCCTCTTCTTTTAGTACTTTTACTGTCTATACACTCTACCACGTAGGCTTTAGGAACATGATGCGAGAGAACTTGACATATTTTTCGGGTTCTACTCTTGTTTCCTCCCTAGAAAAGCGATGCGAATATCGGGCCCTTTGCACCCGAGTGCCTTCAAGCTAGTTGACACCATAATACTCCAATCCAGCCTAACCGAGATTTGTCTCCAGGCACTTCTTCTATTACTCCATCTGAGGTAAATTTACCCTCCATGTTGTGGGGCACATTACCCAGATCCGTTGATGTTATTACACTGCATTATGTTTCTTTGCTTGTTTCTATCAATAAGTCTTCGTCTATATATACTATCTGTTCCTCTGACTCAATTTAACTATACAGAGACTTAAGCACTTTTTATTTTTTGGATTATGGGCACACACTTCTGCCAGAAGCACTACTCTCTAGAACTTGACTTTTTTCTGGCTTTGGGTGTTAATCTCCGCTTTTCTTCCCTATCCTTAGCGGAGGTATTGATCACTTTTGTTCAAGACTTGAGTTTCTCTTCTTTTTTTAAATTTATTTCCGACAGGAATTGAAATGTTTTTAATCTTTCATTAGCCATCTACGGGTGGCTTTTTAACTTGAATTTTTTGCCCTTTCCCTTTACCCTTTTCTGTTTTTTTCATAGGGGTTAAAAACCGTATACATCTGACTTTTGGTCCTGAGGAAGGCGTTTTCTGTTTAGACCTCTATGCCGAAACGTATTTGACCACACCTGACTGACCTCTTTGGTTGACAGCGGTGGCCCTGTGCCTATATGCATTTGGCCAGTTCACACATACGTAGACCTGAGCAGCACTGTAAGAAGCGGTTGGCAAGTGTGAATGTATAAACCAAGCTTACACTAGCCATACATCTCCACACCCCACTAGGAATTATAATTGTTTCTTTCGTTCCTTGGTTTTCCTTGGAATGTACACAGGTGGACTCCCATAAATAAAACAGGGTGAAAACTAAATAACTTTATAATATTTTTCTGCCTATAAGGATAGAATTCATGTCCTGTGATATTTAGAATTGTTTTGTTTAAATGTAAAGTCTTTTTTTCAGTGGTTTGTCCTTTTGAATTGTTTAATTTTTTGTATATTTTCTTTACTTTACCTGTTTCCAATTATTATTGTTTTTTTTTACGGGGCATGATTTATTCTGATGCCGTTAACATGATTATAATATGTTATGTATTCAAAATTGAACCTGCTTCCAGATAATATTTTGTTAAATGACATTGAGGCTCATGCACAAAAGATTGTTTTATGTTTTTCATTAAAATAACGAGAAATACTAATTTTTATATGATCAAGATTCTGCATTGTGTCAAATGTATATCTTCAAAGCAATGATCTTCTGATAACATTAATGACATAATTATATGCAAAGAAGAGGTTAAACACACATAACTTAGGAGCAATAGATTTAGTCTGTGGTAACCCTTGCTTAAAACAGTTTAACACACAAACTGAGGTTAGAGAAAATAATGTGAGCATCGGTAATGGATATACCGCATCACCATTACTTTATTCCCTGTGAGGACACAATGTTGTGATTTTTGTTGCCTTTTTTAACCACCTTCATCAACTCCTCATTCCTAACTGGCACGGTACCCAACAACTTAAAGGACGCATGCTCATCCCTCTCCTAAAAAAAACGACTTTAGACCCTGAGACACCAACTAACTACAGACCCATCACTACCGTCCCTTTCCTACTAAAAATACCAGATAGAGCAGCATATTTACAGATACAGAACTATCTGGAATCAAATAACCTTCTCGGCACAAGACAATCTGGTTTTAGACCTAAGCACGGGACAGAATCCGCTCTCTTAGACCTCAAAACCCAAATCGAGGACTTAAAAGACAATGGCAAATTGGCCCTCCTACTCCTTCTGGACTTATCTGCTGCCTTCGATCTGGTCAATCACCAAATTCTTTGTCAGCACCTGAAATCCGCTGCCCACTTCTCCGACAATGCCACTAACTGGATTAGATCATTCCTTGACAACAGGCACATGAGAGTATTCTCAACTACCTCTTCTGCAGATCCTACTCCAGTCCCCTGCTGAGTCCCACAAGGGTCCTGTGTCTCCCCCACACTCTACAATGTATTCACCAAGCCATTGTTTGATATGCTTGACTGTCTGGGTGTCACCTACACTAATTATGCAAATGACACCCAGATACTCATCCCCATCACTGGTGACTACATTGTCGACTCCAAAGCCTTTAATGACATTTACCAAGTCATCCAAGCATGGATGGCACAACACAAGTTGTGCCTTAACGATGACAAGACAGAGCTTCTCACCTTGGGTACACAACAGAGACTTAGCAAACTGAACCCATCGTTCAGCTCCTTCAATATCGGCGGCAACTCCATTAAAGTATCCAAAGATACCAAAACCTTAGGAATTTACCTCGATTCCACACTCAACCTTACTCCACAAACCAATGCAGTGGTAGCCGCCTTGGCCTACACCTGCAAGCTGATCACAGCCTGCCGCCCATTCCTCACTACCCAGAACTGGATCACCCTGGCTAGGACCCTGGTCATGTCCAAAGTGGACTATTGTAATGCAATATATCAAGGCACTAACCAGGGTAACCTCAACAAACTTCAGATTACCCAAAACAATGCCATTAGAGCAGCCCTTAACATCCCTAGATCAGCCCACAAACCAGGAAGAGCCTCCACTGGCTCCGTCGCCAAAAGGATCTCTTTGAAAGCGCTGGCCCTCACCTACAAATGCGTAAATAATCAGGCCCCCACATATCTAGCCTCTCGCTTCACTCATCACACCCCATCGCGGGCACTCAGATCCGCTCAAACTCAAGGTCTCGTGGTCCCTAGATACAAGCTCCAAACATCTGGAGGCGCTAGTTTCCCAGTCCTTGCTGCCAAGCTCTGGAACACCTTACCTCTTACCATTAGAAATATACCTTCAGTCAACCTATTCAAACACAAAGCTAAACTCTGGCTAGCGACTGCACAATAACAACTGTCTTCTGGATTATATATAACTTGACTCCTTACGTGCCTGCTGGGACTCTGTTTTGCTCCCGTACATTATTGCTCTCGTCGATGCTTTGATCTCTGTAATGCTAAGTTTAACTCTACCACAACTGTTATTACTACTGTGATTATATGTCATTGTTGTAACGTTGTATTGTAATGTAACAATATAATGTACGGTTAAGATATGCACCCGGTTGCCCTCGGGCCTGGCTGCGCTATATAAATAAAACAAATACAAATAATCACCCTCTATCCATATATCATATTGCCCGACTCAACCACATCCCTGCATTTCCACAGCAAAACATTGGTTAGAAAAATGTGGTAAAAACTATTGCAGTAAAAAAACTTTGGTAAAAAGACTGGATACTGAATTCTGGCCTGCTTGAGGGGCATGTTTGGTGGAACTTTGACCTCCAACTGTAGCATTACATGAAGATGTGATGTTGTGTTCCCATGTTTTATTTTTCATTTGGCAGGCTCTTAAATCGAATGCACTTATGTGGGAGGGGAGACATGAAGTTGAGTTGCTCGGACAACTTGGTAGGAGTCCTTATAGATGCAACTGAAGATTAGGCAGCGCCTCATCTGCTGCCTTTTGGTGGAACACAGGCCTCAGGTACTGAGGATGCAACAAAGAGTTGAACTTTCACTTGGTGGCATTTGTGACGAATCGCAGGAATGCACCTCCTACCCCCGTGAGACTAGGATGGTGATCCCACTCTGCAATACCCGACCCTAGGGTTAGAGGCCAGTGGGACCTCATTGGGAGAGATTCACTCTGTGGGCACAAGAACTCCCGTTCCTGCGAGGAACTCCCTAAAGAATCTCCTAACTTTACCTATTCAACCAAATCCCACAAGGACTTGTACGAAGAAGGAACACACATGTGTTGAGAAACAGAAACGGTGGCTATCCCTTTAAAGGAAGAATTGTATTTAACTGAGACAAGGATGATGAATAACTAAGACAAAGGGCTTTAAGAGGTCAAGAGAGACAAAGGTACGGCAGGGAAGGCCTACAGCTACGTCACCTATCCAAGGGAGGAGTCTGGGAAATCTGACGCTCGCAAGTTACAAACCGGCTGGTGAGCCGGAGTAGAGGTGGTAGACGTCCTGTCAACTGGAGGGAAAGAGGAGCACCGAGCAGTGGCGTGGCCACGGATAACGAATGGCGGACAGAGGTCCTAGTAATCATGCTGAGATTGCACAACAAACTGGTACCTAGGATACTGAAAAAAGCAATCTGGAAGGATTATGAAGAACGGGAAATCGGAAGACATTGAGCGTTGGGGAGAGCGAGAGAGAAAAAGCAAAGCAGGTAACAGGGAAAATGGGAGACCCAGGGAGGAGATGGAAAATTATATGAATATTCATACTCGTCCCAGTCAATATAATGAGAATATACCAGTGAGAAGAGAAGTGAATGAAAATCATTAAATGAACAGCCTACTACGCTCAGTCAAAATAATGAGAATATACCAGAGAAGTGAATGAGAATCCTAAGGATATTCATCTTCATCCTAGGTAGGAATTAGCCTGAAGAATAAGAAAAGTAAAAGGATATTGTCACCAGAGTACTCCTACTTGTTAAAGTCAAGGCAACGAGAATTCAATAGTGAAAACAAGAGAAGTAACAGGGAATCGTTATGGAACTATTCCTACTCATAAAGACAAATGTTAAAGGTATTTATATAGTGTACCGTCACCAACGGAATTGGTCTCCAGGTGCTCAGGCGGATCTGAAAACAAGGAGGTGGGGTGGGTAAGTGGGGTGAAGAGGGCCTAGGACAGTGAGAAGGTGGTGTTCTGTTGGCAGCTTCAGTTCGGTTTTCACTGTGCGTTGAGCTTGGGCGTGACTATCGGATAGATGGGAGTCCTTGTGTGCTATTGGTGCGATTTATGTGTTGTTAGTTGCTGCAGTATTAAGTGCATGCGGTTTGCAGTGAGAGAAGTGGTTGTGTGGGTTTTTGTGAGAGTTAAGTATGCAGAAATGTGAGATTTTGGTTAGTGGGTTATATGTCTTGTAATCCTTGTTTTATGTATCTGGTTGCCATACCGGGTTGGTATATTCTTTCTCTTTCATTTCCTGACTGTCTAGTTTCTAGGGCGATGGCGTGGCTGGTTCCCAGCTAAGTTATTTGAGTTTAGTACACCCGGTTGGGCGAGCATTATTCCCCACTTTGATAGTGGTGCTGTATTATCATTTACCCTCTCCTTCCCATTTATTGACTCTCAGTGGTCCATTGCTGCCTGCGATTACACTGTGGGCCAAGGTGTTATTGATAGGGAACCTTGCCTTCCTTCCCGATTGATCTGTGGTCGTTCTTTGGTATTATTCTAGGTTGTCTATCTTTCAATTGGTAAGTGGATATGTTGTAGATCGGTATATCCCTTACTTCTATTAAGGGTCGAAGGCTTAGGGAATAGGGGATAGGTTTCCTCAGCATAGTTTCTAGTTATAGGATGAAGAGCCAGGATTTGAGGAGTTTCCTGAATTGTAGGTGATCTCTTTTACGAATTTTGTTTGGTAGTTTGTTCCAGATTCTTGGTGCATGGTGAGAGAAAGAGGATCCTCTGAATTTTCTTTTGATGTATGGTTTGGGTTCCTAACAGATGTCGCTACTGGATCCGAGTGGACTTGTTGTGCTATGTACATTTACCTTTCTTCTAAGGAACTCTGTGCCTTGGTCGTGGATTTCTCTTGCGTTATGCATATTGATTTGAACTTGATTCGCTGTTTCATGGGTTGCCAGTGTAGCGTTTTCAGCACTGGTGTTATGTGTTCTCTTCGAGGTAGGTTAAGGAGCAGTCAGGCAGCTGCATTTTGTATGCATTGGAGGTTTTTTTAAGAAGTCATTCAGGTATGCCTAGATATAAGCTATTGGCGTAGTCTAATCTGGACATTACGAGAGTGATGACGGTAATTGTTTTGTTGGTGAATGACAGGAATGGAAGGATCCTTTTAGCTGCTTGCAGGCGAAAGAAGCATTTCTTGATTAGAGTGTTTACTTGTGGCTCTAGAGTAAGTTTGTTGTTCATCAAGACTCCCAGGTTTTTTTTTTTTTTTTACAATCGACGATGGGGCTGGAGTTTCACCAAGTTCTGTTGGATAGGGTATGTAGTGGTCGTATTCTCCGTTTTTTGCGATGATCATTATTTGCCTTTGCTGGCTTTGAGTTTGAGGTGGTTTTGAGTTCATCCAGTTGTATATTTCACGAAGGCAGTTCCCTAATGTTGTTTTCTTCTTGTGAGTCTTGTATTTTATAGACTATTTGTGTGTCGTCAGCGTAGTTGTACCAGTTGAGGGCATGTCTTTCGATGATTTTAATTAGTTGAGACAGGTAGATGTTGAATAGTAGTGGGGAGAGGGATGATCCTTGTGGGACTCTGCATGCCAATTCTCTTGGGATTGATTTGAAAGTTTTCATCCGTATCATTTCTGTTCTGTTTGTTAGGCAGGATTTGATTCATAGTAAGACGTTGTCGGTTATTCCAAATTCTTCATGTCTCATGATGAGAATGTCGTGGTTAACTGTGTCGAGTGCCCCAGAGAGGTCTAGAAGTATCAAAGCGGTGCTGTTATTTGAGTCTGCGTTTGCCTTTAGATCATCCCAGATTGAGAGAAGTGCTGTTTCCGTTCCTCTAATCGGTCTGAAGCCTACTTGTTCCTGGTTTAATAGGCAGTGTGCCTCTACGAATTCTTGGGTTGTTCTATATGTGTGTTTCTACGAGTGTAGCTGGGTACGGGATGTTGGAGATGGGTCTGTAATTGGAGAGGTCCTCTACCTTTCCTGCTGTATCCTTGAGGAGTGGTTTGATGGATGGTGGCACTTTCCCTGTTGAAATCGATTGGTTGAGGACGTTCCTGTAATATTCTATTGGTGTTCCTTGTGAGAGGATTAATTTGTAAATGTTAGGGGGGCAGGGATCCGCAGGGGGAACCCGGTTTGTTGCTTTGATTTACCAGTCTGACTAATGTCTACACTGGTATATGGGGGAAGTTTTGGAGTTTGTTCCGGCGTTCCTCATAGCGCTGGGTGTCTTCAGTATTGTGGTAGCATGGTCTGTTTTGTATGGTCTGTTGGATGGTCATGATTTTGTTTTTTAAATGGTCTGTGAGGTCACTGAAAAGTTTCTTCGATGGTATTGGAGCGTTGTTGCAGCCGGGTGGGTTTGTCATTTAGTTTATGATTTTGAAGAGTTCTTTTTGGGTATTTGGTGCTTGGAGGATTCTGTTGTCGTATTCCCTTTTCACACTTCCTTTTTGTATGAACGGTTGTTGTTGGAGTTTGAATTTCTTTCTGCAGTCTTTATTGATCCTCCATTCTAGTTCGAGTTTTTGTTTTTTCCTTTTCATGGTGCAGAGTAGTGGGTCAACCATCTTGCCAATGCTCTTTTGCAGGATGGACTAAAATGTTTTTCTTTGGCGATCTCGTCAATTGTTGTCATGATCCAGTTGCGAAGTATACCTATTTTAGTGTCCAGGTCAGCTTCGTCCATAGTTGTTGCTTGTGGTTTGGAGATCTCCAGTAGTTCCGTTAAGTTGGAGTATTTTATGGTTCTCCAGTTTGTTTCATGATGATCGGTAACTTTCTCTGTTGCTTGGTTATTGGGGAGGGCAGTGTGATTACGAAGGGGATGATGAGGTGGTCGCTCCAGAGGATCTGAAACAGTGGCTCTGTGGTAATTTTTTTTTAAATTGGCAAAGATTGTGTCCAGTTTATGTCCTGCCGTGTGGTTTGCGCCTTTGACTAGCTGATGTAGTTTCATTGTTGCTAGTTGGCTGATCAGAGATTTTTGTGAGGTTGTGGTTTCTTCATCAACCCAGATGTTGAAGACTCGAAGGATAATCAGGTGGTTATGCTCGATAACTAGGTTGGTGATTGGTTCTGTGAAGGTGTCTACGAAGACTGCATCATAAGTTGGTGGTCTGTATGCCAGTATGAATTTAAGGTTTGTTCTGGGATTTGTTGATAGACTGAGGATTAGGTATTCGCTTTCATCAATGTTCAATGGATCTTTGGCTTTAAATTCCAAGTGTTCCTTGTGGATGATTGCCAGTCCACCACCTCTTTTGGTGTTCCTGTTTGCTTGGACGCACTTGAATGTATCAGACAGGCAGTTATTGAGGGTGATCTTGTAGTTGTCATCTAGCCATGTTTCGGTTACGAATAGGATGTTGATGTTTCCGTCACTTAGGAGGTTGTAGATTTTGGTGGCATGTTTGGACATTGACCTTGCGTTAATTAGATTGCAGTGGATCTTTTTGGTGCGATTTGGTTTATTTGT
The DNA here is from genome assembly GCF_040938575.1 of Ambystoma mexicanum. Taxonomy (NCBI): domain Eukaryota; kingdom Metazoa; phylum Chordata; class Amphibia; order Caudata; family Ambystomatidae; genus Ambystoma; species Ambystoma mexicanum. The sequence continues at coordinate 476,281,565 of NC_090934.1, forward strand.
TGTTCACTGTTTTGATTTGTGGGTGTTCAGTTGGGGTGCTTTTATGTTGACTCTGACTGGTTGGGATTCCGTGGAGGCAGCTTACTCATTGAATCGGTCTGTGAGATTGATAATTGGTTTGCTGACTTCTATTGCTTCGTCATCTTCTGTCATTTGATGTGGGTATCGATAGTGTCCTTCTATTCTTGTGATATAGGGAGTAAGGGGATTGGCGTCATTTCATTCTCTTCTTGGGTCCACCAGTCTTTTGTTCCGCTGTTTGGGGGGGTTCTTTATCCATCTGGAAATGTCAGTGAAGTTTCTGGGTTCTTTGGTTGGTGCGAGGTACGGTGTAAGGTATAAGGATTTTTCTCTTACGATGTTTGTTCTGTCGACAGAGCGAGCAAAGATAAAGTATTCCAAAAAGATAAATAATTGGAGGATAAGCGGCATTAGAGTAATCACACTCATCACAGGCAGAGCAAGAAAGGTATCATTATTTAAAAGAGGAATTTTGTGAGAGAAAGTCCTGAGAGTAAGGATAAAGAAAGTTATATTTTAAAGGTTATATACCACACCGAGACAAACAATTACGAATCAAATAGAATAGAAAGAAACCTAAACGGAGAATCTCAGTATGGCTGGATAAAGTTTCTCGTTTATCATGTGTCACGGCTTGGGCATTAGTAGATGACTTGAAGTCAAGTTCTAGTATTCAAGTTTATTTTTTAATTATACATACAAAAACCAAGATTTGATTTGGCTGCAGCAAGCTTCTCTACAGGAACCTGGCTCTCAGTCGTTCCCTCGCTCCCTTAGGCTCTGCCTTCCTGTTAGCTAAAAAGTCACTCATAATCTTTAGAATATTAAGTGCTCTGCACTTCTTTCCAGGCCATTAAACTTGCTTGTTTGGGTTTCATGGTCAGGATGTTTCATTTCCTTTCACCAACTTGTGTAGTTTAGACAAGGCCATTCATCAGACACTAAGAATCTTTGCAAGTACGCATCCATCGTCCTCTGGAATTGGTCAGCCTTAACCCCTTGGCAGATTGACTGTGACTGTCCCGGGCATTGCTGCTCCACCTCTGGGTCTCTACACACCATCTTCTTTGCCCCTCTTCTTAGGCACTATATTTTCCTCATCACTCCTCTATTTCTCATCTCTGGACTGCATCTGCTATCTCTTCCCTTCCCTGCCCTTCCTCCTTGACGTTTCACCACAATATATTATTTTCATCCTCCAATTCTCTCTTTCAGTCTCTTGTCTTCTCCCCCTCCCACCTGGCATTCCACCTTTCCTCCTCTTTGCTCTCTCAACTGCCCCCATACGCTTTCCTTTAATGCTGCTATCTTTCTCCAACTTTTTTCTCACCTCCTCTTTCCAGCCCCTCTTCTGCTCCATCACCTCATCTTTCTCTACTCTCATTCTCAGATACCCTGCACTCCACCTCCTCATTACTCCTCTTTACCTCTTTAATGCTCCTTTTTTGCATCTTTCACCACTCCCATCTCTCTGGTGTTCTCCCTTTCTGTTCCTTACTACTCCACTTCACCTCCTTAACATCTGCATTTTCATTCCATCTGATGTTCTCTACTGCTCCTTGCATGTATTCTTCTCTACCTCCAACACCTATGCTTACAACAACTAGTATTCACACCTCCTCTCTTCTGCTCCTTCTGCACTTCATCCACCACCAGTCTACCTGCCACAACCGGTTTCCTCTGCCACAAACCTCCATATGAATGTCCAGAACTCAGGGAAACGGCTCCAACCAGGGACAAATCCGTAAATCTGTCTCGAACAGCACATTTCATCTGCATTAAACCAGGGACAGTTATCACAGCAAGTTTTCTCTGAACAAGGTTTGAAACTCTAGGTTTAAGGTGAATACTAAATTCTCAAGAACCTATATGAAGGGTCTTGCAAACCAATGACCACAGGTTTTCCCGGTCTGCTGATGGGGCATACAGGAACGAGATTTCTCCCTGTTGAAACATAACCTCTGCTTTAAATTGTCCCCAGAAGGGGCAGGGGTGGGGGGTGCAGGGGGAAGCGTTGTCACAGGTTCTTGGTATTACATGTACACACAGACTTTGTGACTTTATTCCTTCTTTTTACCTTGATATTTGAGACCTCATCTTGTGATATTTGGACAAGTTGTCCGTTGGGGTCCTACTCTCCTGCTTTACTATGTCATTAGGCATTCTATTAGGCCGACCAATGTCAGAGGGCCAGGGGTTGGTAACATTACTGGAGAAAGCTACAGCCTTAGGCTGTTGATGGACTGGGAAGCCTGTGCAATCCTTTGTGCACCTCTGCCGGGAGCTGCAGAAAGGAGCAGGTGGCGCACCCGGCCGCAAGGTCACCCTAATCCCATCACCCAAACTCCAAGACGGGACTTTATTACACATGACTGATATTGGAATATTCAACTTATTAGCTGAATAATTACATTGTTAAATGCCATCAGAACTTTACTTGAAAGACTGGGTCAGTGAGGGAGAATATATCGATCAGTCCAAGTACGTTGGTGTAGTGAATCTAGGTGGCGAAGCATCACCATTCGGAATGGAGTACACCTGGGAGGGGAAGCCAGATCTAATCTAGTTGGAGATGTAGTGCTTTGGCAGTGTACCATGACTAGATGCCATAGAAACTATTTGAACAATGTCTTTCCTCCTCTCTCCTTTGATGGCACGTATCATGGAAGAGCCTGAGCCAATATTGGCGTTTTCAATACTGGTGGTTGAGACTGCAGAGTGTCCAAAAGGTGACACTTGGGCAGTGAAGCCAACTTTGGATTTAGACGTAGTGATCCAATTCTTGTTGGGGAGGTCTGACAACGACCTTGACATTTTAGAAAAAAGTGAAGACATGCAACACCAAATGTTTTACAGTAAAAGGCCTCTTTGTTGAGTTCTCAGACAACTATTGTCTTGACTTTGAATGCTTCATTGTCAAGGTTTTTGAGAACAAGTGCCTCATAGTGAAAATAGAATTCACTGTAATGTATCAACGACAAGGAACATGTTGCACGTGAGCCCCTCAAACCCAGATCATTAGAAAGGACATGCTAGGCTTATAAGCAGCAAGAGGTATCTGCCCCGGTAGGAAGAATAATGTCCTCAATCCTGGCTTCTTAACAGAACTCATGGAGCCTGGTAACTCTGATATAAGGCGTCCAGGAAAGCCTATACTTGGCTGCATTGTTTGCTTCCTTTTCCCTGAGTTGGTTTGCTCCTTTTCCCTGAGTTGATTGCAAGCCATGTCCTGGCATACCTGCAGCCCCTACATGCAGTGGTTATCAAGGAAACAGATGCACATGTAATTTTTGTCCTTTGTGGCACCTGCCAAACAGGGCATACATGTTGGAGTGGGACAGAAACCAGATCTTAAAAATGTGAGGACTGTGAGAGAAAGAGTAGCAGTTGTGTCTGGAAAAGCAGAAAACATCAAAGGGCGCTTAGAAGAAAGGTTTTTCAAAAAGGGAGTCAGAAATATGCAACTATGGGCACCAAAGCCCAGCATGCCAATTCCTACTATATCTGGAGTGTTAAAGAAAAAAATGAACTGAAGGCTAAATGACAATGTAGTGCACTATGGGGCTCCATGAGAGCTTTGATTTTGTAAACGTTTCTGTGTTCACAGCACAGTGTATATTGTTTTAGTCCCTTCAATTCAAATAGGGTAAGATATGATTGTCTGCAGACTATTTACTACAGTTACCCTCAAGTTAAAAACAAAGAAATGTACATTTCTAAGAATGATAACTGTACGATTCAGTTAATGTCAAAGAAGATTTTCTCTCATTTAAAATGTGCTTTGGGATCCAGATCATGAGCAGAGATATCCTATTTTATGTAATAAATAATGAAGTCCTGATGGAAAAAACGGTGGCACACATAGCCCTTTATAACCAGCTCCACTCTTACACACTATGACTTTTTGACAAACTTAACCGTTGTGCAAGGAGATGTTTTAAGAGTACTGTAAACTGAAACCTAGGTGGTATCTACAGAACAGACCATACGCACCCACACATGCTAGTTACCTTTAATGGTGGAAATTGGTGGGACCTTATAGTTTTCAAACATCTAATCCTTCTAACTATTTAGCAGAAACTGTCATTGTTTCTTGAAGCATATGCGGCTGCAAAACCTTGGTTTTGGAAACTTTACCATATGAGAAGGAGGACGGTCTAACAGAAACTTTGTAAAGGGATTTAACAACTGTGGGGTACTATCTCAGAGCTGAGCAGTAGGGGCAACAATCATTATTGCTCCTCCTAAGCAATGGTTTAAAACATTTTGAATACTAGCCAGTTTGCATTATGCTCATTACCTCGTATGGAGATGTATCATTCTTCACCTAGAATGGGTTTTTGTGGTCTTAAAAAAAAACTGCACAGTGCTATTGTGCTCTTTTGAGACTTTGTTTAAGTTTATTTGAACAGATGCTTTAAAAGAATAAGTATGTCATTCTCTCCTCTAGAAGAAGCTGCAAAGTGATGGGGTGTGCCAGTTTTTGATTTATAGAAAGTGCACTCACCTCAGACTTTGCCTTCAGTAACGCTTTTTCCAGTTTCTGAACAGTTAGCTGAAAAGGGCGGGTGGCTGTGCCGCAGATCTGAGGGAAACAAAGACACTCGGCATAAATCCAAAGCTGTTTGGTAAAACAGAGGAGAGGACACGTCTACAAACATCTAAACTCATATGGTGTGAATTGCTATTGGTGTGGCAAATGTAAGCAACATCAAAGGAGAGTTTCTACATAGAATGCTAGATCTAGACTTGATATTTCCCTCTCAAATAATGGCTGCACTGTGAATTCGGCATTGCATTTCCCATGGCACATAGGGAAAGACTGACAAGAGCAGCATTACCGAACATGTTTGCGCTGACTGGATTGTTTGGGTAGTATAACTAGTCAAAATCAAGGGTCTTGCCTTAGGATGCATAAGTGCCTTGGAAACAGATGCAGCTACAAGCCAATTTACTCTTATAAGGTTAATGGATTTCCAATGTGGCACTGAAAATGTGTTACGATGGACAATCCTTTTCAAGAACATTACAAGAATGGCATGAAAAGGCTATGTGCTACAACAGCTCTCAAATACAGAGATTTTATATCGGCGGTTTCGTAATTGGGTCTGCAAACAGGTCAGATTTCCAGAACATTCAACATGTTTATTCACAATGTAAACAAATGATTTTAGAGCAATAGGGCCTCATCAGGAGTTGGGCAGTGCAGTAAAAATGCGGCAATAACGGTATTACCGCTGCATTACCCAATGAAGAGTTTGCGTGAAAGTCGGAGGATTCACCTCCAGCTGAAAGCTGGAGGTGAATGTGCTGACTTTCGTCCATTTTCGTGGGGAAATTAAAGCTGCAGTAATTGTGATGAAAAGGTCCCATCGCGTCCTTTGGACAAAAAAAAAAGGGGGTGGGGGGCTTACACAGCATCTTGGGATCCAGTGCCAATACTGCCAAACCAAGTTGCGGTAACGGTAATTGCGTTGGGTGTTTTTTTCCCGGCAGATTTACCGCTGGGATACAGCCCAACTCCTGATGGAGCCCATAGTAATGAAATGTAGCTCCAATACATTCATTTTAGATATTTTGAAAAGCTCAGTTATTTGAGTTCCTTGAGGAATGCAACTGGGACATCCCTGAATACTTATTTGCTAAACCCCTCTGTGTTGAAGGTTGGATCTAATGACAACTTTTGGTAACTTCCACTGAAATAACTGAAATACCTTTAGAGTCATAAAATGTATTGGTGATGCATTGTCAAAAAAGGCATATTTCTTTTACCCAGAGCCCAAACAACGACACATTCTCAATGCTGGAATAGGGGCTACTTGTAAGTGGAGTTTAAAGCTTTATCTAATAAGGTCATCACTGTCAGCCAAGCAAATTCTATATATGGGAGGAATGGTTTGGCTTTAAAAAAAACTTCCCATAAAGCATTGTGTTCAACCAGCACAGACATCTTAGCACTAGAATTGCAACCAGAGAATTTGACAGTCTAAGGAAAAAGAATGGTTTGAATCTTCATTCTGAAGTTGGTGAGACATCTGAGAACATATGTCACAAGGCAGCAGGTTCCAGTGGAAGGAATCAATAAGACACTGAACAAACACGTACATTTAAGTTTAATAGCGGGGCGATAACGCCAAAATGTTCCATAAGTACGCAGGCGTTGTGAAGGATTAAAAGGGAAACATTTTTCTGCTATGAATAAAGGGTTGTTGCTGTGTACTCATCTATGTATAATGCACACACCGGTTCTTAAAAAAGTTTCAATGAGCCCATTTACAAGCCTGGTGGTCCGGAAATGAGGGTGCCAGTAGCAGCGTAGTGGCACACTTTCCGGACCGCCTGATTACAAGTATGCGTGCATGGGCTGTTGCTCCCGGCAGGTCTGACCTGCTGGGGGCAGTGGCCCCTGCAGGCATGGTTTTCACTTAAGTACTGGCACAGTTTGCAACAGTGCTGGTGCTTCAGTGTCCCACATTCCTATGGAGTCCAATGGGACTCCACAGAATGGGGACTTATAGTTTCTGCCGCATGACATCCCGGGATGCCAGGACTTGTAATGTCCCGGTGGCACTGGGATATCAGGCAGCATACCAGTGTTACGAGTTTGGGGGCAACCTGCCGGTAACACGGGCGGGATAGCGCAAAACTCATAATGAGGCCCAATGTCCTGCAGGGAGCCAGTGCAATGAAGGTAATGCTAGTCTAGATGAAACGTAACGAGGTTGGCTACGTAGCATTTTTGCAACCAAGGATTGCACCCTTTGACGTTGACTGACGGCATATTTTGGTTTATTCTAATGGCGCCTACCCAGACCTGCCAATGTCAGAATTACCATGGCACAATCTACTGGGGCTTATCAAGGTTTTAAAACATGTATCGCTGGCTTCTCAAGTGAAATTAGCAGGTCTTCACCACCATGTTGATTTGTGGAGAAAAGGATAATTTGCTATCAAGCACAATGACAAGGTTCATAATTTATTTTCTCACTGTGGAGGGGAGGGGACAACTAAGCAGAAAGGCCAGAAATCAGGAATTGCACGATGACTGGGCCCTAAGATTATGACTCTGATTTTACTTTGGTTAAGATAAGGATGATTTTGTCAACCATATATCAATATGATAAAGACGCCTTTTCATTACACCAGGATCAGCCAAATTGGTTGCCTGTAGTTTAAATAGAATATGTGCATCATCTACTTAGTTGAGAAACCGGATACCATATGAATGGTTAAAATGGACCAGAGGCAGAAGATGCAAATGAAACAACAGGGTGGAGAGTGCCTAATTATATGGAACCTGTAAGTGAGTGGATGGGGTTTTAGAAGCAAAAGAAGGGAGAACAAAGAATTGGGTTCGCTGAATAAAAAAATATATGCATCAGTGAAAGCCCAGTACTTCATGCATGACAAGGAGTTTGATGTGAAGTTTAGGTTTTGTATTGAGGGCAGAGGCAAACACATAATAATATCACCAGGACAAGAGAATTAAAGGGGGTGAGGGGAATGATACAGTCAATGAAGTAAATCAGAACAAAGTTTAATTAAATACCATTCCAGGCAATCGCTGTAGCAGGCATTTTTTTAGGAAGAGGGTTAAAAGGCTCCATAGTTTCAGAAAACATACAAAATTGTTACAGTAAGTATCTCTTTTTTCATGTCATACAAGTAAATATCGCTAGTATGTCAGGTGGGCAACGATCCTTAAACTCTGTAACAAGGGGTTTTATTTAACTTAAAACAAAACACCTTTTTTGCACGTATGTGTGCTTTCCGTAAGGGGCGAGTAATCTCAGAAATGGTGCATATGCTCGGGTCAGGTGTTACTATGTATAACTACATCATCCAAGTAGGCCCCTGCGAAATTAGAGTAGGGTCTAAGCACTCTATCCATTAGTTTATGGAAGGTTGCAAGGGGCCCTGTCTAGCCCAAAGGGTAAGACTTTGAATTTGAAGTGCCCCTGGGGTGTAGACAAAAGCAGTTTTCTCCCCATCATTTGGATTCAAGGGAAATTGCCAGTATTCCTTTGTCAAGTCTAGTGTAGATATAGATCAGGTAGACCCTAGATTTTCAATAAGTTCATCTATCCTGGGCATAGGCTAATTGTCAAAACTCGAGAATGAGTTTTTGAAAATCAATACAGAACCTCCAGCTTTTATCAAGGTTTGCTACCAAAACTATGGGGGAGGACCAGAGACTCTCAGAGGGTTCAATTATATCAGCGTCTCGCATGGATGTAAGCTCTTCCTCAATGATCTTTCTTTATGCCTCAGGAATTCAGTATGGTTTTTAATTCACTGTTTGAACCAGTGGAGTATGAATACAATGAAACTAATTACGTTCCCAACCAGATTCTTCGGAGAAGACCTTTGGGAATTGTGCTAATAGTTCATGCACGTCTTCCTGCTGTTGAAAGGGAAGATTTTTAGGAACTAATTGAACTTCTCGTTCTTGGTCAGTTAAGAGTGGCCCTGGTAATGGTAGTATTCTCAAAGGGTTTGATTTACCACTTTTTTAAGAGAGTGACATGATAGATTTGAGTTTTATCATGTCGGTCTAGCTGGGCGACTGCATAGTTTAGAGGCGCTTTTTTTCTAAGACCTAATAGGGGCCATGCCATTTGGAAATCATTTTGTTTCCCGAAGTTGGTAACAAAACTAAAATAGAGTCCCCTAGGGAAAAGGACCAGGTCACAGCTTGTTTATCATGTAGAGCATTTGGTGTTCCTGGGCTCTACCTAAATGATCTTTTATGATTTCCCAGACTGCAGCCAAGTGGGTCTTAGGTTTCTGGGCTGCCTGAGATATGGGTAAGGTAGACTCTTCCATTTCCTCCCTGGTTTCCTTGAGCATGTCTAAGAAATCTTGCGGTTCCCTTACATATAATAGTTTGAAGGAGGAATATCCCAAGCATGCCTAGAGTGTTTTTCTAATGGAAAAAAGAGCCCATGGAATCCTGACATCCAAACTACGATCATCGGTCTCTATTATCTTGTGGAGGATCCTCTTGAGAGTTTAATTAAATCACTCCACAAGCCCATCGGTCTGAGGGTGGTATACCAAGGTTTGTAATGTTTTTATTTGCAGGATTTCTTTTACCTCCTGCATGATTTTTGACATAAAGGTGATCCCTGGGTCCGTGAGGATCTCTTTAGGGAATCCTACTCGGGCGAGAAAGAGGGTAAATGTTTCAACATTTGTTGGCTGGTGTTGTTCCTTAGTGGAAACGCTTCGGGGTACTGAGTAGCATAATCCATTATGACTAAGGTGAATTTATTCCCCAATTTAAATGTCTCTGTTGGCCCTACAATGTCCATAGCTATGCGTGAAAAGGGGACTTCAATAATAGGGAGTGATTGCAATGGGGCGCGGGGCACTGGAGTAGTTGCTGTTTTCTGACATATGTCACATGCAGCAACATCTTTCTTTACATCCAAAAATACTCCCGGCCAGTAGAATCAAGGGACCACTTGGCCCTTTAAGAACCGAGGAACAAGGCGCAGTGTTGTGCGACGCAGGTGTTTGGCAGCGAAGGGGTAGCAGCGCAGAGGGCGATTGCGGGACAGAGCCATCGACCAAAGGTAAGAAAGGGGAAGGGGAGCCAACACTACTGCTCTCTACTAAACTTCCTGGCCTTTGTACGTACTTCTACCTAACCGTCTGACATAATGTACTCTGTTCCAGGGCAATCCTAGTCTCTGCCCTTCCAGCAGTCAGCTAGGTCCCCTCATTTGCAGTTACTATGGTATTGTGAACTTTAAGCTCTCCCCACACACTCTAGGTCCTGCCCCCACCCAACCCAACTGTGGTTACTGCTGTACTGTGATCTGTGTCCTTCAGGCTCTCTCCCACTCTCTTGGACCCCACCCCGCTGAGAGTACCCTTTGTACTGTTGAGTGTACCTGTCTGCCCCTTCTGTGTGTTCACTACTGACTGACCACCCCCCTGCATCCTCTCTCTTTCGCTCCCTCCTACTTCCTCTTCACACACTCTATGATCCTTCCTTCCATCCCTCCCTCCCTCCATCCTTCCCTCCCTCCAACCAGCTCCACTCTGGCTCCTACGCCACCACCTCCATCCGCCACCGCTCTGGCACCCCCACTCATCCTCTCTGGCTACTTTGCCATCTCCTACCTCAGCTGTCCACTCTCGGGCCGCCTCCGCAGGGTGTACCTCAAGCTTTTACCCCTTCACAGTAGTCTTTCAAATGTGGCAAACTGCTCCATGTTGCTACTCTCAACTGTCGCTCAGTTGTCAAACACTCCTCTAACATCTGCCACCTCCTTGAAGAACTTGACCTGGATGTCCTTGCTCTCACTGAGACATGGTTCACGGCCAGCTCTGCCACGAGTTTTGACACACTCCTCCACGATCGCTACAAGAACCACTCTGAACCCAGAACCAACCGTCCCGGAGGTGGAGTAGACGTGGACTCCTTGCTCACTATTCTTAGAGAGGCACAGCTCCATCCTACTGATTAGGTCCAACCAGACTGAAACACGTGTCTGGGGGTGCTGTTGGTACTCTTGTCCAGAGGAGAATTGCCTAGCATTTCAGTGCTGGACTGCCCAAGGGCAGGACAAAGACTGATATGTTTTAGATATTTCTTCTCTGTGAAAGATAGTGAGCTAAAGAATCTGGGTAAGTCCCTCGTTAACAGGACTGTCTGGCAGAGGGACTCCCAGGACCCCACTTTGTTAATTTGTATCTTTGATCTTTCCATCTTTTCTCGATCACTCCTTTCCTGCGCAAACTCCTGGAAAAGCAGGTAATCTCCCAGCGTACTCTCCACACTGAATCTGTTAGTTGTCTATATGACTATCAGTCTGGCTTCAGAGCAGCCAAAAGGCACGGAAACTGCTCTCCTGAACACCCATGAAGATCTAGTCACTAATCTCGATTCTAGCCTTCCTTCTGTCCTCATCCTTCTTGATCTTTCCTCTGCTTTGACACGGTCAATCATGCCACCCTGATCAATTGTCTCTGTGAGAACCTGGGCATCACGAATCAGGCCCTGGCTCGGTTGACAACCTTCCTCCTGGATCGACCCTTCCAGGTCCAGCTTGGGTCAGTTCTCTCCACCACCTCTCTCTCTACATGTGGTATTTCCCAGGGCTCTAACCTCTCACAGTGGCTCTTCAATGTGTATTTGGCCCTTCGGCCCACCTCAACTCTACCTTCTCTAACTTTCAGTGTTATGCGGATGACACTCCCCTCTTCTTAATGCTATCCTCAGCCTCCTCTCTCGCTCATTCCTGGCTGTCTATCTGCGCTTCTGGAGTGGTGAGCCTCCAACGATCTCTGCCTTAATGCCAGTAAGAGTGGGATCTGTCTCATTGGGAGCTCTGCTCCTGCATTCTCTCTCTCACTCTGGCCACCCTCCTTGGACCCTCCTCCTACGCCTTCCTGTGAGGCTAAAAACATTGGCATCATCTTCGACCCCACTCTCTCCTTCTCTCCTCACGTCATAGACCTTGCCAAGAAGGCCCATACCAGCTGCACCTCTTCAGAGGTATTCTTTTTCTAACTTTCCCCCAGAAACTCACTGTCTCCAGAGCGTTGATTCTCTCTAGGCTGGACTACTGCAACAGTGTCTTTCTCAATCTGGAATGGACTCCCTGCCCCTATCAAACTTCAACCAGACCACCTGAAGTTCCGGAAGCAGCTCAAGACCTTCCTTTTCACTTCTTTTCTCTCTCTTTCTCTCTCTTTCTCTCTCTTTCTCTCTCTTTCTCTCTCTTTCTCGCTCTCTCTCTCGCTCTCTCTCTCGCTCTCTCTCTCTCGCGCTCTCTCTCTCTCGCGCTCTCTCTCTCTCGCGCTCTCTCTCTCTCTCGCGCTCTCTCTCTCGCGCTCTCTCTCTCTCGCTGACCAACCTCTATGCTGCAATGACTGTTTGCCTGCCTATCCTCAGAGTCTGACTGGGACCAGTCTCCCCCTTGACCAGTAGCCCCTGGACTGCCTCTAGGACCAACATGCACTTAGGGGCTGTATCCGGAACCCTACAGTCCCCTGCCTCCTTGCTGCCCTGATTGTACTTCCCCTCTCCGCTCCCCTGCACTTTTGCATATCGCACTTGCACAATCTGAATGACACAATGCCTAGTAAGATGGCTTGTTTTGTCCTCCATCTGTCTTCCCTCCCTTGTCTTATCGCGCCAATAAACACTTTTGTACAGGTGCATTATAAATGACTTGTATCATATCTGCGTCTTCCCTATCACTGTTGGTGAGCAGCTGTTATTTGGGAATGGGCCAGCTCCAATACTATTCTCCTTCTGGGGATTACCAGTTCGGCTTCTGGGAAGGTTGTTTTTCTCGGTATCCCCCCTCGATATAATATGCCCTTTTTGATTAACAAGAAGGGTCCTACCTGTCTGCGACCCTGCTCTTCTGAAATTACCGTACCAAAGGCTACTTTAAGGACTGGGTCACTCCTTTAGGCAAAATCCAGGTCAGGTAAAGGGGTGAGATCTTCGGATTCGGGTCCGACAGGATTGGCCAGGAAAGTATCAGCCTCTCAGAATCCTAAGGCTCCTTGTAGGGTCTCTTAACTCCTCAAACTCTTGGGGAATAGTTAAAGCTTGTTCTAAAAGGCCTATTGCCACTACATCTTCAACTTCTCATAAGAGTCAGATCCATGGTTATGCAGGATAACTTTGATCTAGTCTCTACAGCTAACCCCCGCTACTACATCCAGGGAATGTCACCATGCAAGCCCAGACTTGGTGGCCAGACCAAAATATGTTCTGGTGGCAGGGGAAATACTAACACCTGTGGGTATTAAGTGTTTTTCTTTAGAGGGTATGTGTACCTCAGTGCTGCATAAGTCAAACGCCATAAATTGCGGGGAAGCCAAACTAGTCATTTTAGCATTTGGCCAGAAGTATTTAACATGGGACCCATCCTTGTATCGGGTGGTACCGATCCCACCTCTGACACCATATGGAGGAGGACTCAGACCAGAGGGCATGTTATAAAAAGGTTTTATTTAAACTGGCTTTACCATTTAGAAAACATAAAAAGAAAATACTAGGCAGAGTGTCCTACCTTCAGAGTTGTTCTAATCTCTCTGAGTTTCCAGGAATTCCTCCTGGTTTCAGATCCAATTTTATCCGTAGAAAACAATTCTCCCTGGTGTAACAGTTCTTGTCCAACTCGTCAAAGTTCCAAATGTTTCTCAAGTTTACAAAATAAAGTATCAAGTTCGGGGGCGTGGCTACAAGGCCATGTAAAGGGACGTGTCTCCTGTGGAGCTCCTGCCGATCCGAAATGATCCTTGGATAAAACAGTGATAAAATGGATCGTTGGTACCTAGGAATGCCATTTCTGAGGCATGAAATGCAGGTGCACGCATAGAAATAATCTGAGAGCTGGAGAAGCTGATGATACAAAGTTACGAGCAGATGAAGTGAAAGTATCCAGCGGAAGAGAGAAAAACAAAATGGCCGGCGGCATAGAACAAAGGGTCTTGCGAAATTGACGAGGGCAAGGAGCCTACACGGCGCAGCTGGAGAAAGCACAGGCAGCTGGCTGACACCGGGATGCTAACAGGAGACGGAGGTGTATGAGGGTGCTCTGACGCGGTGGACAAAGTGTGTCAGAGACAGCACAGCAGCGTCGAAGGAAAACTGGCGGTGGACCACAGCTGATGGGAGTGCCCGGGCCCCCAAGCAGGTGGAGGAGAAGTGCGTGCAGAGCTTGTAGGCGGGCGGCAGATTAGGGAAGCCCTGCCGGGACGCCACATATCTCGTGGTAACAAACACATGCTTGGAACTGGCCCTCCGAAGCCCTGAGCGGAGGAGCGGAGAGAAGCGAAAGGCTGCGGAGCGCACGTGAACTGGAAACATGGCTCCTGAGTTCCGGACGGAGCTCGGGGGAAAGAAACCGTTGGGAAGTGAACACACTGGGTCCCATAATATGCCCAGACAAAGTGGCGAAGGGCAGGAAACGCTGGGCGGATGGACTGATGATCAACAATGGAAGGATTGAGGGATGTGGCTAAATGAACACGAAATGGATGGCGATTCCTATGAATAGCGCCCGAGTGTGCAGTTGCCCAGCTGTTTGGCTGAGGGGAAGGTTGCCAGTCAGCCAGAACACGGAGTTGGGAGCGCTCGTGGTGCGCACATGAACGAGCACCTTGGTGGCACACAACCGAGGGCAACGGGCCGGTGCATGGCTGTGTGGTGGATGAGCCAACTGGAACGTGGGAGGACACAACCCACTCGAGCGCACTGCTCAGAGAGCCCCGTAATAATAATTATAATAATATGATTTGGAACTAGTAGTAACCTGCAGACAACACAGCGACCCCCATGGGCGGAAACGCTTGTGGTTTAGCGCAGGGCCACCTCAGGCAACCTGACACTGAGTATCCTGGCGCTGCTCAAACTGCGGAGAAGAAGGTAGAAAGGGGACTTGCAGGCCACCGCAGGCCACCCAGGACAGACCGAGGGGGAGGCCAGATGAGTCTTTAAGTTACTGATGCCCCCATGCCAGGGTGGTGCTGGTGATAGAGGGACTGAGAGTGTGCCCCTCCCCCCTGAGGTGAGGTTGGAGCCGAGATTTACGCGCCTACATGGGAGAGCACAACCCATTGCGGCAAACAAGAGCTAGGACTGGAACACTCCCGAAGCGGCCCTTTAGAGGGTGAAAGAGTACAGTGGGAGGCTCCTGCTGGAACTGTGGATCATAAGTGGTGGAACTGAATCAAGACCTACGGCTGCAGCGTCATGTCCAACAAACCCCCAAGACTGAAGGGGAAGCAGCCCACGCTGGACGAATACACCAGGACGCCGCCTGGTCCGGAAAGCGCCAGGAGCAAAGACAAGCTTCCCGCGGGCAACATGGCTCTAACGGGCAAGAACCAGGAAGTCCTAGCTGCAATTGCGGACCTGAAGGTGGCTTGGGAGGCCAAGCTTGAACTAGCTGTGACTGAACTAAAAACAGCGTTGGACCTCAAAGTTGGAGAGGTGCAGGAAGAAGTGAATCTACTCCGACAGGACGTCAGGTCACTGGCGGAGCGTACTGAGAACCTCGAGAAGGAGGTGAGCCCGAACACGGCAGACTCTGCTTCACACAAGTCGGAACTGCATGCCCTGGTGCAGAGGGTGGGCAATCTGGAGAACAGGGCGGAGGAAACGGAAGGACATGCCCGGAGGAATAATATCCGCATTGTGGGCTTGCCGGAGGGTGCAGAGGGCCATAACCCCACGGAGTTTATCGAATCCATGTTGTTGTAGGAGATACCTGGAGGAGTCCTGTCGCAGGGGTTCACGGTGGAACGGGTGCACAGGGCTCTAACGAGGAAACCACCGCCAGGTAACCCGCCTAGGCCAGTAATCGTCAAGATCCTCAACTACCGGGATCGAGAAAGGATACTGGAACACTTCCGCAAAGGATGAACAATTCAACGAGGGGCGGTAAACATAATGGCCTACCCGGACTATACCCTGATGGTGCAGCGGAGTCGAATGAACTATGGGGCTGTCAAGAGGAGACTGAGGGAAGCGGGCCATAAGTATATGCTGCTTTACCCGGCGAAGCTGAAAGTCTTTCACAAGAACAGGACATTGTTTTTCGAGACTCCGGAGGAAGCCATGGGATGGCTTGACACGCAGGGCTGCCCCCAGGAGCCGGACATTCAGACGAGAGGAGGAGACGGAGGAGATAAGTAATGCGCAATGGGGGCACCTGAAGATGGGGCGGCATAGGACTGTGGGTCTTGACTATAGTCATTGATGCGGCCTGTGGGCTGATAAGACCAGATTGGAATAGATAATGCACTGCGAGCACTGTGACCATTGTTTCAATTAGGAGACTTGCAGAGCTAGTCTTTACACCCCCATTTAGAGATTAGTTAGGTCACCAATAGTGTGGTGACACCCTGCTGGGGTCTCAGGATAGGTCCAAATGCAGGGGAGCCTGAGATCCAGGGATGGAGCTGGGCAACTGTTGGGGTTGGGGGAGGGGGGGATCGAAGGGAAGGGGTTGTGTGCAGTGGTTCGGTTGTAGTTGAGAAAAAGGGAGCGAGAGGGGAAGGGGCGTTTGGGGTGTTTGTAGTTGTAGGAAGTTTGGGAAGTTTGAACTGGGGAACGAGCCTAGGGGCACTGAGACGGAAGTGGGATCTGTATTGCATGCATCATGCCAATGGCATCGAATAATCTCAGAATTGTTACCTGGAATGTGCGGGGCCTTAATAGTTACTTAAAACGTAATAAGGTGATGATGTACATGAGGAGGATATGGATTGACATAGCCCTACTACAGGAGACCCACCTCACCAGAGTGAAGCTGGAGGTGGTTAAGAGAAAATGGAGAGGTAATGTCATAGGGGCCACATACTCTGCATATGCAAGAGGGGTAATTACATGGGTGGCACCACACGTGCCATTTCAGCTGCTCAGCTCGACGATAGACCCAGAGGGTAGGATGGTGGTGGTAGCGGGACTCCTGGAAAATAGAGAAGTAAACATCATACATTTGTATGCCCCCAACCATGACACAGCAGCATACTTCAGATCCCTATATAGCAAAATTAGCCCCATGGTGGGTGGCGCAATGGTGTGGGGAGGGGACTTTAATAGGTCAGATGACAAACTAGAAAAGCCGGCGCCGGCAGCCAAGGTGCTGTTGACGCTGCTGACAGACCTTGGCCTAGAGGATGTGTGGAGACGATTGCACCCAGTGGACAGGCATTATTCGCACTACGCAGCACCTCGGGACTTATACACGAGGCTGGATTATGTGTTTGTGAATGCCGGGATTATGGGAGAAATGGTGGGTGCGGAATACAAGGCCCGGGTGTTGTCCGACCTTTGGTCGTCAAATGGCGACATCAACCCCCCAGAGCGCGAATCCAGACGTGGAGGCTCAGAACTGAGGCCTTACAGGATTCGGGATTTCGAGAGGACCTGAGGGAGGCCATTGAGGAGTATTTCGAAATTAACACTGGCAGTGTACGCTCCGAGGGAACAGTATGGGAAGCATTTAAGGTGGTGGTGCGTGGGGTGGCTATATCAAAATCCAAGGGGCTCCAGGGGGGTATTGAACGGGAACTGCAAGAAACAGAAAGAGAGCTTGATACAAAGAGGGGGGACCACCAGTGAGGACAGCGCCAGGATCGGGGATTTACAGATGACCTGTAGTGAACTCTGGGACAGATTATGCAGACTAAATTACAAGAAATATACAGAGAGGCTACATGCAGGAGGAGATAAGCTGGGTGTTAGGCAGAAACATGTGCAGTTCCCTCTGGGACCACTGCAAAAGATGTAAGACTACAGGTGTTTGGCAGTAAACCCACTTGGTAGCAGTCTGTACCACACAGATTCACTTGGTAGCTGTGGCTGAGCAGTCAGACTTCCCACAAGAAGAGTTAGGCAGTATACAGAGTATTCACAATAGGTCAAGAGAACACAGTAGAACAAGTAAACACTGACCAGGGCTTGGTGTAAAAGAGATATAATTATTTATTTAAAACCACATCTAGAAAAACACACAGGCACTAATATTAAGCAGTTTAAAAAACACGGTCACTAAAAGATATACACTCCCTTAAACGAATACTAGACAAGTCTTAAGTAAAGCCCCACTTATTTTCAGACAGCGGTGAGCGCTTAACATAGATGGCACTCTAATAGTTTGTTTTAAAAAAAGGGAGAGAAGAGCAGCGAACAGATTGAAACAGATCCCAACACTTTTATCAGGACATAACAAGGGAGGAAGGCAAAGTAAAACCGTGAAGTTAGAGTTCAAGCGGCCGGATCCACTTCAGGGGATCCAAACGAAATGTGTCCAAGATCACACGGTTGCAGTGCACAAAAGTCTTGTAGCGGTTCAAAAAGGAGTTGGACCAAAGAAAGGGACCAGTTAGAGGGTCAAGACGGCCAGCCCAGTCCAGAAGGTTAAGGGGTTATTATTACCTTGTAGCAATCTTTAGAAAGGGAGGCCTGGCGGACACGGTACCTTAAAGTGGTGAGAGCGCTCCAGCGGGGGCAGTTGTTCCTGGCAGCGGGTGCAAGTCGGTGCTTCGTCCGGGGGAAGAGAGGTTCTCGTCGTGGAGGAAGACAGGAGTCCGTTGCACTGCCAGGGAAGAAACCAGCCGCGGAGTTTCTCGGGTACAAGGAGCGGTCCGGTGATTCACGGTTCAGTGGTGAGTGGCTATCCGGCCGCCGGGGTGCTTAGCACGGGCAGTTCGACCACAAACCGGGCTGGGGTGTGAAGAACGAAAGGTAAACTGGTTGTGCCCACCAGTCAAGGGAAGAAGCCTCTCCAGCCGGGAGATCTTCTCTGTCGTCGGGAAGTGGTGAGTCGGTTCTGCAGGGCTCCACCGGTGGTGTCCTCGTGGTAGGTCGGCTCAGCTTCTCCCTCGTCGGATTCTCAGGTCCTGTGGCGATGTCTGAAGTTCCAGTCCCCAAAGCCCTGCTTTTATGCAGCATACCCCCATTCATTCAGCCTAGCTGTCACTCAAACATGCTAAGTGGTGAGCCGGCTGGCTCACCACTTGGGCCAATCACACAAGAGTGCGACCTGAGTTCCCAAGGTAACTCGGTCCAGGGTGCCTAAACCCCCTCCCACACCCCCTGTGGTACCCAGACAGAGTGGCACCACTTTTGGAGGCTTCTGTGGAGAAGCCCGCCAAAAAGTGGAACAAAGGGCTCGACTTGGGTTGGAGTCACAGAAGAGAACACAAACGCCATTTTAGAATCGAGTCTTGGCAAAAAATACCAACCGGAGAATTAATATTAATTAAATAATCCGGCGGTATGTTCAAGGCTATGAGAATTAAATAATTAAAGTTGGTAGCCTCGAACAATGGGAAAATCCCATAGGAAAATATTCGCGGTCGAATATAAAAAGTAGTTTCCACTGCCACCAGCCAAAACTCGATCAGGGGGGACGGAGACGTGCCCCCTCGACTAACAGACCCCGGGGCAATCGAATTGCCCCGACCAGTACGTCCACAATATGATGGTTTGTACTGGTTTCTGTTAATAGTTTGGACTAGTAAAGCCAACAGTGACTTTACATGCCCTGGGAGACAGTAGTCAGTCCCAGGGTATGGAGTCTATGGTGGTTTGTCACTATGACACCCCTGTGTTACTGCACGGAGGGAGCTGTGTAACACACATAGGAAAAACACATGAGACCCTATGGAGTAAAGGACCCCATAGCCCATAAAACACATTACCAGTCATAGGAATACCATGAATCATGTCCAAGAGTGGGAGATAAAGAGTCTCACTCTTGGCAGGAGAAAAAAAACAAAACCATAGAAATCCAGCAAAGCTGCTGGGGGACTCACTAGGTTAGGAAATTCAGCCTAAAGAGAGAATTCTCCCGAACACCGGGTAGATTACTAGCCTGGTTATACAAAAGCGAGACCCCCCGTCCGATGATCAGAGAGGTCAAGGACGCGGAAGGCCAAATCTATAATACCCAGGAAGGAGTAAACGGGGAGTTCAAGTATTACAGATGACTATACGAGGATACGGGAGAGGAAATGAGCCAAGAAATACAGGAAACAATAGAGGACATAGGGCTGCCCACCTTAGATGATCTGGAACGCGCGGCGCTACACGCCCCCATCACCTTAGACGAACTGGAAATGGTGATCCAACACCTGCCTACATGCAAAGCGCCTGGGTCGGATGGGCTACCCAGTGAGTTTTATAAAACACATAAGCAGGAGCTACTCCAGCCGCTACTTGCCATGTTTAATGAAGCCTATGAGCAAGGGGAACTGCCGGCGTCTCTCCGTGAGGTCTCCGTGAGGCAGTAATCATCCCGCTCCTGAAACCAGGCAAGCCAGACGTGGACTGCGGGTCTTATAGGCCCCTGTCTGAGCTCAATCAAGACAGTAAAATACTCACGGCAGTGCTGGCCAATAGGTTAAAGAGGGTAATCGGCAAGCTGATACACACGGACCAAACAGGCTATGTCCCCGGTAGAAATATAATAGATAACCATAGGAGGCTGCATCATATCATTGATCAGGCCGAGGGAGACCCGGGTGAGCTGGCTATCGTGTCATTAGACGCGGTCAAAGCATTTGATTTGGTGCGGTGGCCATGGTTGAAAGCGGTCCTGAAGGGATACGGGATGGGGCCAGGATATACCAGATGGGTTCAGATGTTATATAGGTCCCCGATCGCGAGAGTCAAAACTGGAACCATAATCTCTGATAAATGGCAGCTTAGCAGGGGGACTAGACAGAGATGTCCCTGGTCGCCCAGGTTATACATTTTGGCATTAGAGCCGCTGGCAATATGCCTGCAGCAACAATACGGGGAGGTGGGGATCTGAACGACAGGTGGCACACACCTGATATCACTGTATGCAGACGATATGCTCCTCTATCTGCGCTACCCTGAGGAGAACCTGCAGTATGTGTTGGAAGTGATGAACCGTTATGCCACCCTCTCGGGCATATCGGTGAACCCTGGAAAGTCCAGTTTGTTCCCCTTGGGTAGATATAGGAGCACCCCACTAGAGAGAATACCCATCCTGCAGATACCCTGGCAGCCCGTGACATTCCGGTATCTGGGCGTAAACATTTACCATAGGATAGAGTCAGAGCACAAAAACAATACAGTGAAGGCAGTCGAGGGCATCAAGAATAGCATGGCGTTCTGGTCTCGACTACCCCTGGGCATGATGGGAAGAGCAGTCCTGCTCAAAATGGTGGTTTTGCCCAGACTATTGCACTTTTTTATGAATGTCCTGTTCCTGGTTCCCAGACGCTTTTTTGCGAGACTTCATTGCATGTGTAGGGGCTTCCTATGGGGCAACTCCAGGAATAGGGTTGCCCTGTGGAAACTACAAAATACAAGGGATAAGGGGGGCATAAACTTGCCGAATTTTGAATTATATTACTTAGCGGGACAGCTGTTATATGTGGCTAGGTGGTTGTCTGCGGAGGACTCTGCGGAAGCCAGGCTTTTACGAGGTGACTCCGCCCCTTACTTCCTAAATGAGACAGTGTGGCTGCATAGAACAAAAGTGGCGGAGATGGGGAGATTGCTGATGCTGGGCTGGGAGATCTGGCGCAGAGCATGGAGAACAGTGGGCGACCCAGACCCGCTTTCTCAGCAGGTCCCGCTGGTGGCGCTATGTGGGGCAGACTCGCAACTGCTTAAAGGGATCCGCAGATACTGGGAACCGATGGGCATAGCTACCCTCGGAGATATATGGCAGGACGGGGAGGCAGTGGAATTTCAGAGGGTGCAGGAGGAGACAGGGGTGCATGGAGGCCAATATATTATTTACACTAGGCTTATTAGACGGGTGAGGGAGAGGTGGCCTAAGACGGTGTTAACGGAAGAACCTGATGCCACTTTGGAAATGATGTATGATGTCTCTGAGGGGGGGGCACGAAATATCAAGGATATATGAGCTCCTGAGCACAAAGGCAGGGAAGGAGCTGCTCCAACTGAGGAATGCCTGGGAGGAGGAGGTAGGAGAACCTATGACAGAGGGACAGTGGGATAGAGCCCAAAGGTACCACAAGAAGGTGTCCCAGAATGCGGTTTGGAGGCTCGGCTATACAGAAATGCCCCAGGTGCGGGGAGGAGGAGGCAGGGCTGCTGCACATGTTCTGGGCCTGCCCTGAGATACAGAGATTCTGGGAAGAAATAAGGACGAGAATGGCTGGTGGGGGAGTGGAGCTGAATGTGAGGTCTGCTTGGGCATGCATGCTTGGGAGTTTTCCCAGGCCACGTACTTCAAAACATATCAGTGAGATGAAAGATCTGGCCTACGTACTGGCCAAGCGCAGAATCGCAATGAGCTGGAAGGCGGCCCACAGGCCTAGGGTGGAGATTTGGTGGGCGGACCTCTAAAGATGGGCAGAAGCAGAAACTGTGATATGGTTTGAAGCTGTTACCAGGGGAGGAGAGGAGGAAGTAGGCCCCCTGATAGCCTGGAGGCAATTGGTGACCTCAATGGTAAACCCTCACCAGGACAATCACGAAACAGAAGACTCGGATGAGTCGACGAGCACTGAGATTCCCGAAGATGCTCATGTAGATGGCATTGATGTGACAGCTCGAGTTTAGGGGGAGGGAGGGGGAGGACAGCAAGTATCTCTGTGTGAAATGATACATGATACGGATTATGAACGTCCGAAAAGGTTGTAATGTTGTTTTTGTTTTGAAATAATAAAAATTGTTTTAAAAACAAAAAGTATCAAGTTCCTGAAAAGATCAGGTTGTCATAGGTGGAGGGATACCACCTTAATGTGTGTTCCCCTTGAATTTGTTATTCACTTGTTTTATTGGGCCCCTCTGGCTCTCTTGGGTATCTCTGTCCCATTGTCTCACTTATCTCCCAGGGGTATCTGTGAACCCTCTCTAGATGTGCCTTTCTTGGCACTCTAGTTTTTGTGAGCGGTTTGGCTGAGCAATATTCATGTTTATTGGGCTCCTGCAGCTCTTATTGTTACTTGTTTCTTTCTCTCTCTCTCCGGGCCTTTATGCCCCTGCTACAGGGTGTGAGGAATCCAAGCGTATCACTGGTTCCATGGGGGGGAGACACATCCCCTGAGGCCAAGGAGCTGAGGCTGCTACCCGATAGTCCCCCTGGGGGTGGTACTCAACGGGAGGATCTCATGAGGAGGGAAACCCCCTAATGATACTTGGAAACTGTGTTTAGCGGTGAGAAGATATCAGTCAAGTCTGGCAGGATAGTGAACCAGACTTGACACTATATTCTGTGAGCAGGAGAAAGGACAGGGTAAGAGGATCCCCCCTGATATTTGGGAACTGAATTTTTCATACGTTTGGAAGGCCAATTAAGATCAAGGGCTTTTAAGTTGAAGATTCATTCACAATATTTTCTTATCAAGAATTGAATATGTCTGAGGCTGTATTCAGAACGAGAGGGACTTCCTTCAGGATCAAGAAGACACCCAGTTTTCCTTAGTTAGCATAGAGTGTAAGGGACGGAAATGGATTTGGACACACAACAGTGGACATTTTACTTTACAGAAATTTTAACAAAGTCCTCAGTATTTTTGTTGAGGTAGGGCAACCCCTCATAGTAATAGGGCATGGTTCTGTGCCGGATTGGCAGCATCGCTCTCCTTCTCCCGCCACTTACAGCGCCAAAGCCAGGTGTGCCCCTCAAGGACATGCTTACGTCAGAGCCTTGCCTCTGTGTAATGCTTCTCCCCACGCTCCCTATGGGTCGAAGCAAGTAGAACCTCACCGGGAGAGACTCCCCCTTTGGGGACAAGGACTCCCGTTCCTATGAGGAACTGCCTGAGCCATTCCCTGCTGTGGCATACATTAGATCATCCAATATGAAGAGCTGTGTAAAACCAGACTTGACTAAGGATCATACATATTTGTACAGACCAGAAACAGGCATAGTCTCTTTAAAGAGAGATCTCCATTTGACTAGGACCAAGAAACTAGGAGGAGCATACGCCGAGCTGTGGAGAAGCAGAGAAAGTCATACGCACACTGTTGAAGCCTCCGAACATCTTAACACCTGAAAGAGGCAGAGCCGACGAGAGCCATGAAGCGCATGACTTTTGAAAGTGCTCTGGGTGTGAGAGCAAGACGCTAGAGGTTGGGCATCCAAGCTGATGGATAAGCCAAGAAGACAGGAACCCAAGATCCGGTGGTGGCATGGCCAAACCCGCTTTTTCGTGGGCAGTGAGACTGTATAACAATGCTGAAACCACTTGCCTGAGGAATCAGCAAGACAGCTAGTTACACAAAGTGATGCAGAGACTTTTTTATGGGAGGGCAAAAGGGGCACTTGCCTTGGAGGGGGCCCCCACAAGGCTGCCTGATTTAAAGTAAGATTCCATTGTTCACCAGACTTAAATATCACACGCCAGGATATTTGATGGCATGCTGCTGAGGCGCTAAAGCGATTGCCTGTCTGTTTTGACAAGTACATTATGCCTCAATCAATTAATCATGTAATGCTTTCTATGTTCACTGTGGAATACATAGTTTGTTCAATATTGCACAACTTCTGTAGCATTCTTTCCTTCTTGTGGGAATGATGTTGATCCTGTGCAATAGCTAAAGTTGAAATCCATATTGATACATTGAGTGCCACAATGGTTCAAAGGTTAGCTCAGTGTGTTAAGAACTCATTGCAGAGATATGTGTTCATATGAAAGATTAGAAGAGCACATTCCAGCAAGGCTGTCTGAACCTTTCCTGTGTCTGAAGTTCATAAACCTACCTGCATATGTACTTGGTTTTGCAGCATACGAGGTGCTATTATCAGAAATGTTCCTGCACCACATAGGGGTTGCTATAAAAACTAACATGTCATTCATACGGTGACGGTCTAGAAATTGGTTTGTTCAGATGGGGTGTTCTAAAACCTAGGAAATCCCCTCCAAAGATGAGCATAAACTACTAGTCGAAGAGGTGAATAAAAGGCTGTGGAATCATATCTCTTGCATTACTGTGCTGTCTTGTGTGAGGTTTGCCTTCTTGCATGCTGGTGGCATTGTTTAGCTCATGACTTGATCATTCTTCTTATGTAGGCCTTTTGAGTGGAAGTGGTGGTAGACAGGACCAGATGTTGTAAGCCTTGGGCAAGCATATTTTAAGGTCTGCTCGTTTGACTTTTATACAAAAAGCAAAACGTTTGTGTCAAAGGTTTGTCTGCATGTTCATGAATGACAATTTCACAAGCCATTGTTTTGGAAAAATTTAAAGCCTAAAAGGACAAAAGACATTCCCAGATTAAATCTGTTAAATCAAATCGATTGGTATGCTGGTACTTTTATACTTCCCTTGATGATGGAGAGAATGAAGCTAGAATCCTTCCCATTTTGCGTAATACCCTTCTGTAATATTTTTTTTTTAAAAATGGTCAGGTTTGGAAATGTGATTTGTGTACTTTGCAAGTCAGTTTTATAAAATTAGATTGTTTTAGGACTTGGTAAGAGCTGGAAAAGAAAGTGTTCAAATGCAGAAATTACAGAGTTGGCACACATCCCAGCTTAACCCCTTAAGTACTGTGCGATCCTGGGCATCTCATTTAATCTTGTATTGCCTAACCTCTCAGAATTGCCAGTCCCTAAACTTTTCAAAATAATCAGCCCTTCAGAGTGATTTCCTTCTCGGGGTATGATCTTCATAAAAGCCTCACTCATGGTTTCACTGGCTATAGGGTTCCTTCCACTATAATAGTCAGCAATGATATACTGCCCACAACAGGTACTTGTTCCCTTGATCTCTAATGGCAACACTATTTGAAAACCATGCCCCACTTCCAATCTCAGTCTGTCTGGATAGAGACACCTTCCTGGTAGCTATCTAATCTGCATTAACTATCCATGATATGCTATGCGTAGCTTTCTCCTTCCTTACAATTGGTCTACTCTATCCATGAATGAACACTTTTGCATTCTCTGAGGCAGCTAATGTGAGTTCTCTGCCTATTCTGGGTAACATGTACCTTTTACATACAGTCCTGCATTAATACTACAGGCTGCATACCTTCTCGGATGCTATTGATAAAAAGTATCCTGTTTCTATACTAGAAGAGAAGTAACCTTTCTGTAGATTGCCAATGTTGGCCTTCAAATACTACTTGTTTATCATTCTGATTACAGCAAGAATGAAGAGGGTAGGGGGACTTAAAGGGAGTAAACATGCTTATTTTGAATGCTGCGAGGCAGCATATCAATCTATGGGTTATGCTCATGGCGGGGGGGTAGGGTTGGGGGGTGCACCAAATATTCTTGATCACTTAATTGCTTTGGTTTGGTGGAGGCGGCCCCCCCATAGAAATAGGGAAAGCTAGACCTTTTGTTTATTGTTTAATAAAAACAGCTGAAATGGCATCAGCGTGACCATGCCCTTCTGTCCTGCCACAGTACCTAGCACCCTAAAATGGCTGTGTCCCAAGGTTTGTCGCTTGTTTGGCCTTCTTCCCATCTTATCAGGTCAGGAAATGCATTATATGGAATGCCCTTTCCCAGGGAAAGCTGTGGCAAGGACGGTTTGAACGAGCTGGGGTAGATATGTTTTTTCAGCTGGTTCCTCCCTGTGGAACAGTCTCCCTGCCACTCTGAAACTTGAGAACCATCTCCGGTTCCGGAAGTACCTCAAGACCTTCCTCTTTACTTCTGCTTTGCCCCCCTTGTCCCCTGCTGATCGGTTTTCTCTCTCACTACTGTGCACCTGGTCACCCTGCCACCCTCCTGCACTGCCTCCGGGCCACCCCTTGCACATACAGCCCCCCCCCCACACACTTTTCTTCTGCACTTATTCAGATATACCTTGTCGGCTAAACCCAGCACTTGCCGCACTACCACCGTTTGTTGCCTTTATTTATTTATCCATCTATTTTATTTATTATTAGTGATCTGTTTTTTCTGGTCTGCACTATCCACTTCTTCCCTCTTCCATGCACTTTTCCCCTTTTTCACTTTCCCATGCACTAGTGCGTTCGAAATGTTACTGGGCCTAGTAAGATCATTGTATTTGTTCTCCCCTGATACCCTCCCTTGCCTTGTTGTGCTCTGAAACACTGGTTGTATGAGCACGATATAAATAAAATATCAATTCAATCCACATCCCTGGTTCCAGAATGTCTGTTGCTGGACAGATGATGTGACCTGTAGCTTTCCGTCAATGGATAGCCACTGCCTGTTTGAATGGTGCAGATCCTTACCATTGGTGGGCTTCTCCATGCTCACAGCCCACATCTTGGATAAAAGAAGGGCTCCTTCAGCTATTCGACAGATCCTGGTTGGTGCCAAGACCTCTACGAAGAAGTGCAGCCCACTGACGATCCAATGACAACTCTTGAAGCTGACCAGCATCAACTACAGTGTTGTCCTGTTGACGCCTTGCTCCTCTTTCCCGATCTCAAGAAGGCACTCATCAGTGCTTCGACTCCAGGACTAGTGGGAGCAACGATTCTCGACCTCTACCCGAGGATCGGCACCTTTGAGCCTTTGGAAGTGTCCTTGGACCGACCGATGGACTGACCAGCTCTTTCCTGGTCTACGTTGCAGCAGCCATTACCGTTCCAACTGCATACTTAGAGGATCATCAACTTGTGTAACAAGACGCCTAGCCATCTTGCATGAATGGAACTGTGCTGGGGCTGTTCCTTTGTTCGACTACTGAAGATTGTCTGTTGCCGCCTGACCGCGGTGACTCCCATTGCAACCTTCCTCTTGTGATTACCTGGTGGTGTCCCGAAGTGGTCTGCCTCGCAGACATCTCCATCGTTCCTCATTTGGGTGTTCTACTGGAAGCTGCCTCAAACAGATTCCTAAGCACTGCGACTGACCAAAACGAAATCCTGAGTACAAAAGTGGCCTCTGCACCCACGACGGGACCAAGCACAGAAGAGTGGGTCCCCAACCAATTCCAGAACAGCAGGAGTGGTGGTCTCTGAAGAAATCAAGAGTTGGGGGGTAGGTTTACATACCTGTTTTGGCCACCACTTTTTCTCCACAGTATTAAACGTGAGTACAGTCCTGTCCCTAAATCATTCTTTCCTGACTTTGGACGGTGGAGGCCTAGTCAAGGATCCCTACCTAGAACTATCCTAAGGACTAGGGTTGAGTGAGTTTACTTTGCTGAACTTTAACTTAAGCCCCAAACCGTCTAAGGGCTGAACTTTATAAGTGCTAGGGAAAGTGATCTATTGTTATCCAGAAATGTTCTTTCCATTCACAATGAATCAGTGTACTTAACTGTGTTTCACTTGTCACTGAATCAACTTCTATTCCATCTCTCCTAATGGTGAATGTGTATTTCTGCTTTATGTGATAAATTTGACTAGAGGTTTTACCTACTTAGTGTGTATTTTAAACGCCTAATAAACTACTGCATATTTTTATACTTACTTGTCTAAACAGAATTATTGGCGTTGCTCTCTGAGGACTCATTGTAGACCTGGACTACTCTCATTCTTCCTAAGGCTAAGCCTTGCCAATCCTGGACCTTACATTGATTGGGTTTGGCTAAACCCCCAGTGTCTTCCCTGTTCACAATAAGAGGGAGGCCTCCCAAAATCCACCCCAGGCTGATTTTGGAAATCCATCTTTCTATATTTCTGCATTTATAGAGCAGGCTAGTCCCTTAGGCATCAAGGCGCTGGTTACAGACATTAATACAACTTGCTAGTTACAGGAAAGGAGGGAGGTAGGTGAGAAGGAGCAATTAGTCCACAGTCGTGCAGGGTATTTATCAGGGTAAGTGTTAGGATGGTAGGGGTGCATCAATCATCTCTAGGAGCCTTCGATAAAAGCAATGTTGTGAGCTGCTTGCGGAAAGCCCAATAGGAATGTTCCAGTCTCTAGGATGGTGGTGGAGGGGTGCATCAATCATCCCTACGAGCCTTCGAACAAAGCAATGTTGTGAGCTGCTTGCGGAAAGCCCAATAGGAATGTTCCAGTCTCTAGGATGGTGGTAGGGAAATCCAATTAATGGCGGCGATTACCAGGAAGCTTGCACCACCTGCTCTTTTGAGTCTGAATCTTGAGGTCTTGAGGCAGTTCGTGTGGGATGATTGGGTAAGTCTTATGTCGGACGTTTTGGTGAATTTGGACGTAAGGTATCTTGGATCAGAGTTCAAAATGCATTTGTGGGTTATGGCCAGTGTTTTGAAGCAGATGTGTTCATGGATTGGCAACCAGTGTGCACGTCTACTGCTGAGCAGATGTGTTCTTTTTTTGCAATGTTCAGGGCTGCTCTTAGGGCATTGTTCTGTATAATTTGAACTTTGTTGAGATTGCCAGCAGACGTGCCTGCGAAAAAGGCGTTGCAATAGTCCAGCCTGGATCCTATTAATGCTCTTACGCTAGTGAGGTAGCTTTCTGTGGAGAGGAATGGTCTGCAGGCGTAGACACTTTTTGTGGTGTAGGCTGCGGAGGAGGCAATGCCGTTGACTTGTCTGGACAGTGACAGGGTGGAATCTAGGTATACCCCAAGGGTTTTAACACTGCTGGAGACCAAGATGCCATTGATGTTGAAGGATTTGTATGACAGGTCTAGTTTGTTTAGGAGGGCAGGTGAGCCATCCAGGAGCAGTTACATTTTGTCATTGTTGAGACAGAGCATATGTGTCGCCATCCATGCTTGGATAGTTTGGTACAGTGCTCTCAACAAATCAGTCAATGGGGTGGAAGTTGCGTATCGTCAGGGTAATTAGTGTAAGAGATGCCCTGGGCGTCGAGTAAGTCGAAAAGTGGTTTGGTGAAAATATTGTACAGTGTGGGTGACAAATGAGCCTTGGGGGACACCGCACGTGACAGGGGTAGGAGGGGCTGAGGCAGATGCGGAAAAGTCTCATTGTTCTGTTGGATAAAAAGGAGAACATCCAGGCAATAGCCTCCAGTGAGAAATGGGCTGACGAGTGAAGGTGCTGGCATAGTATTTGTTGGTCCACCAAATCGAAGGCGGTTGAAAGGTCCAGCAATAGGAGGAGGGCTAGTTTGCTACCACCTTTGGATTCGTTTAGCTGATTTTGTAAATCAAGTAAGGCTGATTCAGTACCGTGGCCAGGTCTGAAGCCTGATTGTCGCAAGCCTAGGAGGTTGTTGGATTCCAGCTGCTGTAGGATTTGTTGTTGTAGTCTTAATATTTGCAGAAGAAAAGCAAGTAGAAAGAATATAGCACATTTTGAAAGGGACAATTGGGCCCAAGGCAGCGGGTAGGTGAAAGACCCAAAACTAAAGGGTCTAGACCAACAGTGAGAAGTGGTATGAGGAAGGCCATTAGAGGGACATCCAAGGGGGAGAGGGAGCCTGAAGCTCTAGGAAATTGGTGAACCTTCTTTACATCACTGAGAAAAGTGGGCTAGTCCAGGCTCCCCAACTACTTCATGCTCCTGTAGAAGATATCCCAGATTTCGTGGAATTTCAAGGCAACACCCCATAATTGCGTATTAGAGTACTTGATTCCCCAAGACTGACCAGGAGCTTAACCCTGAGAGGCAAACAGTGAGAGAAAAGAGGGTGTAGTAAAACCGGAGACTAAAGACGATAGCCACCAGGATAGTCAAACAAGGAAGTATAAGAATGGTGTGGAACCCTAAAGCCTGACCTAAGTTAGCCGAAGTTCTTAGTTGTAATAAGAACTAAGAAAAAAGAAAAACTCCTTGGTCTTCTCACACATAGGAACACTTTGGGTTGTGTTAGGGCACAAAGTCTTGAGCTGGCTATCCTTAACTTTTTTACCAATTTAATGTTGCCATCTTGAGTTAAAATAGTCAATAGAAATGCAAGTTTACTGAGATTTAGTATTGGTCTGATTTCTGATCCCTTTCATGACAGTCTGTACAAAATTCCAGCTTATCAAGCAACTTAAGGTTAAGACACCATCATCATGGTGTGAAGGGAATTGCTGATCCCTTAATCCTAATTACAAATGGACAGAGTTTTTGGAGATCATAATGTCCATATTTTCTAGCAAGGATCTACAAAGGATTTCATGGCTTAAGAGTTCAATATCAACACAGCTCTATTTCAAGTGAAACGAATTGAAAAACAAGTAAACAAAACTATCTGAAGGAATGAGCCTTAGGTCATCAATAACATTCATAGACAACACCATTTTCTGAATGGCCCTTGAAGTACATGGCTTGCAGTACTGCCTACTCCCCAAGGCGATACCCATCCCATGATTGAGGACCATATTAACAGCTCTACATTTTGTTAAGTGGTTGATACTGCACGCTAATTTGAATTTGGTAGCTTGTACTAACCGGGGGTCCTACGGGTATCGCTGATGTCAACTTTCCTATTTAAAATTTCAGTTTGAGAATTCAGAATGAATGTTGCTATTACCTGAACTGGCCCTTCACAAGAGGCACTAAGCAGATGAGTTTTATAATTTTAATCTCTTCTTGCTTTCATTCAACCATGCCTGTTCCAATCTAATATAGATAAAGAGCGCAGTGCAGTGTTAGAAACTCTATGGCTGCCATCTATCCCACAACCGGGATTGCCTTAACCTTATGATCAAATAGAATCAATGGTTCACATCAAAATCTACCCACTTGAGGGGGGTGCTGTGGAGCGACCAATGCAGCGGTCGAATAGTGGAGAGCGACAAGCCACTGCATCCTGATGAACCATGGCGGCATTGCTGAGAAAAACCCTCCTTGCTTAAAGAATAGCGACATTTCAGAACTTCTGCATCTTTTAGAAGAGGGTGTGCGTGCGTTGCATAACAGTTGTGCTGTGTGAGGCGCGGTGCATGAGCTAAGAGCCATGAGCAGGGCCGAGTGTGGAGGACAGCGACGTGGAAGGCTGAGTGTCAGTGGAGCGGCCCAAGAGAGGGAGCTGACAGCAGGGGGCTGCCCACTGGTGTACACTGTGGCCGCTGTGGGTGAGTGATTGTCCGTCAGGGCCTCCATAGTGGGTAGAACCTGTGGTGGGGAGAGCAGACAAGGGCAAGAGCCGCTGGAGCACAGAGTGTAGGCCACATTTCCTAACTGACAGCCTTAAGGAAGAGCAGCGGCTGCGGCTAGTGTTGCGGAGGCACCAGTGCTCCTGGAGCATTGTCTCCATGTCCTCCTCCAACCCCCATTCCACCAGGGGTGCTGCACAGCCGTTGAAACATAGTCTAGCCCTCTTGGAATGCAGACCATGTGGTCTCCATTATCACCAAATTGCTGATGGTAAGAAAGTTTGCCGTCCGCACACTGCTGAAGTAAGGTAAGTGGTGAAAGAGTCATAGTGCACAAAGACGCCATTATGGTGCGCAGAGGTAGTAAAAAGCAGGGTAGTCTAGATGTATTTGCCATAACGGCACCTAGGATCCCCTCGGTTATGCCGACAGGAGCTGCAAACCCTGAACTAACCTCCTCTCCGGATTAAGTGGTTGCTCTGGACATGAGACAATTCTTACACAGCATGCAAGAAGGTTGCACATCAGTGAACACCAAACTAGATGACCTAACCATCATCCAGAAAGCTTTAAAAACACAATTGGATAGGTAAAATATACACATCAACGCAGCAGAGGAGAGGATTGGTAAAATGGAGGATGACATTACTGAACTGCAAACAACAATATCTGTGCTTCATAAAGATCAAAACAAGGTGCTGGAAGGTATGGCGGACAGGCAATGGGTTGACGTCTGGAGATGCACAATGCACAAGGGGTCCACATCTGTACAGAGGAGGAATACCCATTTGCATATCAGTCTGGTCCCACGGAATTGGGCAGTCCAGCACCGAAACACCAGGCAATTCTCTTATGAGCAAGAATACCAACAGCACCCTAGACACGTGTTTTAGCCTTGATGGGCCTCATCAGTGAGGTGAAACTGTACCTCTCGACGCACAGTGAGCAAGGGGTCCACTTCTGGACACACTGGGTAACTTAGAAGTTTTTAAACTTTCACAAAAAGGCCTGAAGACCCTCTACCGAGAATGAACATGGCCAAATAACCTGTTCTAAGGGAAGGTATCCACAGGAAGGTATCCACTCTGGAGGGTCTAGAACCACATTTTAGCTCACTGTTCCTTTCACAGAGGAGAAATATCATTTTGCCTAGCATTTCAGTGCTGGACTGCCCAAATGGCTGGGACCAAACTGATATACACATGGTCATTTTTCCTCTGTGAAAGGAAAACCTCAGATTGTATGCAAACATGCAGACTCCGTTCCACAGTCAAGAAGTGACCTTCAGAGAGCTAACTACACTGGCTCCCGGCTGCTGCAGCAATAATCCTGTAAATACTCCCGTTATTACAAACCTACCCGCCTGCAAACGCTTCAATACGGGGTCGGACCCACTGGGACGGCTACCGCTGCATTCGCGGACAAAATCTGACTTTGAAACACTGGTTCCCGGCCTGGGATTGCCAGCGCGCGGCTGGCTGCCATTGCTGTGCGGCCGATCTGCCCCTCCCCCCAGGGCTGCTACCAGCGCTAAGGCTCCGGAGACTAAGAGGTGGCCACAAGGGACGGACCGCACTGGTGCGCCCTGCGGAGGGTGGCAACAAGAGGCGGCTGCTCTCCTTCGGCACCAGCGCTCACAGGACAAGAGAACATCCTGTGCTCACGTGCGCCCCGCGATCCCCCTTCAGCGTCTGGTATCCAGTGTGCCCCCGGCTGAAGCCGCTGAGCTCCACGAAGGTTGCATGCGGCCCACAGCACCAATCTCCCCTATGCAGCGGCATTCCCCCCCCCCCGCCAGCGAGACTGCAGCAACCGGGGTTGAGACGTGGCACGACATGGGATCTCCTTGACGTGCTCCCCCGCCAGTGAGGGAAACGCCAGAGGGGCCCGGCACCGACAAGGTACGTGCAGGGGAGGTGGGGCCACCTCCTCTCCCCCCCCCCGACCACACCAACACCAGGGCTTACGAGACTTGCTGGAGACATCTGGCTCGCCCCGTTTTGAATATAGCTGAAGCACCGGACAGTGCCACACTTGGGAGAGCAGCAGGGTTGTTGTCACCCTGCGCCGGCGGGGGAGACCCAACCCCCCCCCTACACAGAGACTACACACATTCACCCCTCCTCCCAACCAACATAAGCACGCTGCGACCGTGGCGGGCGCCCTCACAACGAGACGGGCAGCCTCGGAGGAGGGATTCATACTCAGGAGGGGCACACTCTACAGCTCTGGACACCGCCTGTAGGCAGGCACAACTGTGGACACCCCTTATCGGCTGGCGGCATAGAAATTAGGGCCACGTAAGATCCCCCCCAACACCAACCCTCCTTGGGACGGCAACGTGAAATACCCAGACCTGACGCCACACCGGGTGCACTGACAGCGATATGGGAAAAGAAAAGGTCAAAAGACAAACCCTCCAAAGTAAAATGGACCTTTATACGGTTGCCTCCCCCCCCCGCCGGGAGACTCAGACCCCAAAAGAAGAAGGTGCCAGAGAGGAGCCCCACGACCATCCTATCTCTCTGACTGACCTCATGAAAGCGATTGGGGACTCGAGAACATCTCTGGAACTCAAAATTGGAGGCCTAACCACAGAGGTATCCCTCATTCGCCAAGATCTACGCAACCTGTCGGCTAGAGTCGGTGAAGCAGAACAAAGAGTATCAGGCACAGAAGACACGGTCCACCGACTGGAACAGCAATTAGCCGCAATCACCCAAAAGGTTACCCAGCTTGAATACCGTGCTGAGGACAGTGAAGGGAGGGCGCAACGCAATAACCTCAGGATATTAGGGATACCGGAGAAGGAAGAAGGCCCCAGCGCCAAACTTTTCCTGCAAGACTGGCTGGCTCATGTCTTCGCTCCAAAAAAACCATCCAGGTTCTTTTCCATTGAAAGAGCACACAGGGTGCCCACTGGAAGACCTACCCCTGGTGCCCCGCCTAGAACGATAATTGCACGCCTGCTGAATTATCGAGACTGCAACGCTATCCTACAAATGGCACGGACCTCCGGCCCAATCACATACAACGGCTACAGAGTTGGGTTTTACCCCGATTACACCAAGGAAGTCCAAAAGGCCTGCCAGTCGTTCGACTCAGTTAAAAAGAAACTCCAGTCGTTATCAATTAAGTATGCTCTGTTCTTTCCGGCAATGCTTAAAGTCCATTATGAGGGCACCACCCACCTGTTCCACAACCCTAAAGAGGCATGGGATTGGCTCGAAACACAAATCCTCAATGATCCTAGAGCACGACGCGCACCCCCTGACCCGTCCGCACAGAGACCCAGGCCCGGGCTGCCCTTGCCCCCTCTATCTCCGTCAGGCTTGGATGCCGGAACCACGCAGCATCTCGCCAACAGCACCACAGAGAATGGATGAGGCCTCTACCCCACGGGGCCCGACTTACTGCGTAACACCATGGGAACTTTAATCTAGCGGCAGCCGCTCAGCATGCAGTGTAAGCACTACCCCAGTCTGGGTCATCCCGAAGAAGTTTTCTAGTTGTAAGTTTAATGTTTGGGCGACGGGTGCTTCCAGTTTGGGGGGAGGGGGGGGTACAGGGTGGGGGGAGTTTTATGGGTTTAGGCAACCAGAATTACAGGATGAGAAGGCAAGACACCTACACATACTGGCACAGGAATCTTAAACTGTCCACTGGCGGGGCCAACGATATCTGCACTATCCAGCTTCCTGTCTGACAATCACATGGCTATCCCTAGACATCTCCCTTCGGCGAATACTCCTGGATACTCTGAAAACACACTAAACCATCAATAATCCTTCCAGAGGCCCCACTACGAGACCCACGCAGATAGAGCAAACACCAACAAGCTCTCCTTATTGTCCTGGAATGTTAATGGCCTTGGCTCCAGTGTGAAACGAAGATTGGTGCTCCAGTACCTCAATCGATACTCACCAGACATAGTTCTCCTTACCAAAACACACCTGATTGGCACTGAAAATAGCTTCTTCAGAAGATCCAACTACCCGCATACCTACCAGGCTGGATTCACTTAAGGTGCCCGGGGTACAATGATACTCGTCCATAGACTAGTCCCCCTGCAGGTCAGAAAAGTAGGGACCGACCCTCGGGCCGCTATGTGATACTGCTCGCGGACATCTGGGGCGAGAAATGGGGTCTGGTCGCAGTCTATGCCCCCCCACCCCATGCTCACGAAGGAACTACTGGTTGAACTGCAGAACTCGCTCCTGGAGGAGGAAGCCAACCTGTGGGTCATAGGAGGACTTTAACGAAGTGATGGATCTCACAGTCGACAGGTCCCATAGGAGGGCTGGGAAGGCCATCGCTTTTCGCGTTCACTGAGGCATTGGGGCAAATGGACACGTGGCGATCACTGCACAACGACGAGGCCGACTTCTCCTTTTTCTCCAGTGTGCACAAGTCATTTTCAAGAATTGATTATGCCTTCATCCCCCGAAACGCAACTCATAGGCTACCATCAGCTGAATTCCTAGCAAGAGGCATCTCGGACCACTCCCCACTCCTGATAACCATGAAAAATGCCTGCCGAGACCCGGATAGCAACTGGCGCCTGAACACATACCAGTTGCGGCTTCCCGAAATTGCAGAAAGACTCGAGAAAAAGACCACAGAATACTTCGAATTAAACAAAGACTCAGTGGAATGTCTGTTAGGCAGAAACCTGTGCAGTTCCCTTAGGGACCAAGTTTAGGAATACAGGAGTTAGCAGTAAACTCAATTGGTAGCAGTCTGCACCACCCAGATTTACCTGGTAGCTGTGGCTGAGCAGTCAGACTTCTCTCAAGAAGAGTTAGGCAGTATACAGAGCATACACAATAGGGCAGGTAAACACAGTAGAACAAGCAAACACTGACTAGAGCTTTGGTGTAAAAGATATATAATTATTTATTTAAAAACACATCTAAGAAAACACACTGGCACTAATCTCAAGCAAGTTCAAAAACACAGTCACTAAAGTATATACACTCCCATAAAAGAATATTAGACAAGTCTTAAGTAAAGCCCCACTTATTTTCAGACAGCGGTGAGCGCTTAACGCAGATGGCACTCTAATAATTCGGTTTAAAAGGGAGAGAAAGGCAGAGCATAAATTGAAACAGATCTCAACACTTTCAGAAGAACACAGCAAGAGAGGAAGGCAGAGTCAAACTGTAAAGTTCAGAAAGCCAGATCCACTTTAAGAGGATCAGAATGAAATGTGTCCAAGGTCACACGGTTGAAAAGTGCACAAAAGTCTCAAAGAGGTTCAGAAAGAAGTTGGACCAAAAGAAAGGGACCAGTTAGATGGTCAAGAGGCCAGCCCAGTCTAGAAGGTTAAGGATTTACTGTCACCTTGTAGCAATCTATAGAAAGGGAGGCCAGGCGGACACAGTACCTTGAAATGGTGAGAAAACTCCAGCGGGGGCAGTTGTTCCTGGCAGCGGTTGCGAGTCAGTGCTTCGTCCGGCAGAAGAGAAGATCTCGGTGGGGAGGAAAGCAGGAGGTCGTCGTGCTGCCAGGGAAGAAACCAGCCGCGGAGTTTCTCGATTCAAAGGAGTGGTCCTTTCTTTCGCGGTTCAGTGATAAGTGGGTATCCAGTTGCCGGGGTGCTTGGCACAGGCAATTCGACCACTAGACGTTCTGGTAGGCGAAAAGGAAAGCAAACTGGTTGTCCAAACCAGCTCAAGGGGAAGAGACTCTCCGGCAAGAAGATCTCCTCTGTCGCCGGGAAGTGGTGAGACGGTTCAGTAGGGCTCCACCGGTGGTGTCGTCGTTGCAGGTCGGCTCAGTTTCTCCCTCTTCGGATTCTCAGGTCCTGTGGCGACTTCTGAAGTTCCAGTCCCAAAAGCCCTACTTTTATGCAAGAAACCCCCATTCATTCAGCCTATCTGTCAATCAAACATGCTAAGTGGTGAGCCGGCCGGCTCACCACTTGGGCCAATCACACAAGAGTGCGACTTGAGTTGCCAAGGCAACTCAGTCCAGGGTGCCTAAACCCCCTCCCACACCCCCTGTGGTACCCAGACAGAGTGGCACCACTTTTGGAGGCTTCTGTGGAGAAGCCTGCCAAAAAGTGGAACAAAGGGCTCGACGTGGGTTGGAGTCACAGAAGAGAACACAAATGCCATTTTAGAATCGAGCTCTGGCAAAAAATACCAACCAGTGAATTAATATTAAATAAATAACCCGGCGGTATGTTCGAGGCTATAGGAATTAAATAAGTAAAGTTGGTAGCCTCGAACAATGGGAAAATCCCATAGAGATATGTTCACAGTCGAATATAAAAAGTAGAATCCACTGCCACCAGCCAAAACTCGATCAGGGGGGACAGAGACGTGCCCCCTCGAATAACAGACCCCAGGGCAATCGAATTGCCCCGACCAGTATGTCCACAATATGATGGTTTGTACTGGTTTCTGTTCATAATTTTGGACTAGTAAAGCCAATGGTGACTTTACATGCCCTGGGAGACAGCACTGAGGGTGCTGTGTAACACACATAGTAAAAACACATGAGACCCTATGGAGTAAAAGACCCCATGGCCCATAAAACACAATAACAGTCAAAGGAACCCCTCAAATCATGTCCAAGAGTGAGGAAAAGAGACTCACTCTTGGCAGGAGAAAAAAACAAACTCCAGAAATCCAGCAAAGCTGCTGGGGGACTCACTAGGTTAGGAAATTAAGCCTAAACAAAGAATTCTCCCTAACAATGTCCGATCTCGATATGGGAGGCATATAAAACCGTCCTCCGAGGAGAAGCCATCTCAGCTGTATCTGCCCACCGGAAATGACACGCCCAAAAGATCAGGGAGGCAGAAACGCAAGTACAAGAATGTGAACGACAACTCCTGGCACATAACACCCACAACGCTAAGGAAGCCCTGATTACAGCTCAGGAAGCCCTCAGCAATATAGCACTGGATAATGCACTGGCTGGTCCGGAGCCAAATCTATGAAAAAGGGGACAAGGCAAATAAAACCCTGGCCTGGCTTGAGAAACAGGAACAAAGCAAAGGACATGTGCTAGCTATCAGATCTCCGGAGGGGACAATGTTGACGGAAGACTCTGACATAGTGGAAACATTCGCTGCCTACTATAAGAAACTCTATACTCCACCAACCAAACACCCCACACTAGAGCCCTCTCGCTTCCTCGACCGGATTGAGATCCCGAAAACTGTCACAGCAACAAACAGATCTCCTTGACACTGAAATTACTGAGAACGAAATCCAGGAGGCACTCGCACAACTCCAAGCTGGGAAAACTCTGGGCCCCAATGGGTTCCCAACGGAGACCTGGAAATGCCTAGGTGGCACACTATCGGCTCACATGCATCGCATGTTCCTACGCAGTAAGGAGCAGGGCACACTCCCCACGGACCTCAGGAGGGCATGCATAGTAGTCATACATAAAACTGGAAAGCCTCCAGAAGAATGTGCCTCCTACTGCCCTATTTCAGTGATCAACGGAGAAGCTAAGGTCCTCGCCAGGGCACTAGCCAACAGACTGCTCAAGGTGATTGAGACACTCGTCCACCCAGATCAATGTGGATTCATGCCCAACAAATCCACCCGCATGAACTTACGTAGAGTTCAACTAGCCCTGAGCAGAGCCGCGGAAATACCATCACCACTGGCCCTCTTGGTGGTGGACTTTGAGAAGGCATTTGACTCTGTAGGGTGGGATGCCCTATGGGCGATCATGGCCCGAATGACCTTTGGACAAAGCTTCATCTCGTGGTTTAAACTCCTCTATACATCCCCAGAAGCCACTGTGAGGGTCAACGGAAAATCCTCCAGACCATTCCCTCTGGGCCGAGGGACCAGGCAGGGGTGCCCCCCTGTGCCCGCTTCTCTTCCTCCTTGCTATCGAGCCACTAGCAATCGAATTTAGATCAAACAAAAATTGGTCCGGATTCGCCTGGCCAGGGGGAGGAGAGGATCGGCTCTCGCTGTACGCAGACGACCTCCTTATATACCTTAGTAACCCGATCACCTCATGCCCGACTTTATCCCTTATCCTTAAGGAATACCAAACCTTCGCCGGCCTAAAGTTAAATGAGGCCAAAACCATTTTCTTCCCGATCCAGGGAGGCGAGTCTGCGATCCCAGAGACCTGCCCCTACCATGTCTGTATCAGGGAATTTAAATACCTGGGCATACGCATTGGCCCCACCCTAGATGGGTTCCTTCAACTCAACCTACAACCTGTATTAGAGCGGTTTAACAGAGATGTCCCCCACTGGCAGTCACTCCCCCTATCACTAATGGACAGGGCGGTGCTGTTTAAAATGAGGACACTCCCAAGACTCCAATACATTCTCCAAAATGCCCCGCTTCCCATACCCCATGAAACCTTCACACTCATAGATTGGAATCTCTGCACACTGCTATGGGGTGGGAAACAACCCAGAATCGCCCTCGATACACTCCAAAGATCAGTATGGGAGGGAAGCATTGGTCTACCCTGTATACGCACATATTACCTAGCGTCACAGATAGGGGTGGTAAATGACTGGTTGCACGCAGACCCTACACTACCACACATCCGCATTGAAATAGAGACCATGCTCTCAGTCCCACCTCTACAGGTCTTGTATGCTACCAATAACCAATTCCCAACACTATCGAGAATGTCACGCCACATCCATCACACCTGAAGAGATGCATGCACACAATCTGGTTGGCTGGAAGGCAAAACCAACACTATCCCAACCCATATGGCACAATGCATATCTCTCGGAAATAGTGAAAATGGGCTCTTTTGAACACTGGGGACAAAACGGATAACCACACTAGCGCACGTGATCCAAGAGGGCCGCCTTCTAAGCCTTAATACACCATGCAAGATAAATTTGGCTTGGCACCTATGGACCGGTTTGAACATGCACAACTCACTCATGCCATACGCACCCAGTTCCCAGACACAACAACCATACCCCCTGTTCCCCCATAGAGACTAATGTTCTCCCGCAACTAATCCTCTCCAAAGTCACCTCCACCCTCTACTGGGCCCTTAACTCCTTCGGGGCTAAACCACTCGATAGGATGAAGGAAAGGTGGGAAGGAGACCTGGGTAATCTGGAACCAGAGGACTGGATAGATGCACTAATGTCCCCCCGAGAGATTGGGATAGAAGCCAGACTCAGACTAAAACAACTTAGAATACTCCACCGCTCATACCACTCACGTACAGCCATGGCCTGATGGGGAGGGACCGAGGATGAGACAAGAATTCGATGCAAGCGAGAGCCAGCCACCTTTTACCACATGATTCCGGACTGTCAAGTATTACAAGTCTTCTGGTGGGACTGCATTAATGCAATCTCCACCATCCTAGCGACACCAATTCCTCTTGACCCTAAAATGACACTCCTGGGCATCTGGGGAGAAGTGGACCTGACAAAGTACGAAAAAATATTTCTTGCTGTGGCGTTGGGTGCGGGGAAAAGGCTTATTGCCGCAAACTGGGGCTCTGCAGACCCACTAAATCCGAACCGTTGGAGTAATTAACTGAACAGATGCTCAGCTCTGGAACGCAGAATCTACAATGCGCAGGGTTTCCCCCGTAAATTTGAAAAGATATGGGGTAAATGGCTCGATGCTCACTGAGAATCATCCCCTCCCCATTTCCCTCTCTCTCCCCTCTCCTCCTCGCCCTTCCCCTTCACCCTCCCCTCAACTCAACGACAAGACGCAACCAGTGTTGCCAGCAATTACCTGTTTTCCGATTGTATCATTGCTTCTTTGTCCTGTGCCGCCTTTGCTACTGACAATGCTGCCATGTTTTTCAGACGAATGCCTATGTTTTTATTTGTGTTGTTGTTGTTCTGTTTAAATCCAAATAAACAGAGTTATTAAAAAAAAAAAGAAGTGCCCTTCACAGACTTTCAGAGAGTCAGAAACCCAGGTAACCCACTGATCAACAGTCTTTTTCTGTTCACTAAATCTTTTCAAGTATTTGGCAGGTGTCTTCCCGGAGTACCTGATCAGAGGCATTCATCTTCTGCATACGACATGCCATCCGAATGCTTTCAAACAATCCACAGTATCATTCTGTTCATCATACATACTCGCAAAGTCCTTATGCATTCTGGGATGAGAAAAGCTGGAGCCATTCCCATGAAACCCTAAAACAGAAGAAGCAGAACCCAAAGACATCCTCTCCAATTCTAACTGGGGTCTATAAACCCTTTCTTGTGGTTTCTCAAGGAAAGCTCTTTCTCGAACATTTCCATTTTGTTTGTCCCTAAATCAATTTCTTTTTTTGTGATTTTTGCCCCCCCCCCTCTAACCTAAGGTTAGAAGAATATGTTGGACACATTCTAGTCGGAGAGGAATGAGGACTGGGAAGAGAGGAGGGAGGTACCCCTTCTACTTCCTCACCATCTCTTCTGTCAAAGGGCACGGCAGTGACTGTCATGAACCGTCGTCTGCGTCCCTTCTGGACATCCTGGTCCCTGACCCATAGGGGATTGAATACAGTGATCTTTCCAACATGGCCGCTTGAAACGGAATGCTCCTGGCCAGTCTCTACGCTCCACGCTCTACAAAACAGACACACCCCACGGATCTGCGCGTCTCAATGCTACCGCTTGCTGTAGTCGGACGTGTGTTGCCGGAGTACAATGTCGTATTGTCATCAACACACCTGAGCCAGCAGGTAAGTTATATGTGTTTTTTAGTTAAGTACACAGCAGGAAAACCGGCACATCCTTGCCAGCCAGCTCTCTATCTCCAACTGCTCCCCAGGGAACACATATTCAGATGACAACACTCGAAACACAGCGACATCACCTCATTCCACTGACATCACCACTCCAGGGAGGTAAATGGATAGAGGGAAGA
Source organism: Ambystoma mexicanum (assembly GCF_040938575.1). Taxonomy (NCBI): domain Eukaryota; kingdom Metazoa; phylum Chordata; class Amphibia; order Caudata; family Ambystomatidae; genus Ambystoma; species Ambystoma mexicanum. Next base: position 476,323,775 of record NC_090934.1, read on the forward strand.
CACAGGAGGGCAGACACTCATAACACTTCTCCCTCCCTTCATTTAATAATAGGAAAGCACCAAACATTGGTAGAGTCTTAGTCATTCCTACACACAAAGTACCATCCTACACAATACCAATACAAATACAAATACGCGTGGCCACCACGTACCTGCCCCAGCAACACCCAAGCTCATATGAACGCGAGACCTAACCCCAGGAAACGGTCCACATGAAGCCCATTCACACACCAAGGCCAACAACAGAGCACAAACACTCCACACTACCATAAAGGTACAAAAGCGCACTGACACCACTGAAAACTAGCTCCCCACTAATAAAACCCAGAAGCACAAAGTAGGCGGAAACACAACCTTGCTCAACGACACCTACCCAAAAGGAACACAGATCCAACCAACAGTTTAACTACACACTGTCCACCAATAAACTCACAAAAGAGGAACCCACTGACATGTAGTAAGGGCTGCATATCCCTTCAACTGAACTGGAATACAACTCGAGGAACAAAACAAAAAAACAAGCACTCCACCTGCTTCAAGCTGCCCCTTGAAGCCTAGGGCCTGCCACACCCCAGCGTCCCCAAAAACGGATATACTACCCAACAACCACGACCCTTTAGTGCACCTACATCCTGCCACCCTGGTCTGCACCCCAGGGCACCAGGGCTGCCACCCCCGGGCACTAACCCAACTCAAAAGAGCAACCACCGGGCACTAAGCCAACTCAAATGAGCAACAACAAGCACAACTAACAACATCCGTTCCCAAAACTCCCTAAATCAGGGAACACATTAACTCTGACCACAACCAAAACTGAAAATACTATGCAAATCTAGTCCCTGTGAAACAACGCACAAGCTCACAAAAACTGGTTAGTGCCAACTGTTTCACTGGCTGTAACTGCTTGTTCAGTGTGAAGCAATAACTTAGTTTGGGCTGATGGCAAACATAGGTGATTTATTAATTGGCTTCCAAGTCAGGGAACACAACATCCTGCCCATAGCCAAACCCTCCTAACTGACCCCACCCGCCACCCGCCTTCCAGACCCATAGCCTTTATAGATCTCTGGTCACCCGACCAAGGATGGTTTGAGAAAACCCCAGACTATAATGTTCATGGTGACATATGCTGACATACTCCCGGTTGAGCGTGACCTGACAGAGGGCGGGGACCCCTTTCAAAAAAAGTGTTTCCGGTATCATCTCATCATCTCATCAGTCGAGGTGCATAGGCCCTCCACCCGCACAAGGGCTTCCATTCCCATAAAACAGTCCATTGTACAGTCTGGATCAGGCTGGTTTGGTTCCACTGGGTTCAGGCCTGCAGCTTTGCTTCTATAACCCTGAAGCGGATGGAGAGGGGTGCTCTTAGTCTCTACGTATCACGCGTCCCTTAATATGTGACTTTAGCCAAAAGTCGGGAAGGGTCAGTCTAATTTGACAAGGCCACTACACAGTTCTTGTCAAGAGGGGGGTGAAAGTCCCTCAGGGCTGAAGGAGAGAGGGCAGAACCAGTATCAATTTTGTGGGGGGCAGGAGCCTCCAAAAAATGGCCATGATTCCCAACAACCTCCTTGGTGCCATAATGTGCATGGTTATACCATTGCTTTCTCTGTCCTTATTTCAGATGTCGGTTGCTTGTCCGAATTTTGTTTCCGCTTATGGGAGGACGGGGCCCGCAGTGAGGGACCAAGGAGATCGGTAAAACAAGAATGTGTAGAAGAGTCCGGGTTAGCACTAAATCACTGCAGAGAACAGATGACCACCATAAACAAGCCGGCGAGACACTGAGAGGCATGACCCCAGGCCTCCTGCCTGTCTCAATAGAAGGGGCTGCTTGGAGAGAGCAGTGCCTGGAGCCACCAGACTCCATAGCAAGAGGGGAACCGCCGTGTTGGAGAGCAGATGCCGACTCTAAAATGTTATGGCAAACCCCACTGGGCTGCCCACCGTCACATAACCAAATCATCTATACCGTCAGGTAATGCAAGGGAAACAGCACCCATTCCACCACAAAGCACTGTAAGGGTGCAGAAGGAAGAGACTGACCCACAGCAGGCATAATGATTGGAATAGACTTTTTATTAGCCCAGAAAATAAAGAGAAAACCTAACTTTCCCTATCTTTATGAGGGGTTTCCCTGCCCTCAACTAAAATACAAAATGGGTCTGTCAGAATGTTCTTGTAAACTAAAGAGTCCACCGTCCTGTGTGTCTCTAATTCTGTCCCTTACACTTATAACTAAACTAAAAGGCTGTATCAATGTTTCTGGTCCAGGTGAATGAATCTCTTCTCCTGGATGGGTGGCACAGTTCTGGTTGCAAGTTCTTAACAAGGGGTAATGGACTTCCTTCCCCTGGTCCCAATACTTCACAAACAAAGGACTGCCAATTCTATACCACTCTGTAACAGACAGTTCATTGTTTCATCACACCTGGATCACTTGTTTCCAACACAATACTGGCCTTGCCAGGGGAATCGCTCCCATCCCCTGGCCTCAAGATTCCATACTCCATTCTCTCATTTGCCAAGAAAATGACTCCCTTCTCTTGACTGTGGCTTTTCTCCAACCTGGGGGAATTACTCCCTTCCCCATGCTTCGTGTCATTTCCCTATGGATGTAGCACTACCAGGAGAATTACTCCCTTCTCCTGGTATCTTGGCTTTAAAGTCAGTTTACCCTCAGTGATACTCAGGGGGAATGACTTGCTTCCCCTGATGATCCTTGTTTCACAGTTTTTTTCTTTCTTTCTCAACAGTTTATATACAAGTATGATCCAGGTTTCCTCCGTATAGCCAACTTGGTCTCCTTGCAAGTACAGCCATGAAGAAGTTGACTTGCATCTTTCTCCTTGTTTGAGTGCGGGTCCAAGACCAGTATGTCTCAGTCCTTATAATTTGGCAGACTTGTTTCACTCTCCTGCCAAGTACTGCCACAAGGAGGATGACTTGCCTCTGTGTAAATGTTTGGGTCCCACACCCTTCTTGTTTGTTTATTGGGGTTTCCTCTACCCAGTTATATGTCACTGGTGCAACCTTAGCACCTTTCTGCCTCTCCAGTGTGCCTTTAGCTGTCTGCTCGCTATAGGCCATGAGGGTGCTACCTCTGCCTACCTTGTGACTGTCCCTGTGCCTCCTCCGGCTTTCTGGTATCGCCCAATATCTTGCTTCGGGACATTGCCAGGGCTTTCTGGGGCTGGACTCTCTGTTTCCCCGGGCTATCACTGGCAGATTCTGCAGTCATCTGGCGTCTCCTGTTCTCGGGCTGCTCAGCTTTACTTCTTCTGAGCAGTTGATGCAGCGCCGCTCCTGCAAACCTTTCCAGGAAGCCCTGGGGCTTCCCGCCTGCATCCTCCGTCTGTTCCCGGACATGGTTAGAATCTCCTGCGCTGCAGATCCCTTGCACCCAATGCCTCACTTGGCTGAATTCGACAAAAGGTCTAGTGCTTTGTTGACCTTTATATGATGTTGCAGGCATACTCTTGATGAAAGGGTTAAGTCCTTCTTCTGTGTCCCGGGTATGATATTCATCGTTCCGCAGTGCCAACTCGTCTCAGTTCTAGATCTACATGGATCTAATAGGTTCTTTTTTGTCCTAGTACTTCCCAGATAGTCAAGATCTTGGGTCTTACAATAATACATGTTTCTACAAGGTACTGAACTCTCAGAATAGGAGAAGGAAGCGTGAGGCTGTGTGAGGCTGTGTGGTTGTGGTGTGGTGTCCCGGGGCATACCCTAGATGGCTGTCCCTGTTCCCAAAGGGGGAGTCTCTCCACATGAGATGCTGTTGAAGAGTAGGAAGACCATTTAATGAGAAACTGTCAAAGGTGTTAAGAGCCAAAAGCGCAGAGTGAACCAAGCGTGGGGCACTCTAAACCCTAATAAAACAAGAGAACAACTGAAAATAAAAAGGGGGTGTATACAAGAATATCTCAAAGAAACCATT